>NC_044601.1:18405693-18721109 GCF_901933205.1 Camarhynchus parvulus | reverse complement strand
AAATTTACAGCTAGTATACTCAAACCAGTGCTAATTTTGATGGATGTGTAAGTGTTTTGCTTTAGTTGATACTCCTTAAAAAAAAAAAAAAACACAAAAAAAACCACCAACCCCGAAAACCGAAATTAAAGCAAAATGCTCTAATACTGGTCTTTTGTTTTTCATCCCAGATGTTTCTAGGGGATTTTATTACCCTAAATTTCATAGCACTTGAGGATATAAAATTGATGAACTTCAATTGTGCTTTCCATTGCAACACCAGCTTTTGTAAATCCAGACCTACTTTTTCAGACTAAATCAAGAAAGCTTTTTCCCTTAAGCTTTTCTTTTTTACATATATTCTTTTTCTTCTCCCTCACCCTCTACATTTTCGACCTCTGTGTTTTCTGCCTCCCTCTTCTAGAACAAAAACATAAGCAGTAATCTTTTATTAACCCTGAAGGTCAAAGGGCTGTTTTCACTGTTCAAAATTTTTAATTGAGTTTTTCCTTCTGCTTTTTGGATTGCTAATTGCCACCAAAAACTCAAGATTAGTAGCTAGATACTACTACATCAGTAGCAACTAGAAAGAATTACAAATATGCCTCAGGATACCAAAATTTAACTGTCCACTCTTTCTTTTAAAAAAATGAAAAGCTGCTGATCTGATACTGGAAAATTAGTCCCGATGCCAAAAGCAGCTTTTCATGACATAGCCTCAAACAGTGGAGAAAAAGGATTATTTTTTAAATTTATATTAATCTATATTAGTACAAACATACAGCCTTATCAACTGAGAGAACCTCTCATTCACCACTGTACAAGATTGGTGCCAATTAGGAGAGTAGAAAAACTGGAATACAACAGCTTGTTCTAACTATTTAAATTACGTATAAAATTAATACTGACCAAGAGAACATCTTTAAATAAGTGGGTTAATCCCTGAAGCACACCAGTTAAAGATGCCATTACAGTTGTGCTTTCATTCCTTACTCCAATGGTATTTATTCAGTAAGGAAACACTTGGATGCATACACACTTCATTAGCAGCCATCTCTCCCCCTGCTATCTACAAATCCAAACATCACATGTTCCAAGTATTTCCTACTGAAACAGTCTCACTTCTAAGCAATCTGCTGCTACTGAGATTTTGCTTTTGAGCAATAAATGCTCAAAACTGTTGCTTTTCTTGAAGAAGCTCCAGTGTTCATAACCTCACTGCTTGAGCAGGCTCAGTTTCACATTCAAATAGCTCCAAGCAAATGTTTCCAATCTCAATTATCCTCCTTCCTTTTTCTAGGCACCCTCCCTGCCCCCATATGCTTGTTTGTAAAAGGGATAATTTTCTATGTATGTACAAGAAGCGCAGGGAGTCTTCCTCTGTAGGAGTCTGGCAATATGCAGAGTTTTATGTAAGCACTGTCTGGAATTTGTTAAGTTTTTTCATTCTCTGCTTTGGGTTATACCAAGAGAATTACACCCAGATCCTCACTCAGTTGCAAAATGTAGCATATGCCAGGTCCCTTTACATAAGCTGTCTGTTAGTACCCAGGCTAAATAAGACACATCTGATGTTTTTGGCCAGTTATTGGGACTGCATTGTGGCTACACTTTGCTTAGCATTACATCAGTATATTAAGAGTGGACCAACAAGAGAAGCATTAGGCAGTACAGAAATCACACATTCCTCCATGCAACAGAGACGTACAGCCTCTCTAAACAAATCTGTAGGACTAGCACTGGCTAGACCCTGTGGGGTGTTTATGTTCAAGGAGGAATGCTGACATTTAAATACCAAATTTAACGTTTAACAGCACAAATTTCCTAAGTGCTTTTCTTCCAGTGTTGGTCTGCAGTTTCCAAAAATCTGAAGCAATGGTATTGGGAAGAAATGGAAAGGGTGATGAGCTCGCTTAACTTCTCTCCTGTACTTAGAAAGACTGGAAATTAATAAAGGTTCTGTTTTCACCCCTTTTTTTTTTTTTTTTTTTTTTTACAGCTCTTCACTAATCTGTGGTGCTTTACATCACTTTTACATCAAACTGCTTCAAACTTAAATTTATGTTTATATGAATGACTAATTGAAATTTTTGGGAAAAGGAGCTCTTTGCAACAGAATCAAAATTAAAACTCAAGAAAGTCAAAAATATTTTCCATCTCCCTTCCTCTGCCAGCAGGGACCATCCATAACCTATTTTGAATTTCTGCTTCACTGATGTTCATACTGACATGATTTATGTACTGTTTGCTGAGAACAAAGAGCCTGAAAAGGTTTGGTTATTGTGACCCAGCTGATTCAGGGCAACTCACTGAAGCCACATCACAACCATGTGCACCTGGTTCATAAAGTCAGTCCCAATGGTTTAAAACCAATCGAGAGGCTTTTGTGGATACTCTAAAATAACTATTTTCTTCATTTATTTTAGATGAAAATGGCATAAAACAGGCTACAAGTAGTAGGCACTCCTTGGCTCTAGCACTGGCCAGCACTCTATGTTTCAAGGAAATACACAAGAAACAGTGTAGAAGTCAGAAGACAATGCCTGAATTTATGTCCCTAAACAAGTGCATACTCTGACAAGGTCACACAAACAGCTGAGATTATCAAAATGGCCCCTTCAGACATGAGAAATCTTGGTTTAACTACAGCTAAATCCATCCTGTGGTCTGAATCCTACAATTCTTAAAACTTGTTTCAGACAGTATGTGTACATCCCAGATTCCTTCTGTAAAGTAGGTAGAGCTCCCACAAACCACAAACATTTTTATGCAAGAATGTGGCTTTCCATTGTGAGATGCAAAGCATATCTCTTCTGCTACAGGTTTCTATGTAACACATAATACACGTCAGACTCCAAGTGCCTGAGATAATACAATGAGACAGCTGGAAGTCTATAAAAAAAATCACATATTTAAGCCTTCCTTAAATCCACCGATTTACTGGGTCTGGCATCACGTACAGTCAAAAGAGCAAAAATTAAACATAGTGTGTAAAAATATAAATACATGTAAAGGCTTTTTCTTGACAGAGGGCATTTTGATAGTGGGTGATATTCATACTAGGTCAGCAGACAACCCATGCAGCAGGAGAAAACAACTGGATTTTAGGTGTTCTGTTAATGTAGGTAGCCAAAAGCCCTACTTATCTCCACAGACCACTTCTCTGTAATGTGGACATAACACAGCCTAATTTTTGAGCAGTAGTTATCTTTATGCTTCTGTTGTATAAATAGACAATTCTGAAATAAATATAGTGGTTAACAATACCCAACCCCTGTACCCAGCGAGTCAATGGTCTACATCACACAGAAATGTAAATGCACCCAGTATAAAAGCAAACTTGTTACAAACCTGTAAACCTGATACAACTGTATCACTTGGTTTAATAAAGCCTATTGCCTCTCTCAATAAACGTTGCTTGAGTTCAAGACAAAAATGTGATTTAACATGTTTCTCTAAATTTCTACGAATTGTTGTAATGTTCTTTGATAAAAATCTCCAACATCTACATTTATTTCCTTACACATTTGACATGGCTTTCACCATTACAAGTTTCATTGTTTGATCACGCCTCTGTATTTGTGAAAGTAAGTAAGTTTTTAAACCACAAAAATTGCTAACAGGGAAAACAGACAGCCAGACTATTCATTCTTCTAATTCTATTTCTGTTGACACATACACACCCTTACTTACACACACATGCACAAACACGTATCTAAACAAAGATATTTAAAACAGACTGTTGTTTTAAAGTAGTCTTTGCAAAACTAAGACCACATAGTAAGGCAGAGAGGAATCCACATCAGCTCTGTGCAACAGATAACATTTTCAAAACAAACCATCCATATTAGTTGCGAAAGTGGCAGGCTGGAAAACTGTACACACAACAAATACCAGCATACCTCTTTGTCATCTAAGCCTTCTCCTTTCTACTAAATTTCTCTAAAAATTCTGCAAAATAGTGTCAGAACTGATGCTGTGACAAATTTGGAATACCCTATCAATGGTCTCAGGTTTTTGAGATCCAACAGATTCCTGTTTCTTCTATTTGGCAACCAGTCTCAGGTCATAAAGACCAACAAGCTAACACTGATTAAAAAACACAAGTCATTTCCCCATTATTTGTTACTGTACAACAGCAGGTTGCACCTCTTCTGCACAAAGAGGAAGAATCTCACCACATGTAGACAGCTTGTTCTGCACACAAAGGCTGCAAGGGCTGTCTCCTACGCAGTTTTCAGTAAAAAAAAGACATCATCAGAACAACTGGTTCCCACCTAAAGGCAGACTCTACTACTAGATGCAGAACTAAAACCAGGACGTGACCTGACTGCGTGTGAGAAGCCGAAGAAAAACGAGAGCTCTAAGCAATTTAGAAAGTTGGTTGGTGGTTTCCCTTTTTTTCTGGGTCATTTTTATTTCCTCCAGGCAGTAAGAAGCAATTATTGCTCACTTAGAAATTGTTTTCCCAGAAGATAATCACACAATTTAGCAAGTACCTGATTCAAGATAAACTTTTTTTCTCAGTATAGCAATAGAGATTTTTAGCAACTGTTTCCCAGAACATCAGAATAATCAAACAAACCAAAACACACACTCCAGTTAACACTACCAAGCTGCTCTCCGTGAAGGACTTTTACTGCAGATAGCTTCTGGTGTCAAATATCCACATCAGGTGCCAGTTTCAGGTTGACTTGCCCACGTAATAATTTCTCTTTCCTCTCCCACAGGATAGCCTCAGACAGTCCCTTCAGTGCTCTGTTTCACAGCAATTACCACCATTTTGGACACATTATCAAGTTATATCCAAACAAGGCTGTTATGCAGATGACAATGCCTATGGCATACATACTAGCAATTAAACACTACACAGCTTAGTGGAGCAACTGAGAAATGCCCATGTGAAAACCATGTGAAAACTCAGTCATTTAAGAGTAACCACCTATGGTTTGTTACCACACCCTGTAATTAAATGTCACAGACTTCAGATGCCAGCTGCCCTCTACACCTCTAAAGATTAAAACACGCTGGGAAAAATGGTCTGTCTGATTTATTAAATCAAGTCAACTAAATAAAGTGGTGTGGAAGTAATGAAAAGAGCTGTAACAATGCCCCTTTTGATCTTTCAGAATTTTGTCTGAAATCAAGATTGCTTTCTTCCCTTGCCCCCTACCCTTGAAGAGATTATCTTAAAAATATGACTCATAAGCCTGAACATTATCCTTTTTCTGACCTCAAAGAACAAATGCAAGAGATTGCAGCAACTTGCTCAACATACATAAAAGAAAACTGGTTACTTCAGATGGCTTCATAACAGGAATTCTCAGTATATACCTTCTCTTTTATGAAGTATGTTTTACATTTATGCTAATAATGAGTTCTGCATAAACTATTTGATTTTATCTTTCTCCACTCAGCTACTATTCTTGTTGTGATAACTGTGATTCACCACATCCTTTCTGTATTTGCATTCCCACAACTAGTTGGTGCAGCACACAAAGGCTGCTCAGCAGCACACTTGGTTCCTATGAGTATGCAGCCAGCCTACAAGCCTATCCTTATCACATCATAACTCATTTTACAGAGTGGCTAAACTAGATTCAAAATAATTCAAATATCTCAAAACACAAGCCAGGATTAGAAATTTTCATACCTTCCTTAGCTTGTTCAAATTGTTTTATGTTAAGAAACTATAAGATATATAGACAGCCAGAGAAATGGCAGTTTGCATGGGTGTTTTTATTTACTTTTGGAAAGCAGTAAAGGGAGTGAAAACTAAAGAAACACATAAAAATCACCAAAAAAATTTGTATGTCATCATGAATGTCCAGACGGTTTTAGATGTGCCTAGTTACAAAGACTTTGGTTAAAGTTAAGTTAAAGGTGGATTTACATCAGTTCAGGAAAGGCTGTGCTCTGCCCTAAAGTCAAAATCAGAACTTGAGAAAATTAGTATCAGATAATATTTTTTTCTATTAAAGGTAAAAAGAAGACCCATCTGTATGCTGTTTCCTAGAATTTGTCAGAAATGGCCCCATGCAAGCTTTTATACATCTGCTTTCCTGAACATGTCATAAAGCTTGTCATAAATGCTTGTCAAAAAACATGTCATAAAACACATAAATATATACTTATATGTGTGCTCCAAACATCAAAACTTAATTAAAATGCAAAAAACATCATTAGGAACTCATTTTTCTTAATACAGTGTTGATTGCGGACTCTGGGATAAAACAGTCAAATTTGTATTATTTTCTTCAGTCAGCAGGGTCTGAAACACTCAAACAGAGCATGGTACAAACCACACAAAATGATATCACATCAACTATCTTCAGTCTCTTAATCTACACTCTAGCTATATTTCTAGAGTATTTTTGAATCCCATTTTATCTATATTTGTAGTCACTCATAGCTGTAGTGTACACAAAGAGTGTCTGTAAAGCTATGAAAACACACACACTCATAACAGTTTCACTCAAACAGTCACTACTGAATTGAGTTGTTTCACAAAATTGTTTCAGACAAAACTAGGAAAAGGCTAAGGGAGTTCATTTCCATTAACTAACAAGAGTTTTTAAACCATTAGAGTGCTGAGATACTGGTAAATGGAATGTCACCCTGACCAGAATGCACTTTTTTTAATACTTCATTTCTAGTGCCAAACCTTTCGCAAGGAAGGCCTCTTAAATTCAGTGGGGGTCAGAAGTTTAGTTTATTCAGCAAGAATAACACTATTAACAGCTACTGCTCTTTCATGTCAACACAGTTAACACCCACACATTCCAACTCTGGTTAATACAGGCCAGCCAAGAAAGATTGGAGTTGCTAAGGGCAGTCATCTCTGCAGGGATATTTTAAACCAGAATTTATACTGTGCTTTAAAAACAATCTAAAAGGATCAATCTACCTTATGAATCTGCTGTAGACATACACAGAGAGAAAGATGGATGGATGAAAGCATATAAAAGCAAGTAAATCTGACTCTCTCTATTGATTTTTGAGAGGACAGCGTAGAGCACTTTGGTGAGGTCTTATATATCACTGCAAAGGACAAAATGCCATTGTGCATACGGTCTGAAGCATGTCAGGATTTATCATGAAGTGCTGCATCGCTGTATTCTGTCATTATATCATTTTGTAAACAATCTTGTTTTCACTGTTGAGGGAGGTAGATCACTAAAAATTAAATAATCCTCAAAAGAAAGATTTTCACACAGCTATAAATGAAAACATCTGCTATTATTAAATGAAAAATTGCAGAAGTTTAGTGTACACATGCAGTATTTTTAGCAGGAGAAAGCTGGAATTTTAATAATGAGTTTTTGAAATCCAAAATGGAAAAATCTGCATATCACATCATAATCCTCTTCCTACTTACTTTGCTCTAAATCATAGCAAATCATAGCAAATCAATGTTTAGTGTTCCCCAAAGCTCTTCAGCACTCCTACTCGGACAAATGTCTTCAAAGGATATTAAAGAAATCAATCTGGTTTTGATAGCACTTCTTCACCACATGGAATGCTTTTCTTCAAAGCTGAAAGCTTTCCTCTTAAAGCATATTTTAGATAACCAAAAAGCAAAAATAATCACATCAAACTGAATTTTTGCAGGGTCTCTGGGGCCTCTATTATTATGTAATCATGGCATTTCTTATCAGCTGAAATATTCAGCTAAGTTTTCATCTAAACTATTCTTATATCCACTCCCATCACATAAACACCCCCTCATGATGTTCATTTAAATAGGACATTTATGCTATTCTATTAGTAATTTCTTCATATGCTTTTCTTAATTTAGCAAGAGGAAACAATTCTATTATTAGCTAGGGTTACACAGTAGGTCATTTGGAAAACACAGCTGCTTTAAATAATAAAAAGACCTGCCATTTGTTTTTAAAACAAAAGCTCACTAACTGAACTGTAAAGCTGTGACTGCCATAGCATTAATGGTGCCCCAACAGACTACCCAGCCTTTAGCCAGCACCTAGGCAGATACAGCATACACATCGCCAACACATCTCAGAGACAAACCTATTGGAAAAAACAATTTACCTTCTTCAGTTTCATGCCACACAATTCCTTCCAAGTTCACGCTGGTCCCAGGCTCACAGGGTCCAAGGCATTCGGGTTCTGTTACTACTCCAACCTCGCAAGTATTTACACCCACTGACCGTGTCCGTACCAAAAGCTGCTCGACTGGTGCTGCAATATTGGATGAAGATGGGGAAAAGTAGGAAGGCAGAATCTGAGGTGTGATACTGCTGGAAATCGGAGGTGGAGGTGCAGGCACTGTAAACAGGGGATCAACCTGAAAACAACAGACAAACTTACTATAATGGTGCTGTGAGAGATAAAAAAATAAAAATAAAATAAACTGATATGAAATAAAATACATAAATGTTTCTTTTAAAAAAAGTAATAGAAAGTCCATTTTGCCAAGATTGCACTTCTTTATGTAGGGATTTGGTGTATCACAGGTAATTTTAGTCTTATGAGTTCAAATTTTTTGGCATTAGCCCAAATGCCGCACATGAAAAATTAAGTACATAAATATCTATTATACATGCTAAACAAGGCAACTTGCTAAGTTTCTACTAGACTATTCCCTGTCATCATAGACTATTAGTATGAAATAATAATAAATTTTTAAAACAAGGATTAAGTTAACTTTTATTCTTGGCACCGACAGAGACTGATTTCTGGATGGAAATTAATTTTGTGAACTGGGAACTTCATTTTCTATTTACAGAAAAAAATTATAAAGACAGGTACAAAGACACAAATGGTATTCTTTCATAGAGAAATTAGTAGTTGGAACAATTCTAATATCCATATAGCAGCAAATGCAATCTCTTGTCATCTGATAATTTAAAACACATTAGGATGACCCACCTAGTACATTACAGATAACATTTAGATCTTTCTACTTGGAATAACAGAGAAGACTTTTACAAGAATCAAGCCAAACCATCTAATTTCTCAGGGTTTCCAAAATGCGTATTTAGAAGAATGCATCTTGCCAGACAATCAGTCTGAACACAAGACAATTCACAGAGACAATATCAACGTATGAACTGAAGAAGTTATCTCTCCCATACGACTTCCAATCTACTCAGGAGCAGATTCTCTATATGAAGATCTGGCTGAGGGTTTTCAATATTTCACTCTGGCTCTAAGGTCCCTTGTCCCATAAAAAACAGCTAGATGAGGATATGAGAGTGCCCAGTCAACTAGCTAAACCCCCTGGAAGTTACGTTCATTTGGCCCATTGGATCACAGATATCATGCAAAGAAATCACTCTTCAACCTAATGATTTTTTAAAAGTAGCTGCTTTTTAGCTGCATTGAAATAGAGGACCAAATGTCTTCATGACCATGCTGTTTTTAATTTTGGACCTCATAGGAAGACTCAACAGAGAAGACATAATGACTCACTGTACATCATCTAGGTTTTGCTCAAATGTATATTAACACAGAACAAAGTTAATTTTCCTGCTCGTAAAGCAAAATGGGGATACAAATAAAAGGACAGACTAAAAGGTATTACATATGTATCACAGATCAGCCCACTTCATCAGATGGACACTTTTTGTAATGAGAACATAAAATGACAAATTAGGAAGAATTTTTTTAAAATTGTAACAATTGTTATCATTGGCCTTTGTAACGATTCTGGGTTTTTTAGCATTATTCATAGAAGCAAACTAAGTACCAAGGCTTTTAATCATGTGTGCAAGCCTTATGCATGCTAAATAATTCTCAACTTCAATATTTTCAACTTTGTGAAAATATTTTGCATGATCTTTGTATGACCAGCCTAGGTTCTGACCTCAACTACATTAGAATTAAGCAGGAGAGGGGAAGGACCTATAACCACAGTCTTCTCCAAAGTATTCCTCATTAGAGGGGATTCTTTTTATTGAGAATAAAACCTTCAGGTTAGAGGTAAGTAAAAAAACAAACAAACCCAATAAACCGAAAAAAAACTAGAACAAATGAACAAAACAACAAAAACCCAAAAAATTTTATAACCACAAACAAACAACCAACCACAAAACCCCACAACACCAAAACCAAAACAAAACATAAATACTGGAAGTGTCCCTAAGGAGTAAAAACCTACTAATACCATCAAAATTCTACTGGTTAAAGCAGAGTTCCTGTGACATAGAACAATGCACTCAAGCAATGATGTCTTTATTCTTCTCTTTATGCCAAGAGAGTTGCAGAGTTAAAGCACAGGCAGAAAGCTTTGCAGAGCAGACTTGAATGCACACAGGAAAGTCAAATATCAACTGACCCACAGCAGCAGCTGTTACTTGCAGTATCTAATAGCACACATCACACAAAACCACAACTGTGGATGCTGTGCGTGGGCAGACACTGATCCTGCGCTCTGCAGCTCCTGCTGCCTGAAGCCAAGTGGAGGCATCACACGTTTGGATGGCATGGAGCCCTGCTCTCTGGCACTGGCTGTGTACTGGTGCTCTGTCAGTGGAACCAGGTCAGGGCATACCCTCGCATCATTTAGGGGTTCTTAACATACCTTACTTCAAACCAGAAGAGAACTAGGCTCAGTAGCTGGTAGGTAAATGGAGCCTAGCACTTAGGAAAAGCTAAACCACATCCCATTATAAACCCAAAAAATGCTGATGAATAGCCTCTTTGATAGTTTACATGGTGTTCTGTAAAGCTGTGCAAAACCTCCTACTACACATGCAACATAATTCTTCCATAAAATAGAGTTATCACAAAACCAGAGGAAGAAAATTCCTAAGTGTTTTCTGTGGTCATACTAAACTAGCCAATGTTTTAAATTAATGTAGGCTAAATTGACAGATGTGTTTCCCATTTTTGACTATTATAAACAGTGAGGGGGAGCTAACGAAAGCATGGATCTGACAGTGTATCCCATTAAGTTCTTTGTTACAAATATTTGTGCTCAGTTCTGATTTATTTAGACCTGCTAATAAATGTTCATGTTTTCCACTAGAAACATTCACTCAGGACAAGGCCAAATAGGGGCATCTGCACTAAATGGGACTGCTTCTCTGTGAATTAAAACACTAAACCTTTGGCTGAGAAATAAGTGGACACTTACTGTCTCTGAGATACAGGTTCATTGCACAAGTATGTCCTTAGCCACAAAAAAAAAGCTTAAACATTGCTCCAGATTTCCATGTTTTAAAATTAACCCATCTTGTTTGATAATCATAACAGCACTGTTAAGTGGTGGTTCTTAGAGATCATTGTGGTGACACAATTGTTTTCATGAATTCTCCAAAGGGCACTGAGGTAAGCTATTAGAGGCAAAGAGAGGCAGGAAGGCCGCCATCTCCAGTGGAGAAAAAGGCACATAAGATTAACATCTGGTGGTGGCAGTCTGTCAAACTGAGGAAAGTTAATGTCAAGAACAGATGCTCTGCAGTTTCTCACTGTTATTTTTTCGTTATTATTCCCAGGTGTTGGCGCATACTGAGCAGCAGCCTTGCTGTTTATCGCACAAGAGATTCCAATATGAGATTGAAAATCTGAATCTGAAGAAGGCTATTTACATAGATGCTCTCTTTAGACACACAACCAAAGGAGTACAAAAAGATAAAAATATTCAAGCAATATTTTCTTCACCTAATTCCAAGAGCTTTTGAGAGCTGATTGGTGACAAAGGCTACAAAGCTGCAGTGTTATTCATGGCAGTTTTCCACTGCCAAGTGTTTGATCGTATCAGGGAGCTATGATGCTTAGTAGCAGAAAGCTCACAGAAAATGAAGACTGCCTGCCAGGCAATGTAGTCACTGCTCCTTGGAGCAATCCTTTATCTGAATATTTACAAAAAAAAAAAAAAAAAAGTCTATTTTGGTGTTTTGGTGACTGCATAACATTCATCAGTAGGAGGCAAGACTTTCTAAAAAGCAAAGTTGCCATTCAGTTACTCAGGCACTTTACATGCTGGAATCAAGTTCTGTGTATCAAAACTCACCTTCTTGATTTAAAGAAGGTGTGTCTTTGAAGATATATCTCAATGATAACATAGTTTACCTATCTAAGACCAAAGTGGGTCATACACTATTGCAGTGTCATGCACCAGGTGATTTTGAAATGTACATGCCAAAAAAGCCATTTAATCCATCCACCAACACAGCCAGGAGAAAGGCAGAGGAGCAGGCTTCAGGCTAAGTACAAGCTCTTCCCAGAAACCACTACTTTTTAAATGGTGAAAAAAAGAAAAATCTACTGTAAGCACTCCCAGTGGGAATGTCTGCCCTAATAGAAAGAGTATGAAAGGAAGATCTGAATCCTATTATAGGATCTAACTAAAAAACCAAGCCCGGCCCTTTGCAAACCTAAATCCTCCCTCTAGAAGACAGCAACATAAATGCAGAAAGGACTAAGAAACTTCCAGCCTTGAAAATTACATTGACAAGTTCTTTAGAGTTATGAATTAATACATCACAGAATTACTATGTCTGGAAAAGAAAACAGAAATAAAGGAATTCAGCCTTATCTGGAAGTTTTGAATCCTACAAATTGCTTTCTTTAGATTTTAAGGTGAAAAGAAGACAAGCTTGTTTATACATAACGTATACTTGCCTCTATCTTAATTTTCTAAAGCAACATGATTCCAGAAGACCTCATTGTAGTCTCATGCACATCATCACAAATCAGAAGCCATTTTAATGAAATTAACCTAACTGCTTTGGAAGAGAACAAATACGGGAGAATGTGACATGAGAAAAATGTCTGTGTGTTCAGAAGCATGTCTGCACTTCCAGATAACTCTCCTCACGCTACAGATCTTGCCCCAGAGAATTTACATATTCAAAACCAAAAGCTATTCCTTCATAGTCTACCATGTAACAGGAATTACCACGTGAAGAATCTCCATTTTGTCTCAAAGATCTCATTTGCATCTCAGTTCAGTATTTCTTGCCTGTAAATCATATCAGAGGCCAACTCAGAAGCATTGTGACATCATGCTTAACAGAACTGATATTTTGTTCTCTTCAAATATTCTGCATCAAACTGTTGGGGGGAAAAAAGGTCAGTCCCATAAAGGACAGCACAGAAAAAAATAAATACTGTAAGACATGGATGTAGAAAGAAATTTCTGCCATAGGACAGACATATCTATTACATACTTTACATTCAAAGCTCAGGAAGGTCAGAGGTACTAAGAAAATTACTTCTTTTGGTGAACTTAGTTGAGAATCACAAGAGCTTAAATATAAAAGAATTACAAAGGTGATTCAAACTGCCTAAATTTCATCCAAATATCACACTTTGAAACCTTGGTTTGAGAATAATCTTTTTCTTAAAAAATATTTGTGCTTTACAAATATTGTTCCGCAAGCAAGAAATCTGATGTGTAATTGAGTTGAACTGAGTAACACCAGTAGCATCTACTTGCAGTTTCCAAGTATTTCCCACTCTTAAAATTAACTTCTTCACTTCAATCAGCTGAGTAGTTGGAGAGTGCAAAAAGACATTAGTAGAACTGTCACTTTTTTTCCTAGTAAAGCAGCAAATCACTCACATCTGGAATGATTTCAATATTCTGAACAGTTGCTATTAAGTGAAAAAAAAAAACCCAAAACAAAACAAAACAAGCTACTTAAAACTTATTCTGCTACTAAGCTTTCAATACAGGGAACAAGGAAGAATAGCCCTCCTTGTACCAAAGATATTCTCTGTCACTCGCATCAGCCACATTAACCAGCACAAACTCTGCAAACTCATCTTTTGACAGTTGCATGTTCTTTTCATATGGTGACCTCCAGACCTCCTCAGACTCTAGGTGACTACGTGACATTATGGATTTGCAGCACCTCCACAGACATGATAATGCTAGTATTTTATTTTTAGAACAGTATTAATGAAGACTATGATGAAAAGTCAAAGTTCTGAGCAGGGTCTGGTCTAATGCAGCATAACAGTGCTGTACAACAGGCAAGGAAACTTCCTTGTCCTCTCTTGGATCCTCTCTTGGATCTCCTGTTCTAGCTCAGATGAGCGGGATTTCCCAAGCCATTCACCTATTTTACTGTGAGAGAGATTAGCATTTGACAGCTGCCAATGATAGCCTTTTGCCAAGGCTGAGTCTGTGAAAAATTGTATGTCAACTCTAATGCTTGGCAGAGTTCTGGGAGGATGCCCAGATCACCACCTGCACATTTCTTGTAGAGACATTTCTCCTCATTCAGCCTATGTAAATCACATTCGTTGAGATAATTGTCTCTAGAACACCTTACTGCATTGAATCTTGATTTCTCCTGGTCAGTCTGCACTTCCAAACTTTTCTTCAGTCAGCCACTAAGATTTGCATTAATACAAAAAGAAATAAGTACTAAAATTCAATCAGGATATCTATCCTGTATAGAGAGGTACACTATTCTACAATCAAGAAAGGAATTTATTCTGAACAGTAAAGGAAGAAATTTCTCTGTATTGTCTGAGGTTAGTTAGAAACTGTATAATGATGTCCAGTATCTGTCATTGTCATGCAACTGAATATGGTAAAAAACAAGGCATGTCCACTTGATGCTGAAGGTTAGATACTGCTTTATGAAGTTATATGAGCTTTTAGAAGCTTTTCATTTTAACAATGACAATAACTTCTTTTTATTCCAAAGTTTCTGCTACGCTCAAACTTTCAGGGTTCTGAGCCTGAAAATAGACACGGTATTTGCTTAATAGGTCTCATAGCATTATAAATAAATATTTTCCTCAGTTTTCCTATGTTTATTTCTAATACATGAGAGACTTCCAACCTGAGAAAAGAAGAATGGTTGGTCCATGACAAATCAAGACTACAAGAGACCAAGGAAAATTTTCTCATTCTCAATTGTATATAGGAAGATAATGGTTAACTTGATGGCATTATCATTTAATTGCTCCACTGCAAATTTTCATTCCTAATGTCCAAACAAATAATGACCTATGACTCCAAAGCAGAAGTTCTCCACTGATGGTTTCAGTTACTTGATGATGCAACCACAGTCTGGTGGAAGAGTGGCCATTTCAGCCATTCTGGAATACAGAAGACATTTAATAAAACATTGTAAGTTTTTCCAGGACTCCAGCACAATATATAATAAAGTGGCAACAAAACTCAGGAGAGAAATGGCTTATTTGTACTTTTTTTTTACTTTCTGCATGTCAACAGCCCACTGTTGCCTTTTACCCATTTGCTGACCACTCACTTAGCCAGTGAGGAGTTGCACACATTACGACTGAGGCGATTCCTTCCTGCATTCAATAATTTTTTGTTAAGAAAAATTGTCTAAATTAGTCATTTCTCTTCCAAAAGGCTATGAAGGACCTTCTGTAATCCTCCAAAACAGAACTGAAGTTCCTTGATGACCTATGTATACCAAAAGCTTTAATGGGCCTGCCCACATTCTTATGTATTGCATTTTTAGCATGTTCCAAAAATTGACCATTTGACTTAATGGCCCCATATTTATTTCTATCTACAGACCTTAAATTTTTTAATTTAAAAAGCCCTTAGGCTTTTTAGACAAGACATATGGTTCTCTGACAAATATATTCCTGTATTATTGCCTCAGAAGTCTCTTTCTTGTGCTTTTTGATATGGTGTAGGAGGCATATCAGTTAGGTTTTCTTCTGTATTCATTAGACCTTAAATATTCACAGTATGAGCTACAAACACTACCAAGTGTAGGATATTGTGTCCTAGTTTTATTTAAAGAAGACAGTATTATTACTTTCAAAATTTGCTTACCTACTTGCCTCAATTCTGAGGCCATTCAGTTTGGGCAGGGAAGAGAAACCCAGATTTAGTGTTCCCTTAGTTCTTTTTCATGACAGCATCTACACTATCGGCACCAAAGTTATCTGATTAGAGGTTACCTAACAGACAGACAAATCTTGTCCTTTCAGTGGCTCAGAATTCAGGTCATCTTGAGATCTCTCTTTGCATGTCCCTATCTCAACATTTTTACCAGTTGATTTTGCCTTAGTACCTCAAGATCCTCATTAGCTTGCTTTCTAGGAGGGCAAAAAGAGACAGAAGTTTGTATTTTAAGACTTTTAGTAAGGATTTTTCATTCTTATGCTGCTGAAAAAGAAGGGAGGCATGCAAAGTACCTCATTTCATCCAGAAAATCCCAGACGCCATTGTTGAAATGCCTTGTGTTTGCCTGTGTCTTTTCTTACACTGTCATAGACTATTTTTATAGTGTACCAGCATGATCAACACATACTACAAAGCTCCCTTTCTGTTCAAATAGAGCAAAATAAATTGCCAGTCCAACTATTCTGCTTTTCATGTGATATTTTCTCCCGTTATTTGCATCTTCTAGGATGATCTGCCCTAACTGTGCATATCCTTTCTATTCTACCCACTGCATAACAAAACAAAGACAAACAGAAAGAAACATTTTTGAATGCTTGGTAGAAATTCAAATATCTTGCTCATAAAAATAAGCCTAATCTAAGCTGTCATGAAATCATGAAATGGCTCTGGCAGTTGTATCAAACTATATAGACATGTACAGACCTTTGAAGAAATGAAACTGCACTTTATCAAGTGTGATTTATAAGCAACACTGATTTAGCTGGGAGATAACACTGCTGTCTAATCATTAGTAGTCAGACAACAGCCATTTGAACACATCAGTTATGGGCCACTGCCAAAAGCCCTTGAGATCCCAGAGATTAACAGCCAATCCTCTGTTTTACAAGCTCACATCAAAAAGAATATTAATAAGAGGAGGGGCGATGTGAAAGCTTGTCAGAGTAATTCATGCACTAAAACAAGGCATTTTTCCCTTTGCTCTGCCTTGAACTGGTCCATGAAAAAAGCTGGCATTAGCTACAAAGCATGAAGCTGCCAATTTCTCAGAAAATGTTTTTCATTAACATATGTGAAGTTGTGAAAGGCTGGAAAAGCTCTATTTGGTGGACAAAGGAGACAAGTTCTGTGTCTTGCTTTCCTGAATGTATCAATCCTGCAACTATTATTCAGATAATCGGAAATGAACATCCGTACACAGAAGTGTTTGATGACTTTTCTCATCCTCAAAACCAGATCTATTTACCATTACATACATATTAGCCAGACTGCATTACTCTGTATTGCTAATGATTTTGAAAAACTGAAGTAGAACTACTACCAAGTCATTTTCAGGTTTTATGTGTGTCTTCAAATGTGCAGGGGGAAAAAAATCCACAATTATGCCTTTCTTACTGACTTCTATGGAGTGTGGTTGACTAGAGGTTTACTCTTCTTGCATATAAATGAATGGAAACAAGCCAGAAATGTAACTCCAAAGGGAGCAGTTATTCCTCTGTACAAAAGTAAACATACCTATAAAGATGGACCTCAAACAACTTGCTGCTGACATTTTAAATATAGCACTTTTAGCTGGATGGTTTAGTCCCTTCACTGTCCTCCCTCTCTGGACTCTACTCAAGGGTCTAAATATAGACAGGTTTCACAGCATGGCTGCGAACAACCTGAATCTGATCCGCCAATACTGTGTATTTAAGGGAGAGAGAATTTATTTATGGGGATTTTCCAGAGCTACCTTTATAAAAGCTATCTCAGTTACTGCCAGTAATTAACCTCTGAGCAAAGAGGGAGCAAGAAGCGGGAGCCTTTTAGACTCTTCACTGTCCCAGAGCCAGTAGCTTTAGGCACAGCTCCAGAATATATACTCTGTTCTGACATGAACCAGTTTTAAAAGTTCCCACTTTGCTGTGGTCTTCCAGACAATCATTCCCTTCATGTTTCTTACATGGAGTACCAAACATCTCATATCCTACATCAGGATGGCATATTTTTAAGTAAAATTGACACAGCTAAGAGGGTCTTAACTACTCGAGGAAGCACGTAAAGGCACCAAGTATGTCAATAAACAGATTGATATTGTGGAACTCCTCCTTTGGTAAACAGCTGGACTAAGGAGGTATCAGTCCCAGACTGTTCGTTCAGGCAGCCATGGCAATACTGGCTTCCACAGTTTTACTGCCCAGGGACACCTGTAATGACAATTTTAACTAAGGGTACAGTCTTGTATCTTGCAGGATCTGACCTAAATCCCACAGCTCATCTCATACTTTTGGTGGTATTCATCTTGACGTGCCAGTTCATTGCACAAGGTCCATGAGAAAGTGTGGCAGTGACAACTCAGTCTGAAATCAGCTTCTGCAGAGGTGGAACCACAGTCCCCTCGTAAGCCTTACACCAAAGGGCACAGAACTCTCTCCCACAATCATTCTGTCAGCACATGCAGATGGCAAATCTGCTAAAGAAATAGAACATCCTAAACTCACTTGATTAAGCATCAGTGAGCTTAATCACATAGCTTAAAACGTTGTAGGAGTCCCCTTGTTCACTCAGGTTTATACTTATTTTCCCATAGCAAAAGCAATGTCTCAAACAAAACAGGCCCCTTAAGGGCCTGATGGATCACCTGTAGCTTAATGGCTGACACAATTTTAGAAAAATATTTTTTCTTGTCCTAGATGTGTTTTTGAAACAGATCTGTTTTAAAAATGAGCTCTGAAATGTATGGGAAAAAGAACATCATGCTATGAGCTTCACCCTAAAATATCTCAAGATTTTAATTTCAGCGTATTCCCTCTTTCTGTCATTCTATGATGTGATCTTGCAATTCAATTGCTTAAAAGCTAACCTGAGGAAACACTAATCAGGCAGACCTCTTCCGAAGCAGTAACTTTGTAAGGACAGCATTAAAACAAGAAAGTGATTCAACCACTGTATAACTGCTAATTTCCAGAAAAAAAAAATCTGATTCAAAGAAGTTAAATTTATTAAGAGGTCATGTTTTTGTTAAGCTGGCTGACACAGTAAATTTGTTTTCCAGGTGTCCTCTAACATTGTCTTCAAATTTGAATAATGAACTAATACAAACCAATACCAAATGTTGAAGTTAATGCACCAAGTGACATGAGGTTAGTTTCACAGGGGTGGCCTGCCCATATCTGGCAAATTAAAAAGATAATGTTTATCTATTTTTAGACTCTTTCAAAAGGGGCCAAGACTTTCTAAATTTCCAGCTAAAATACATCATTTTCAGAAAGAAGTCCATGAACAGTCTTTGTACAAAAATATGGGAATTTTCAGATTAGATCTCTTAAATCATCACCGAAAATGTTAAGAGCATAAACAACTAACACAGCATCTGGATCAATAAGATTCTACCAGAAAAGCAGACTTTAGGTGACCACAATGACTCTTATATTGGCTCAAACTATGCTGCCTAAGTCACTACTAATAAACGCAGGACAAAAGAGTAAGTGAAAAGAAACCCTTTTATAAAGTGGAGGGCAGTACTTAAATCAATTTTAGTTATTTTTGTGGCAGTCCTGTACAAAGTGCTCTGCAGGTTCTACCCAGCACCACTCTCAAGGAAGTGTCAAAACAGTATAGACAGGAGTGCTGTGAAACAGGGAATGCATTAGAATGGAATAATTGGATGACAGCCCTAATACAGAGCTCCTGATGATGCACAGCAGCACAATCTTTGCTCCAAGCAACACTGGTTACTTTTCAAATTTACTATTAGAAAGGTTTTCAGCACTAACTGTGTCAAGCTCTAAACACTTATTTGCTTTAAGATAGTGTTAATGAGTTGGCTAATCACACAATTTTATAGTTCTATAATGTACTGTGCTGTAAAAATTAAATCAGTGTTTATTACACCTCTGCTGCCTTTGCTTTCCTTCTCATTGGACTGCCTCTTGGATGGATTAAATGGATTAAAGCAGGAATATAAAAAGTGCACCAGTTGACAACACTTCTTGGTATGTATGTAAACAGTATTTTAGTTCAAAGCCTACCTGTGAACAAAGTAATTCAAATACTACTTTCAGATACTGAAATTGAGGACGTTTATTTTTCAGTTCTGAGGGAGCTGTTTAGTTTTTTATTTGCTTCTGGAATTTCCTTCCTCTTGGACATTAAAACCAGCCTGCTCAGTTTTCCTTTCCCTATCTCAAATATAAAAGGCAACATATAACTGAGTTTATATTTTTGCAAAATTACACGTTTTTGCGAATTCTTTGATGTCAACAGTGTTTCTGTGACAGACCTTGATGCTGAACTGTTAAAACTGCATTGGGAACAAAGTTTCCTTTAACACTAGAGAATCAATATGACTAATGGCCAACCACAAAAGACTGGATCAAAGATACATGAAGATGCATTGCTTGTTTGAGGAGAGAGAAAGAAGGCACGCATATACAGACACTGGAAAAATCATACAGCCAAGATGCAGAGGTAGAATTAGTGGATCTACAAAGAACTTCGTAGACATTCTTATATTTCAACCTAACTTTTCTATAAAGAAAAAAATAGCAAAAAGAATTGGATAAACACAACCCTCTCTGATTTTGATAGGCATGATATAGAAAGTTCTCCTCTCTTACACAGCAAAGAAATATATATTTAAGCTATCCTAGACTGGATTAATTTGAATATTTCCTGAAGACTGACCACTTGCTTTCGGTATTGTTTATAATTAGAAGAGAATGATCATGTGTTTTATTAAAATTAGTGTCACAGCACTTGAATTCTGATGAGTATTTGTTTACTGCTCCACAGAACAAACAAAGTATCTGTTGTTCTGCCCCCAAACAACTGAAAACTATTTTGTATTCCCAAATCATGGTAAAGAGTCTGATGGTAATACAGGAATAGATACAATCATGTATTGCACTATGGCATGGCATGGCTAATTTGCATGCCCTAATGTCAGAACTTCTTTGTGGTCTTAAAACCTAGGAATTCTGAGATCACAGACACATTTGGTTTGTAGGCACATTTGGTTTGTATGTAGGCACTAAAAGCCACTTTTGAAGGAAATATTCAGTATCAAAATATATTGACCATTTTCAATAACTCTATGGTCTCGCCATCTCAATTCCACTGAAAACAAAATGAAGATAGTTTCTTTCCCCCTTCTTCCTTTCCTCAGTGTATTGCAAAGCTTATGGCCAGACGGTGTACTTTATTTAATTAGAACTTAAACCCCAGAACTGATGCCAGATTTTCAAGATAGCTCACAAATCAAAACAAGGCGCCAGATGTTCCAAAGGGCAAAGCACATTGGGTACATGAGCTTTCCCTCAGATCCTCATAATGACAAAAGGAGGTGCTAGCCTGTTCAAAAAAATCTTGCCAAAGTTGTAGGTGTTAACCACATTAAAAACCTGTCCTTCATAAATGAAGTCATAATGCTTCCAAATGCAATCTGGTCCTTGGAAGACGAGTGAAATCACCATGCATCGAAATATTTAGACCAAATTCCACTTTTCATTCCAAAAAAAAAGAATGTTGTGCTTAATTTTCCCTCTGTTTGAGGGTAATTTTAGGGGCAAGAAAGAGACTGTTTCTTGACTTTTTTTTCCTTAGTATCACACAGAAAATTTTCATGTGTCTTTTGTTCCGCTTGGTTTTTGCACATGTTTGTTCTATACAAAATAAAGACAACTAAAACTGGAATAGGATAGGATGCCAGTGGATAACTGATAAATTATGCTGTGTTTCCTTTTGCCTCACACAAGCCTTCAGCTTAGTCCAATACATCACACAAGCACAAGAGAGAAGGATGTATTGGATTTTTCTGCTACACTCACATTTGCATGAAAAGGAGCAGTCAAACGAAAATTAAGCACTTAAACAGCTTAAAAAAAGCACTGGTTCAGAATACTGTACTTCAATAAAACATTCATTGTTATTCAATGCTTGGCAAATGACATTGCCATCACATACTAGTAGAAGAACCGTGAAGAATAAATGCTGTCTGAAAAAGAGGCTTGTACTTATGCAGCGCTAATGACCATCTAAAAGAGCGATTCTGCATGGTTACATCCTCTTTGAGATTCACAGCTGCAGCTTCACAAGAGCAGTCATACATCATAATCTGCAGCCATTTTAGGCTACCCCTGTGCTTTGGAGTGCAATATGGGAACTAAGGAAGCGCTAATCTGTAAAGTTACGATCAAAAACAACTTTATTCAGCGGTGATGAGCAAGTGTGATGACCCACCTTCCCCTTAAGGGTGGGTCATCACACTGAGGAGGAGGTGGTATTTAAATTTTAATACTGATAACACCCTTGACTGTAACAGCAGTGACACACAGGGAAAAGAGCTCCACATTTAGTTTCACTAGAGAGAAAACATACTCATTATTAGATTTTGATTTCTAATTCAATATAACAGTGGCACAGAGTAGCACACAAGCCGTTCTTTCAAAAGGTCAGATAACTGCATTTTAAGATTATAACACTCACATTTTAATTAATGTGAAGGATTTGCTTATTGAACAATATGCTGATCCTATAAACATCATTAATTAACTGAGATGCAGTGACTTTTCAGAAAGTTAACAGCTTGGGAACAAACAGTACGTCACGTACTTTGAAACTGATAATCAAAGGCTATATTATTATCCCCTAGATTAACCACAGATTTTGCAGGCAAACCAGAGACAGCCTCCCTTTCTCTACGCTCAAAACTCGCAGCCACCCCATCCCACGAAAATCTTTCCTGGAATTATGCACACTTCTTTAGGCTTAGTTTTATGTAAGTAACTGTGGCTCTCAGCACAATACACGGCGTGTAAAACAACTCTCTGAATCTTTAATTAGGCTAGACAAAAGAGAACCGTCTGGAAGCTGCTGTCATTACTAGGCTTGTTTGCCTCATGCATTAAATACCTTTGTCTCTACAACTGCTTTAAAGCGCATTTCTCAGATCAGGTCAATCAAGCTACCCCTCCACTGCCCTGTAAATGGCATCTGTCGTCATCCTAGTAATTCCCACATATCTATATGTACAAATTTGGATAAGGAAGCACTGGAAGAAATGGGGCTGGTGCCAGTTTGAGTAGTTAAGAGTTCAACCAGAGGTTAACTATAGCTAGGAAAGAAAGATAATGTTTTGATTTCAGCCCTCAGTACTTATATAGCCAATACACATCTCTTGTGTTTCTTAGGCTTCTCTTGAGTAAAGTGGCTGGAAATCCAAGTAATTACACCCGTAAGCATCTATATGCTGGCATACTGAAGGAAAAACTAACTCTTCAGCAATTAGTGCCATAGCTTTTTCTGCACTGTGAAAGCACATCTAACAGGAAGGAACTTACAAATGTTTGTTGATTTATAATCGTTACTGAGAAGCTACATTTCAGCATTTAACACAGCACCATCAATAGTATCTGGCCTAGGCCACAGAGAGAAATAAGGCAAGAGTCACTTTTGTGCTCTTGCACAAGATGGGCAACACAGTCAGCGGACTTGCTTCCTATTCCTTTACAAAGAGGTGATTTTTAATTTCCTCATCGCTGAATACCTTATGGAAAGCTACCCAACATGTATTAAATGCAGAGGAAAAGAATGTCACACCTGGAGCCTGCAGTTCCTTGTGCTAGTAACTGTATGCTTACCTATTTCCATAGGTTATCATAAATTAATTCATTGGCTACACAAGACAGACCAATGAAGGAGCAACAGACTGTTAAACTTAAAGATGAGGCTGTTCCTATCTCGAGCCAGCTACAGCAAATGTTTTCCAGAGTCTGGTGATATGAAAACAGTGGCCAGAAAACAAAAACAGAACAAAACCACAACAACAAAACAAACAACAACCAAAAAACAACAAAAAAAATCCCAAACTCCTCATGACCAGATGTTCAATCTCTCCCACCCCCCAAAAAAAAAAAAGGTTCCCCTGAAGAACTTAGTGTGAATTTTCATCTAAGTGAGCTTCATTTATATCAAGTGACTCAAGTGACTCAGTTACAGCTCCAGCCATTATGCCCAAAAAATCTGTCCTTATCGCCATCTGTGGTATTCTTCCTAGTTATATCCAGAGCACCTAGCCATCAGACAGCCAGATAAGAATTTCAAATGTTGCTAAAGAGATGATGCTAAAGAAATGGAGAGTTCCAAAGCAGGACAGCAAACAGAGACAGGGATTTCAGCAATTGGGTTTCTACAAGCACTGTCCCTGCAGATTAATGAAAGCTTTTAAAAAAGGAAAGCCCTGACAAAGTGTTCCAGATACACAACTTACCCTCAAGACTTCGGTACATTTTTGTGGTTTCACAACACACTTTCCTATTAATTTGGAAATACTTTTCTCAGTAACCAGCTGATAAGTTCACAGAAACAACAGGGGAAACAGACAGAGTACAACATGGAACCAGAGACTTCCCTCCATATACAACCTGTCAAATGAACAGGGGAGTCTTTGAATGTAGAATAAGATAGGAAAAATATTAAAAAGCACTACAATGTGCAAGGAAAAAAAGTATCTCACAAATTCAAGAAAAAGTCCAAATAATCATTTATCTTGTGGGAAAGAGGAGAAAGAATTATACATAAAGTAGAGATGCCTTTCATGAAGAAAGCATGCAATGTAATGCTTACTTTTTAGTAAATTTCTTGTTATTCAGGAGATCCCAAACCTCTGTCTAAATGCCCAAATAAACTCAATAGACTTAAGTTGCAGTCACATATCCTTTAACAGCTGATGTAAATAGAAGTGAGGGTATCAAAGCTAGGTACTCATCACCAGCCCCACCACACCTATTCTGGAGATCACTGCCTTTCCCTTCACATTGTCTGTGTACCCTCCCCTTTCACCACAGTCAATGTGGACACTAGGTTAGAAAAAGCACACTACTTGTGGATCACCTGGACCTTTTCTTGAAGTAGTCTAGGGAATGTTCCACCTTGTAGAAATACTCCTAAGTGATATGCATTGGTAGTATTCTGGGAAGATGCTGTTAGAGCCCCACATGGGCTTACAGCTCATGTTTCATTTTCAGAAACCTAACAAAACTGTTCCACTGATACCTGCAGGCTGAGGCTCTGATCATCAGCTTCCAGTTTTGTCCTGGCACTGCTCCATTTCTACCCATGCCACAGATACAGCTTCACTGCTTAGCCAGATGCAAACACTAAGGTACAGCCAAGATCAGTGCAGACACTCTCGCATGAGCACTGTGCAAAACCTTTTGTGGGAGCACTGAGCAAAACCACGATTTTTGTGTCCAGAACTGAAGAAAACAAGATTTACTATAACCCACTTTCAAAGAGGAAAAGCCAGACTGAAGAACTTCTGTAGTGCTGTAAGAGGAGTTAGTCTTGGATATACTGGTTCCTCTGAGTGCAGCCTAACTTAGATCAAACCAAAGGAAATATGTTTTTTTACTCTAAAGACATGTAATGATGCTTTGCTCTCACTCCAAACCAACAAATGCAGTAATTCAACTCTAAAGTGGGCTACAAGCTGGATTTTAAATAAAGCTGCAATTTAAAAGGTGATTAATTTGACTTCTAAGTAATATTTCCTCTCTGCTCATAGCCTGATCTGTTAGCAAAAGCTTTACAAATTTAGTAACGACTAAAATAAATTAGCCTAATTACTTGACAAACCTGCTACACTGACTTGAAGCTCCCACATCAAGTGACCTTCTCTAAGTCAAAACACTGAAAATACTGAAAGTACAGGAATGAACAACAGAAGTCTCACACTCCTCATCCACGGAGCTGATTTTTATTCACAAAAGCAAACACAGTGACTTATTGTGCAACAATGGCAAGCCAAACAGGACAGAGAAAACGCTGCTCTGACCTCTACACTTAAACATAGCAAAGGCTTGTTCCCTACAAAATACGGAAATCTGATAGTGCAAATTACACCACTCACTGCCTATTCAATTTTGAAAGTAATATTGTATTAACGTGGCTCTTCCAAAAATAATTAAAAGTTGATAAACATAATTATAAGAAAGATGAGGTCTTATGACACCATAAATATTATCCAGAGCTATTGTTATCCTAATGAGCTAAAGTGTCAGCAACTCCTTTTTACCAGCTCCTTGGCTTCCAGTACAAGACCAACAATGGAAAAATTAAAACGAATTTCTATCAAATTTCTCCAAATCCTAAGATTTCTTTGTCTAATTGTTGATTTAGAATGCAAATTTCCTTTTGAATTTACTAAGATTCACATTCAGGGCAACATTGCTTAATCATTGGTTTAATTAATAAACTTGTTTTACTCTGCCAAGGATACAAACAAGTTTATTAAGTCTATCAAGCACTTGGTAAGGTACTACTGATAAAGAAAAATATGGTTCTACTTCACTACATTGATCAAAATTTAAAGACTTACCCTGGAGTGAATTAATCTACTGGTAGTTAAGCCTTGCATACATACACACACACACAAAAAAGAGTACTTTTGTTTTGAAAATTTATGAAATTTCATTTGTTATCTCAATGTCATAATTTTTAACTTGCAGTCTGAAGACCAACAGTGTATCTATTAGAAGCAATAATAATAAGGAAATTATATATGTGTAAGTAGATGCAAAAATTACTACCATTTTGCCTTAAATTTTCCTACAGAAAATTTCTTATTACAAACTGGTTTTATAGTTCTGGCAGTCACATTATACAGGTTTTAAAGTACAGTGTGAACAAAATCACAGTACCATGCACATAATGTAAAGTTCTTTAATAGTCACTAAGAACACTGCTTTCAATCACTTCAAATATGTCAATGCTCATTTTACCAAACAGATATCAGGTAACAGCCTGGTTTAATGTTCCCACAGACAGAGTCATTTCAGAGCCCAGGGAATATCCAAAGGGGTGTAAACATACACAAATATGTTTATAATTAATACATTGCATATAAAAGACACAATTCTTACATAACCTCCACAGCAGCATTCTTCTTGCAGAGATGTCAGTGCTCATGTTGCTGCTCATTTTAAAGCTATCGGCCTCTATGCCTAAAAATGAAGTGGCCTGCTAGTAGGGAATGCAGCTAGGAACACTTTTCCGTGCACTATCTCTCATTCTTGTGATCAGGAAATGCAAGAGAAACTAAATCTGAAACAAGAAATGCTATTAAGAATACTTTCCTGCAGGTTGCTACTGAGTAGACTCTAGTTTGAGGGAGATATATTCTTAATAGCACAACTACCGCCAACACACTCTGCATTTGTTTATACATAAGCAGAGTGCAACATTTTATATCACATCAGTGACTTTCAATCAATCAATATGTAAAGAAACAAGGCACAGCGTTGCCAAGCACTTAAAAAGGTCACACCTCAAACTCATTAACTTTTTCCTTGTCCCCTTACAAAAATTACGCAGTATAATTACACATTAACAACTCTCCTGTTCTTATACTAGATTTCAAATAAGAACTAAAAAAAAATTTTTTACGCATCTTCTGATTTTTCTTTACACAAACTTTCTACTAGCCAAAGGAAAAACATGTCCATTTTATTTTAAGTTTTTTTTTATTATAAGTTAAGTCAAACTAAAAATGTATTTTACTACTAGAGATGACCAGACACAACTTACCAAACTCAGCTATATCTACTCTTTTTCCCATGCAAATTACTACAGCCACTGAAGACAAAAAATTGAATAGTTGTTTTACATAGGCCAAATATAATCTTCAGATGGTTTATAATCAGATCAAATTAAAGCCTATTTCCACACAAATAATCATTACTTGTTTTCTCAGAAGGCATTGCCAACCGAGATACCAACAGCAGGGATATTCTGTAAAATAAAATGTTTTCTTTTCCATGACCTATGGACCTATTTCCTTATTTTAACTCTGTAAATTCATTTTCACAGCAGTGATGAAGAGAAGAAGTCATAGAAAATTCAACTTAGAAGGTAAGAATTTTGAAAGGCTATAAATTACTGAAAAAGTGAGTTTTAACTGAAGAAGCTTAAACAACATTTACTGCAGAGGTTACTCCATTTCTGCTATAATGCTTTCTTGGCTTTGATCTTTAAACCAATGACTCATGAAAATGATATCTTCAAATTTACAGGCCACCAGTAAGTGGGTCTTTAAGAAAATGTTGTACAACAATAAAGCAGGAACCACAAGCACTTCTTAACCATTTGAACTGTCAACTAATTAATTATGATACTGAAACAAAGGCCTATTAAAAAAACTTGCTCTTGAAAAGGAGAGAGGAGAAAAAGCAAGTCAGAAAAAAGGGGTGTAGGCAGTTCTAGTGAGCAAACCAAACGGCACACTGGGGAGAGACGTTCAAGAAAATGTATTATATTTGCTCAAATTAAGAGAAGCATTTCTCCCCCACACCATTCAAAAGGAAAACAAAATAGGGCAGCTCTCTTGCCACAGACTGATGCCCCTTAGCTGGAAGCAGCTCCAGTTGTCATGTTCCTGTCAGCACGTAAGTGCACCAACACTTCCCTTCTCCCACTCTTTTGCTCCTACTTAATATGTGTGGTTTGTTCAGTCTTTGCTGTTAAACAATTCATTTTTTCCTTGCCTCCTCTGCTTCAGGAGGAGGCAAAAATAGCAAGACTTAGGCACAAAATATAAAGCTCATTTCCTGTACCTTAGTGCCTCATTCTTTCACCTCCTTGTCCATAGGATTTAGCTACCAAATAGGTCTTAATCTGTAAACAAATTATTTGCTCTACAATTAAGCCATTCACTGCTTTTTTTCTTTCCCTCCCTCTCTTTCTTTGGCTGCTTGGCTGCTGTCCAACGTGGAGGCTCATAGGTTCTTCTATTATTTAGTGCTGGTTAAAAGGCAATAAGCTCATTCAGAGTTTATAAAACTATAAGCTATCAACAAAAGCATTTAATGCTTCTCTGAAGCACTGTGATTTTTGCCTGAAAAATTAATAATGTGTGGTTCCATGTTTGTATGTGTGTACACATACATGTGGAAGATGTGTAGGGGTGGTTTTTTATGCACTGGCCTGGTAATTCACTCGGCATGCCTTTAAAAAGTCAGTTATTGTAAGCTACAAATACATATATTTCACTCGAATTTTAATTGACCATGTACTTTTTTTATCAACTACTGGCAATCACAGGAACTGTGATTCACCATGGTTACAAAGCTGAACCTCAAATACTTTGATGTTGTATGAGAAAAAAAAATGCCATGCTACTGTGGCATTTCACAATGTTTGCAAATATAGTTTCTTTATAGAATGATGTTGTGATTCACAGGAGTCTACTAGAGTAAGTGAAAGCTTCAGAGAAGTAGCATGTTAGCTTTGTCATCACTGCAGTTAAAAGTCACTGATGACTCAAGAGAAAATAACATCGAGATAATTTTCATTTACCTCTATTTTTAAGTTTTTATTCTTTCTGGAAAATACATTCTCAGGTTAAAACCAGAACACAACGTGTATATGTTTGTCTTCATGGAGATGTTTCTATATACAACACAGGATTAGCAGGCTGCCGCCTCAACGCGTGACAGTAAAGACAATTAAATATTTTTTTAAAAAACATGTCTGTATGTTTTCAATACTTAATACGTTAAATAAGTAAAGTATTGTAAGTGGATAGATAAATTTACAGGTGTAAATATCATTTAGAAATGACAGGTACTTAGCCATTTCAATTTCAGCAATATACTTCCAATGAAATTCTGCAAGCCTATTTAAAGTCTATTACGGCTGCTGACATCAATCTGCCAGGCTTTAGAGTGCTAATCTCTACTAAAGATTTTCACCTACAAGTTTAGCCACTGGTATATTTGAATTAAATACTCAGTGTTTCTCTGTATAGGCAACTACAGACATAAGGCATTAGAGGTGGATAGGCAATGAGGCAGAATTGACACAGAGCACCTAATGCACTGTATTGCCTGAATAACGAATGAAGTTCCAACTCCCTTTACATTCCAGTCCTCTCCTCAGGGTTTTAGTCCTGATTTCCACACTTTCCACTCAAAATCTCACTTCTTCCCCACTGAATATAACATATTCCTACTGTAGCTGCTCCTACGAGAACGAACACTACAGGAAAACCCTCTTAATTTAAGGTATCTTATTTTAAATGTACACCCATGCACTCATGAATATGGATGCATACACAAGCACAGGTCCATACAAAAGGACACACAAAAAGATTTTAATGAGCTGCACCTATTAACACTCACCAGAGATCAAATGAGTCTCCGTCCCCACCCCCCCAGCCAAATGACAACTTCTGAAGTTGCAGATAAGAGGTGGCAGCCAGACAGGTGTCAGGTATGCATGCTCATCCTGAAAAACTACTTAAAGGTTCCAAAAAAAATTGTGCTAACCCTGCAGAAAAGAAATGCCTCTTGTCCTGAACTGACACAGCAGTCACATCCATATTTAAATGCTAATTATGTGTATTGTTAACTTGTTTAATTTATCGCAATACAATGTACCCTCAATAATTACCAACCAGTTGAAAAGGGTTTGTGAAAATGAAGCAGTAAGAGGCATTTGAAATCTTTAAGAAATATTTCACTTTCAGAAAAAATATAAATCTTGGATGTAGTTTGAATGTAGTTGGCAACTTTTCCACCTAGAGTAAATCTGAAGGCTCAAAAATTAATATTCAAGAGCATTAATTTGTTTCTAGATGTGTGCGTGCAAGTAAAACAGCAGCCATAATGTGGAAATTTGAGTCACATTTTGCAACTAATTGGAAGCAGATTAGAATTCTGCCTCAGGGGAACATTGTCAAACTAGAAGCTGGAGCAAATGAAGAAAGAGGTGAAAGCATCGTGAAGAGCTGACAGATTTACAGTGCTCAAGGCAATAAACGGGTACTAGATGAAAATGAATGTGCTTCACTGTACTGCATGCAGTTTTCAGTCATATCTCAGCAATAAGAGCATACAGCCATGAAACAATTATTTTCAGAGAGATGGTGAAGGAAAGAGCAAGAATGAACAAAACACTACTCAGGTGGCGTGCAAAAAAACCTATAAATCATACAGTGGCTCAAGTTGTTACAAGAATAATATAATTGGTCATAGTAGGTACTGTTCTGCAACCTGGACTCATCTCAAGTAAGGGGTTACAGAGACATAACACAAGGAACTCCTTACTTGAGTTGAAAAAGGACAGTAAGCCCTTGCTCAGTGTGAGTAAGAGTCAAAGCATTAAGCTCTTAGGGAAAAAAAAAAAAAAAACCACACAGATTTTACATTTTTAAAGCTAAGAAAAACACAGAACACTGCAGACAGATAAATCAGAGGCAGAAGGGGAAAAGTCTTTTTAGGGGGTGATTAGGAAAAGGTTGGAGGAGATCATAAAATGAAAATACAGTGCAGAGGCTAATGTACCAATGCTGTAATGGAAACAGCTGCTAGCTTTCTCCTTCAGTGCTTGGCATCCGTTGCAGCATCACAGGAAAGACTGTTAAAAGATCTGGACATGAAATGTAAATAAAACTATTAGCCAAAACTCAGTTGCTGTATTTGCTGTATTTATAAAACAGTAGCAGCTCTTTTTTCTTGTATATGTACGTACATGTATGTGTGTGTGTGTGTATATATATATACACACACACACATATATATACACCTCCAGCATATATATGTGAATATTTATATTGATATATATGGACACATGCATGTGTTTGCATAACCCTCTCCTTAAACAGCAACTAGTAACACTATTACATAATATTGCACCTTACTATTGGCTGAAGTGGACAAGAACATCAATTTATGTTTTCAGTAAAACTGGGTGTGGAACAACCACCTTCATTGTTCTCAAAACACAGCAGTATTTTTCCTTCAAAATCCAGAACTCCAGTGCAATACTGGAGTTCTGGAGCACATATAGTGCCTAACATTAAACCCAGAGCAAAAATTAACTATCAAAACTTTATGTCAAATATGTTCATTATATCCATAAATACTCCTGGAATATTAGATCCTTGTAGTCAGGGCAAGCTAGCTAAACAAATGCCTCAAAATTTACTAAATCAGATTTAAAACTCCTACCTGCAAAACAAAGTTCAATGAAGTAACGAGGTCCATTTCTAATTGTATTTGCTTCTAACTATTACCTTTTGTTGAAGAGATACAGATCTAGTTTCATTTCCCTCCTTCAAAAAGAAAAGAATTGGCAAGAACATGAAACCCTGAAACATGCAAATACTGCCATTACTTCACTGCTACAAGCCTATAATGAAGCACAGATTTGATAGTACTATCCGTGTAGTGTGGCGAACCACACTCAAATAAACAGTTCTCCATGAAGAATGAAAACCCAAAGACCAAACCCTTCCAATTCAAACATTATTGTTGCTTTTAACATAAGCCATCCACAGAAATCAGCCAAGGAGGTGACAGGAAATCCAAAAATAATTTGGTTTGGCCCTGCACACTATGAGAAAGGAGATTACAGTTTGCTTTTCACTCTTACTGGTTGAGGGAAGCGGTGAAAACTATGAAGGCTATGCTTACGTAACAAGCAACGATGGTACCCACAGACCTATTTCTACCAGAGTTCAGCACAGCATCACAGAAATTCATCAATAAAGGTGGCACTTGAATAGCATGAACTTGTGTTGCAGGGGGGATGGGCTTAACAAAACCCCTGAATTAATTCAATGGATAATGCAAATGACTAAATGTGTGCAAAATCAAACTGTCTAGTGAACACAGTTAAAGAGGCCAGATGTGCCTCAAAATTTCCTGGGAAACACAGCCTAAACTTAGCACTTTCTTTTATCAGAATGAAGAAAGCAAGCTCTCAGAGTTTACCAAAGTGTGACCAATTGGAGCTTAGTCTTCTGTTGCTAATTGAAGCATGGAAAAAAAAAAAAAAGCCAGTTTCTGAGGGCAAACTACAAACATATACTTTTTATATTCCAGTGCCACGTGATAAAAAACAGAATTAAGCTGACTGGTAGAAATTTGACTGGCAACCAAAGACCAACCTATTATTTCAAACTGTTATGGGAATGCAACAAAATTGCTACCAGGTTTCCTCATGTTACTCTTCAATAAAAAGAAGCCATTGGGGAAATAAGAGGAAAAGAAAACATATCAAAACCTCTAAAGTTTCTTTAAGTAAAAGTACACTTTTGTGGTGTTATGCCATCTGCTTCTTGGTTAACATGACAAGACAACTCAACAACTAGAATGCTGGTGGTTTTGAAAACATCAAGTAACCACAATCAATAGATTTTAGTTTGCTCTTTTGACTGCAAAAACTGCACTCACATGCCACTACTGGCATATGCTTCGAACATCCTCATGAGCTTATTTCCCTTCCAGTATTATTTGGTGGAGTTTCTCTGGAGACAAACACCTCAAACTGCGTTTATGCACAAAAGTGAGATTTAGGCTAAGAAGAATCAGAAGCTGTGAGAAGATAAAGGAACCAAAAGTTTGGTACATTTTTCTGAAGATCCGCTGAGGAAGACTTATCATAAAGGATATACAACTGAATGTAGCACAATTTCACTTCAAAATTAGTGAAACAATGAGCTTCACATTTAATTCCTAATAGGTATTACAGGCAGAAGTTAGAGAAGTTGATCCTTTCACCTGAAGTTTTAGCAGTATTTGTCAACTGACCATACAAGCAGACATATTACAAATGTCTGTCACTAAATGCAACTTTCTCACTTGCAGTGTTGGCTTCAGATTTCAGAACAACACCATAGTAGCCCTAGAGCTGGAAAGCCTATCTATACAGACATGATTCCTACTTCACTGTATGCAACTTCCCCTGAACACTCAATTGAACTGTTTAATCAAGTAGTGTTACACATATATAAGCATATATATTATGGAAGCATGAATTTACATGGGGCGGGTGTCAGAGCAAGCTACCTATTCCACTCCTTGATGTTTCTCTCAGCTTTTTCAAAAAGGAAAAAAAAATTACAAAGAACGTGCTTGTCAGTCAAGTCGCTCTGAATAGTTTTACAACCTTTCATTCAAATGTAAGGGCTTTGTTCCAATTGCCAAGACCATTTTGTAAGAGTTAAAAGAGAAAGTGCAACAGAGGGTGCTTACTGAAACCCTACCGCACAACCAAAAGTCATTCTCTGACCTTCCTCTTTGTCCCAATGGCTACTCATTGCCTTCAGTAAATTGTCGTATTAAATCAAGAATGTAATAATAATTTTTTAAAATCATGATTTAAAATCTCACTTAAGAAAATCTCTCAAATCCTGTTATAACAACTGGAAATTATATTTATTAAAATTATCACATTTCAAACATATTTTTAAGCAAATTAAAAAATGATAGTTTGTGTTACTGTTCACTCTGATGAAAGGCTGCCTGAAAAAAGCCACAATGGGCAGAAATAGCGCTACAAAAAGAGAAAAAGAAAGAAGTTTATGAAACAGAATATATTTATATATAGTGTGTATATATATATAGTGTATATATATATTATATATTAATTATATACATTTTATTTATATATATATAATTTTTTTATTTTTTAGAAAAGTATTTACTTTCTGCAATTATGACATCATCAGAAATTTTCATGAAAGACTGCTTTGCCTTCTTTCACCCAACAGGAAATCTTATGTACAGACCATGTTTTTTTTTTAAATATCCATATATATTCTGTGATTGTTAAGAAATGAAAATAACTCCTTGATATGTAACTACACTAAAACAAACTCTAGTTTTTAGCAAAAAAACATGGCCAGCCCTTCAACTGAACCCAATCCACAGATCCACAGGTGCCTATATGAGGACTGGGGCAAGATGTATTTCTGTTGTAAAAAATGAAGGACACTTAAGAAGTCAGGCAATCCTCAGCCATTCAGGGAACATTGCAATATATCATCACATGAATTAGAACATCATACAAGGTACAATGTTAAGAATACTATAAAAACAATAACGTGGTTGCTGGATCATTTGTACAAAGTATCTTAGCTCAGACCACAGTAGACTGGTTACATTCAGCAATTCCAACTGTATACCATGCAACAAATCTGGAACATGCTACTCACAAAGTGAATTCTGTATTTGAGAAATATGGACCATGTGGCAGTAGCACAAAACGGCCTGAACTGCTGCAGAAGAAATCCAACCTTTTTCAAGGATGGGTAACAGAAATCAAAAATATAAGTATATCCTTATCCAAAATGGAAGTAAAGGTGAAGGATAGCTGAAATGTTAGTACTTCCGCAACAATACTCCTGATGAAGCTTGAGAAACATGCTCAATATCACAAGTATCAGTAAGAGTGTAAGATGTGAAGAAAAACAGGGTTTTTTTTTATTCTTTTAGAAATGCAAATAGCCTGGATAACACAGGGCACATAAAGGGAAACCTGCATTCAAAGTGCAAAGGATGTGTCCATTTAACAGAAAGCAGACCCCAGGCCCTCCCACTAATGTCAGTACTATGGAGATAACCCATTTCTTATACGGTGGAGAAAAAAAGGCACTAGTTTGAGCACGCAGAAAAACCTTCAGATTTCAGATTTGTGATTTACGTTGTTGTCGATAAAATAGCTTTCCAATTATGAAGGAATGCATTCTGTGTTAATGATTACAACCAGGGGTCCAAGCTTTACTCTTTTGTCAGAACTACAGCAGATCCTCCCCGCAGCTTCGCCATTAACATGTCTGTTTCCTGTCAGACCACTCAGAGATAATGTCATTTATCTCAGGGCGGCACAAGACCAGTCATTAGCTTCAGTAAAAGACCTCAAACAAAGGCCGGATGGCGTTTTATCCAGGGCTCATAGGCTACAGCCAAGAATCTCATTGCCTAACAGTTTAGAACAACTTATCTTTAAAAGAGTGATTTTCTCCCTATCAAGAATTCTAGAACACTTCTCTGAAGAGCAGTAAAGTCTGCGTGGAAAATTTTAGTCAATGGTTTTATCATATGCAATTAGGTGCCTGATAAGAGCTTGCTAAAGTTATCCTTTGAGAGGCTGGGGTGGGGTTTTTTGGTTGTTGTTGTTGGGAGGTTGTGGGGGGTTTTTTTCCCCCCTTCGTTCTACTTCGTAAGGAAAGACAGAGTAAATCAGGTTCTACCTCAATAGCAAGACCTTTGAAGAATTGACCCTTATTGTGTTTGCCTGCAGGAGGTGATTCACTATTATAAATTCTTCAATGACTGAGCTTCTGGAAACCTCTTTAAATGAAAGTGGAACTGGTTAACTGTATGTACGAACATGTGTTTTCACAGTCTCTCCTGTATTATTGCATTTCAGAAAGCTTCTATAAAGTGCCAGGTGAACTTTTTAAAATAATGATAATAATAATTAAAAAAAGAAAGAGAGTTGGGAAAATACGAGCAAATCTCAGCTTTTCAATTCCTGGGCTTATTCTGAAAACTAGAAACAGATGGTACTTTCCATGTTACTTGAATCTGGTTATTGAACACCTCTATGGTTACGGGAGATTTTGCTTAGCACTTTTAACATACATTTCATTTATTGGACTATAAAATGCTACTTTGGAAAAACAAGTCTTTATATAGCTATAATTAAAACAGTCTTGCAGGAAAGCCCTTTAACATGGAGAACACGGTTAAACTCATGACATCTGGACAATCAATCCTTTCCTCTTTACTGGGTATTTATGAAGTTATTAAAATTGTAAAATTACTAATGCCCAAAGTGAAATATCTTTCCTGTAGTTCCGAATATGGTTATCAACTTCCCTGCTTTGTTTGATAGATGCTTTAGACCAGCCTCCATTGTGCTACACTAACTCTTGCTTTGCACAGGAATTCAATAGAAGATCTGGTCATACATATTGGCAGAGGTCAGCAGGTTCACACGGAAAGCTTTCCTCGGCCAAAGGGCAACACCTCTTCACCCAGCTCAAAAAGCACCGTCACACTACTAGACAGCACTACAGAACTTTAAGAACCTTGAGCTGTGCTTATTGTTAGACACCCATACTTATCAATGTTTTTAACAGCTAAATCCCTTATGTAGCTTTCAAAACAGTTTGCTGTCAAACAACAATAGACTTTGTTCTTTAATTACAGCAAGTGACCTCCCTGCCCTTTTATTTCACAGTGAATAAACTACACACAAGGCCAGCAAGAAAAGTACATGAAGAGCATATCTCCATAACATCATTAATCAAAGCATGTACTTAAATTATTTACATCAATAGGTAAAATTCACCCAGAGATTCCTGATGGCATATAAAACACTATCAAATCCTAACACACACTAAAACACAACAAGGAAAGTGAAGATAAAATAAATAATACTAGCCAACATGCTAATTTGCTAAAGACAACTTTCGAATGTGAAATGCAGTCTTAATAAGAAGCACTAAGCTACAAAAAAGAGAAAAATTCCATCCTGGAGTATCACTAGACTGATACATTTAGAACTGTAACTAAACCCTTCTGATTACAGCTTTGTATCTTCTGCATTAATTCCATGTAAACATACTGTTTTTCACATACCAAATGAAGTTTTCCTGCATCTCAAAGTAAATTATGACTGAATTAATTCCAAAATCTCCTCACAATGCATACAAAGCAAATTTTGTAGCTATTCTGAACACTTTTCAATGTAACAGCTGTTAAAAAACAAAAAAACTTAGCTGGAACAGATGAAGAGCTCATGCTGACAAACAGTCAGCAACTGTGCTAAAAACAGTATGGATAAGAAATGGAAAATGGAGACAGGTTTTAACACCAAAAATCTTAGGAGTGGTTAGCCTACCTGTCAAAGCTACTTATTCAGATATGTCACTGTTGGCTTAGCCACAAAATGGACTGCACAAATATAGCTCAAACATTTTAGAATTACAGCACACTTTGACTTTATCCGCATATTAGGGGAGTGGTGACTTTTACAACATACTTGTGGTTTCTGCATAAAAGAGCCAGCAGAACACAGTCATTGATTTAATTAGGCTTCGTAAGATCCAATTTATCATGTTTTACATGACTTTCTGCAGCAAGGAAACATAATAAATAGACTAAAAATAGAATGAAGTATGCTGTGAAAGCTAAACAGTGACTACAACTCCTGGGAATCTGCTCCAAGCTTTTCACAAATAGTAAACAAATGCAGCATTATATTCCACACCACATATAAAAATGTAGATTTTTAATCAGCAGTCATGAACTCATCTTACTCTAAAAGGAAACTTCCAAATTCATGAGGCATGTCTTGCACAACAGTAAGATAACTGAACATTGATTTCAACATGCAGGCTGCAAATTATGTATTTATCTACTGATACAAGTTGCTTCGTGCAATTATGACATATATGTTCTAGCATATAAACAGTCAAAGCAATAACACTTCAACCATCTAAAACCTTTACAGAATTCTTTTCAATGATGATTAATCATTTGGGGAAAAAAAAAAAAAAAAGCAGAATAACAAACATAAAACACTCGAATGTTGCTAATGTTGCCACTGGCTGGACTTAAAAAATATCAACCATTATCAGCAACAAGAAACACTATTATTATTATTATTATTATTGGGAACATTCTTGGCTAAGAAAAACGCTAAGGGACTTTACTTGAGATAGCAAGCAAGCACACCATTGTGCCAGACAATGGCCAAGGCTGCACGACTCTGGTGTGCAGAGCCTGTATTAAAGTCGGTGTGTGCCAACAGTAGCGGCTGTTGCTGGAAATGCAAGCTCCAGACCTCCTCCTGGAGCGACATCTACAACACACAGAGTGTGCCACTGACGCTGAACTCCTCCATACGTGTTTGCTCTGAATTTGCATGCCATCCCATTTACATTGCACATAAGATTACTCGCACGTATATAGATTCTTCATACAATTTCCTGTGTGACTAGAGAGTTGAAAGAACACAAAAACGGGAGAAACCACACCACTCTCTAATCTCCGTTGCCATGGCAGCAGCCTTTGAGATACTGAAATGTTCAGATTGCCAGCTAAACAAAATTGTTGAATGTGAACATTTGGCTGAGAGATTAAAAGGCTAAGGGGGTTGCAAAAGGGCAGTACCTCCCACATTCCAGGCAGCCACTGAATCCAATCAAATGGCTCTGACTCTTTAACCACAGCCATTGTGAAGACCGGATTAGGGCAATTTATCTAGATAGTTAAAACAGATTAGAGAACTGCAATTTGAAGACTATTGGCAACAGAAGTAAATGCCTACTGTACTAAGATAATAAAGAGACCATGAGATTTTTGGACACCTTTCTGCCATGAACAGCACTTTTCATAAATCAAAATGCAAACATATACACATGAATTACGCAGCAATCTGGTTTTCTCATCTGCATTTAGACAAGGTCATAAGGCTCATTCAAATTCATCCACAGATATGCTATCTTAAAAGCAATAATATGCATACAATATAAAATTTAATTTGTTCCTTGCCTTGAACAAATCCCTTGGAATTATCTTCCAGTACTAACAAATATCTGCTATCACAAACACCCAAATCTAATCCTCCAGTCGACTTCGTATTACAAAAATTTCATGACTGAAATACAAAAAGCTGGTAGCCAGTCGTAAGAAGAGATAACTTCCCGCTCCCTGAGACCTTCAGCCCTCCCAGACGCTTGCAGACCGTACAGTTAACACCTTCCCGAAAGTCTCCCCGTTGCAATGTTCAGTCGGGGAAGTTGTAAAAGCAGGTCATTTAGGACAAACAGCTGACAATACAGTAACAATACTAACACCCTGAGATTGTTCATCTGGAGGGTATTGGTTTGCTTTATTTTTCAAGCGGAGCAGGTTCCCTTTGTTTAACAACCTGTAGAATTTACCATACTTGTAATCCTGGGCCAACACTCACCCTCTGGCCCCCTAGAAGATGGCTTCTGCCCTAGGGACGAGACAGAACTCCCACCAACACCAGAACATCCTTGAACCAGCAGTTGACAAAGACAACAATGTCTCACTCCACCTTTCCCAAATAATAGAGTAGCGGCCATCTATTCATACAGAAAGCATCCGAAATTGAAAGGAATAAAACCACACACTCCCATCTGATTTCTCTGACATCATTTCAACCTCTCAACAAACAAGCACTTCAAATCCAAGAGCCAGCATTGCTCAGAGAGGAAAACTCCTCCAGACAGGAGATAAACTGCTCCACTCTATTCCAAAAGCTGTTTTGCACACAATTCTCAGCACAAGGTGCATTTCCCTCCTCCCAGCATCCTCCTTCCAGGAAGACAAGAGGCACTGCCTGTCTGCTGGCTCCTTCCTCCCAGTCGCTATACCAGCTTCTGGAGCCTCTGGGCTACAGTGCCACGGAAGCTCCCAACACAATAAGCATCCTGCGTCTCCACGAAGCGCAACGGCAGAGCCCCGGCCTCTGCTCACAGCTCCTGTTTCCTCCCCAAGCACAATCCCAGCTCTAGGCAGAGGGTCAGAGAAAGGGAGAGGGGTTCCTTTAGACTTTGGGAGAGGAATGGCCATGAATGCCTGCTGATGTTGTGGAAGAGCCAGCACCTACAAGACCTGCTGCACCTGGAGCCTGAGCTCTGCAGCCCCAGCCTGCGAACACATGCCATCCCACTGGTACTGCTGCTCTCTGCTAAAATTGGGGACAGCTCAGTCAGAAAAACAGAAAGGTTCTCCAGGTCTGATGACAGGAAAGGAAATCACAAGGAAGTGCAGCACACTGGAAACATGGTATCTTCCATGTAGGGAAGAGGTCTCTGGGTTGGTTTGGTTTTTTTTTTAAGGGAAGGAGGAAGGACATACGCATGTCACAAATACACAGCAGAGGACAGAGGAGCCAGACATACACTCATGGAACACTTATTATAGGGATGGGGAAACACAGAAGAGGTGGAGAGGAGCTTTGTCCTACCTTTTCTGTTTTCAATTTCTTGATTCGCCTGTGGCTCTCGTCTTCCTCCTCTTCCTTCTTTACCAAAACAGAGTTTCCCATTAACCCTGAATCCGGGGTACTTTTGCTCACCTCCCCCACAGCAGAGGAGCTGCAGTGGAAGGGGCTGCTGCTTCCACCATTGCCTCCCTTGGCCCCGAAGCCATAGAGGTGCCCAGAGGAAATTTGGCTATTGCCACCCCCACCGCCATTGGGGTGGCCCTGCTGCAGGTCATGCTGCTTGTCCTTCCTGGATTTTCCTGCATCCTTATCCCGCTTGGAGCCTCTGCTGCCTGGGGCTTTACCTGGTTTCTCCTCTTTGTTTTTCCCACAAGAGGTAACGGTGGTGGTGTTGCTGGTGTTGCTATTATTGCCGTTTGGGTTACTGCTCACACTTTGACCCAGTGCTGAATTCATGCCAGTTGCCTCTCCAGGGCGCCCTTGGACTTCCTGCCTTTTGCCAGCACTGCTGATCTCAGGAATCCCATACAAGGCAGCAGAAGGCAGAGATTTATTAGCATCCTTAGAAGTTTTACTCCTTTTCACTTTTGATTTGCTAGTCTCTTTGTGAGAGGAATTCCCCTGGGGAGCAGAGGGCTGAACAGAAGCAAATTTTAGGCCATCAGCTAAGGCTGAGGTAGCATTAAGCCCACTGGAAGCCAGACCCCCACAATCCTTGGAGCTGGTGTTGCTGCTGGTGGTGGTATTAGAATTATTCATCTCAAATTTCTGTCTGTCCTTCTCTAAGTCGGCGTCCAAATCGATTATTAAATTCCCAACACCGATTTCCCAATCATCGCCACTGTCATAAGTGTCAACTGCGTTTGGATCCACACCTTTTCCTGCAGTGGAAGTGTTCAATGACATCCTGAAGATAAGATCTCTAGAGTAAAAATCCGATGAACTTTTCTTTGGAGATGTGGGGACATTCGTTTATCTCCGTTGGGCTCTCTCTTAAGTTCAACTCTTCTTGTCTTCCTCCCCTAGGTGTGTCTAGGCTTACAACCTGCAGTCCACATCCACGTTGTCCTGTGAGGAGGGAAACAGTCAAGTATTTCTTGTCTGGGTGTTACCACAATATAACGTCACTCAATAAAGAGGGGGCAAGGTAGGGGGGAGCAAAAACATTCAGCATTGCCACGTTCTAAGTTTGTTAAGCCAGAATCAGTGGCTGTGGTGTTTTTATAATGAGCACTTTTAATCTACTTGTATACCAACATCCACAACCTCTCTTTAAGAGCCATGTCCATAAAAAAGAAGAAAAAAAAAGGAAGGAAAAAAAAGGAAGAAAAAATTTATCTACATTATTTAAATCCACAAAGTTTAGGAAATACAGTCAGAGAAGTGGTGCCTAGCTGTTGGAGCACATGTTGTAATCTAACCCCTTGGACCACCACCTAGGCACGAAAAGGAGAAAAGGAAGGACACGGATTCACTCTTCAGTGCATTCCATGGATTTTGTGGCTTTTTTTAAACCAGACCCTTGAAGTTTTGTGACTCTCCTGTATTATCTTTTACCCCCCAATTCCACTTAATCTCTTGGGGGGGTGGAGGAGGAGAGTGCTAAGGGAAGTGGGAAACCTCATTTTCCCTGCCACAATACACCTTCTGTTAAAAAAAAAAACAACCTACAAACTCAAATGTTTACTGGAAAATATTAAAATCCATAGGTTAAAATTAAAAAAAAAAGTGAGAAGAAATAAAAATTCTCATTCCTTTAAAAAAATATCCTTAAGATAACAGTTCTAAAAGCAGCTCTAATGTATTCCTAGGTCACACAATTGTTAAGTCTGTTAAATATAGTATTACTGACTGTACAGGAAACTGATTAAGACATACACTTTAAGTGATCTGCACCAAGGTGGCCTCAGTGACCGCAAATGAGTGTGTGTTTGACAAAGCTTAGTTAAAACGATTTTTAAAGGGATCTCTCCCTTTTACAGTCAACTGCCGAAATATTTATACATACATACGCATAATGCTTACCTTTAATCCTTTATCATTTTTAATTAAACCAGCAAATCAAAATGCTGTTCCCACTCGTCTCAGCAACAACTCTGTGCCTCATTTTACTTAAAGAGCAAGTGATCAAGAAGTAGAAAGCAAGTATCATCTCAGCCAGTATAAACAGGTCAATAACATATCTCCCCCTACTTTGGCACACGGATCAGAAGTCCATTTTTTTGTTTGTTTGTCTAGGTTTTTTTCGTCCTTGCTTAAAGAATAAAAGAAGCAAAAAAGGAAAAAAAAATGCTGTGCCTCACAACTTTACGAGCTGGGAGGTAATATTTCACATTCAGAAGTGAAGCATCAAGGACCAGATTTTTGTTTGTTTGCTTTTCCTGAATAAGCACCGAGAGGTAATAAACACCACAGTAATATTAAAAAGGAAAAAAAAAAGAAAAAAGAAGAAGAAGAAAAAGAACCAAAAAAAAAAGAAAGAAAAAAAATGTTTCCCCAACTTCACACTCCGTCTTCAGCCCCGGACCTGGGAGCCATCCCGATCAGTAAGTAATGATCCCACGAAACAAACCTACAGGCGCCCGGGTGTTACAAGACAGAATGTGCTAACATCGGGATAAATTAGTGAAAAGGAGGAAGGAAAAAAAGAAGAAAGGACTGAAAATCTGGGCTGGATTCCGCCTGTTAGTTGGGAAGTGGCATTTTTTTCGCCCGTCCTGACAGATCTGATTTCTTGAAGTAACTTGAGGGGAAACGGGCGGGGGAGGCGGGGGGAGGGGGAAGAGGGGGGGCGAGGAAGAGGAGGAGGAGCGGGAGGGGGGAATCACTGATCTGATAAACCGGTTATCAAAACATTTTGTGGGAGTGGAGGAAGGACTGCGTGCTCTCAAACGAACTAAATTTTCCCAGGGGTAAGATTTCGGGGAGGGGGGTGCCTGTCCCCGTCCGTTCGTCTCTCCGTCCCTCCCCCACGAGCCTTAGACCAGCGCTTTTTAAAAATAGGAATTAGGAAAGAAAAAAAAAAAAGCAAACCACCAGCATAGGCACGTATCAGTTTCGAATGGCTGTCTCGGGGGGAAAAAAAATAATAACAACGAAAAACCCGTGAGCTTGGGCCAGTCAGTCATGCGGTAAGTAATTCAGTAATTAGAGTCCGAGGAAATAAAGCAGACGACCTTTTTGTCAGGACAGATCGCTCCCACCTTATTGTCTCAGCAAACCTCGCAGTCTACCGTTATCACCCCCTCCCCCTTCCCTATCCCTCCCTCCCCCCTCCCAAGTCAGACGGTCTCGGAGCTTTAGCTTAGTATTTTTAATTAGCCGGCGATGGGAAGCTAAAAGCCGTAATGAATTGCCGGTGGCGGGAGGGCGGGGGGAGGGGGAGGCGCGGCGGGCCCGCCGCCCGCGTCACGTGACGCCGCCGGGCGCCATTGGCCGCCGCCGCCGCCGAGCGGGGCCGGGGCCGCCCCTCACACACCCGGTGGGGCGGGCCGCGCCCTGCCCCGGCCCCGCGCCGCCGGCCCGCCGCCTCGGCTGGAGTCCCGGAGTGCCCCCCAGGAACGCCTCGCCGAGCCCTCCGCCACCTCCCCGGGTGGGGGGGGCCCGTTTACCTCAGGGCTTTCCCTTCGCTGCGCCTCAGGGCCGGCAGAACCGAGACGGCGATGGAAGCGGGCAGCCGCCGAGGGACGATCCCACCCCCGCCCCCCGGCTCCAGCCTCGCGTTTCTGGTGCCTCGGTGTGACATGCGAGGTGCCTCCCGGTCTGTCGGTGCCCCATCGCTCCTGCTAACTAGCGCAGTGCTCTCGGGGCCCGGGGGGGCGGGGAAGCAATGCAGACTTGGCTGTAATGGTGTCACTTTTATTCCCCCTCCTCCCCCACCCTGGGTTAGTTAAAACCCAAAAAAGGCACTACGCTTTAACGCCCCCCAAGTGCACCGTCAAGTATGATTTGTGTGGCTACAGTGCTTTCACCCTCTTCCTTCCCTCAAATAACTCACCCTGTTTGTGGGATTGTTTTGGGGTTTTCTTCCTCCTTTAAAAATCCCCAAGAACCCTAGTTATTTCAACTCCCAAAACTCTTTAACACTCCCGTTTGCAGAGAAAAAAAAAGAAAATCCCCTCTAAGTGCTATAGACACACCACGCAACCGTACTTACGGTCTGTATTGGATCGAGTTGACCTTTTCCTTCTAACTGCATTGAGTGTGTTTTTGTTGCAGCCGCTTTTTATTTTAGGAAAAAAAAATCTAATGTCTTCAACAGATTTATTGTGTTTGGAGGAAGAGAGCACCAGATATCATGAACCTTCCTTTCTTTCTTTCTAGAAACAAAATTAAAACAACGACAAAAAATAAAAAAGAAAATAAACGAAAATAAAATAAAAACTGGGCAGAAAGGCAAACCCGGCATGCGTGTCTGTCCCCTCACAGGCTGACACACAGGCACAGGGGACAGGGGCGCTGCCCCCACAGCAGCGGCCGAGGCGGGGGAGTGGGAGCCTCGCTCCGCGCGGTACCTGAGAGGGACTTTTCTTTGTTCGCGATGCCCTTTCCCTGCCGGCCAATCAGCACCCAGCTTTTATGAAACCGGGCCCTGCCATTGGCCCGCCGCTCCTCCTGCCTGCCGGCGAGGGCGAGAGACACAAACACGCACCCGCTCGCTCGCTCGCTCACTCACACCCCCGGCACCCGCTCGCACTCGCGCCTCGCGGCCCCGCACACGCTGCACCCCCGCACCCCCGCCCGGTACCCTCGCACCAGCCCACCCCCACCTCCGCACACATTGTACGCTCACTCACACGTTCTGCACCCGCACGCACGCACACGCACGCAGCCCCCCGCTCTGCAGCCCGCAGCCTACACCGAGCCTCCTTGCTGCAGCCAGATACAAAATCGTGTTTCCCATTTCAATTATCCTACATAACATTTAAAGCTGAGGGAGAGGAAAATAAATGAGGGAAGGGAAAGAAAAAAGAAGAAAAGAGAGGGGGAGGAGGGGAAGGAAAAAAATAGAAAACCAAGGTGGAGTGTAGCTCTGCCAAGACTCACACGTCGGGAGGAAGACTCCCTCATTTCATTTTAATTTAATTTCAGGGCAGTTTTCGAAGCCATGATGAATGATTTTTCTGTGCCGGTTTCAAAGAGGCAATTTAGAATCTCAGTCATAATTTTTTAAATGCCCCCTCATTCAAAATTATAACAGCTTGAAGCCAGGGAGAGAGGGTTGCTGATACACATGTGGGATTATTTGCGTGCTTAGTGGAGGAGAAAAGCAAACAGTGTCTGGAGGAAGGGGCTGAGAGGAGGTTCAGGGTAGGGCAGCACCCCCAGCTCTGCTTGGGGGTCACCGGGGCGCTGCTCCGCTCTCCGATCAGCCCTCTTTCTTGCATTAATTTTTACAGCTTCTCATGTATTTTATTACATGTTCATTTTTACAATATGGCTTAAGTTAGGTCGGGTTTTATTCATTTTTTCTTCCTTTTTTTTTCTGCCTCTTTTTCGGAAGGAAGGGGAGCAGAAAATAACCCTTTTGTTTCCAGACTGCTGATTTACTGCCGCACGCACTGAAGTGTGAATGCCAGCGACCCTATAACTACCACGTGAACATCCTTTCACAGGAATTAGTAACACAAATCTTCCCTATCGGGCTTTGTGTAGCTCGAAAATATCCCCCTTAATCATTCCTTTTGTTTACGTTGGGAGCCATTATGCTACACCACTGCGTTAAATTGCGTTTAACCCTTCGCGGACGGCGGGGGTGGAATGGGGGCGGCGGCGGTGGCCGCCGCCCGCGGGCACGGGAGGGTCGGGAGGTAGGGGGCACTAGCCCCGCAGACACCCTGTTCCTTTTAATATCCTTAAGGACGATCTACTCTTTTTTTTTTTTCCCCTCTCTTTGACTTTTTTCCCCCCTTTCTTCTTCCCCTTGATCTCGCTGGGACTGATCTCCCTGTGAAAATCGATACGGGATGTTTTTCTTGCCAAACGTACGCATCGCCCAAGTCAAGATTTCCGGCAAGAAGTCAAAGCGCGGCATTTACGATGTCCTGCACACCCATGACAGGGTGACAGAACACCTCTTTGGATTTCGTCCAGCTGAGCAAATCACGCGCGTCAGCTTGCCCGCGTTGCAGGCTTCTCAATGAAAGGGAAGATTAGCGGAGAGGTACCAGAGGAGCAAAGCCCCCAGACCTAGAAACAAGACTAGTGGGGGTAAAAACCGCCCGTAGCGTGGCACTCTACCGCGCTATGGCCACCCGGTCACCGTGACCAGGGGCCCCAGAAGAAAAGGCTGCCCCTCCAGGTCCTGTGAGCCCCTCACACTGCGGACATTGGGGTCACCAACACAGGCTACCTTGGGAGGCCTTGGGGCTGCCCAGTCTGAGACTGCTCCTTTTCTCCTGTGTAAAAATACTTACCCTTCAAGGGCTGATAATGAAGGGTTTATTAGCAGGGATATGTTCATTGTTCAAGTGATCAAGGCCCTTGATCACATTAAATGTTTAAGCCATTACAAAGGGGGGGAAGGAAGCCAAAAAAAAATAAAAATCACAAAAAAACCCCAAAACAAACAAACAAACAAAAAACCCACAAAAAAACAACAACAAAAAAAAAACCACAAAAAAACCCCCACCAAATGGCATGTGTGCAGCACAAACAAGAAATGCTGTGGTGTGAACAGTGAACACATCCCTGCCTCCCGCCCTGGTGTTGGGACAACGCAGGGATAATCGCAAGGAGGACCAGTGAGCGGCCACTTCGCAGCCGGTGTGACAGCGGACACGGCTGGAGACACTGGCACCCTCCCCCAGGGAGGGGACACTTATACCCAGCATGAGCAATTTGTGGAGGAGTGGGCATGCATAATGTCGTAAGGCACCGAAAATCACAGTTTCCCCGGGGGTAGCTCTTGAGTGATGTCACTCACTGGTTAGCAAAATTTTAAGATCAGCAACACCAAGCTTTTGGTCTACTTAGTCGTGGATCACTATTCCTGTTTCCTTACAGTATGTATTTTTCAGATTTAGGTAATGGCCCTGAATTTTTCAGTATCGACCTCTGTTTAGACACGTTTCACTTTGGGCTGCTTCTCGTCTGCAAAATTACAGTCATTTTCACATTATTATACAGTGAGTAGGAGACGGTTTGTATTTAGCGTTGGGTGGGGGAAGGGGTATTATGGGAAGTGATCTGCTACGGTCAGCACATAATTTCAGCCCAAAGAAAATTGCTTCTGAATAGATGGTCTGTTAACTAGCCAAGAACAGTCACTGGTAGAGATTACAAAAATGCCTCTGCTTTATCTGCCTTACACCATCATTTTAATTTTCGAAAGCAACAGTCAGGGGAAGAGCCAGCCGCAGAGGGTTACTAACTACACAGGCCAACTGATGGGTAAAGTATCCTTAAAAACCTCCTTAAATCACAAATTTCGGAGGGGAGCCTCCCCTCTGCCCCATTCCCTCCTGGCATTTGTGTATGTGTCTATAGGGAAGGAGCCTGCCCAGCGTACCACATGGTTGACAAAGCAGGGTTTTATTTACCCATTTCTGTGGCAGAAATTAGAGCAAGACTGCTTACCGGCCCGTGGGTAAGGGTTATTTTCTGCAGCAGCCGATTCCCATGAGCGGATGCAAAAGGACCACTGAACTCACATTGTCTTGTCAGATTAAGAACGTCGGTATTTCAAAAAGCGGCCAGGGCCCGCTGTGTGATTTTTCCGCCTTATTTTCTACCTGCTCTCCAAATTAGATTACAACTTTGTATTTCTGCGCATTTTACAAGACAGACAACAGACCAATAAATTAGTGATGATTGTCTAAAATAGGAAATCCGTACTTAATTGGTGCAGCTGTGGACCGCTAATAATACCAAGAGATCACCATTCACCCATCCTGGTCCCTGTCCGATTTTTTGTTTTGTTTTTTTTGGGGAGGGTTGTTCGTTTTTTGTCGGTTTTGTTTTGTTTTGTTTTAACCTTGCCAGACATATGCATCCCACACGCTACGAAAATCGCCGTCGAAGGTCTCTTTGTTTGGCGGAGGGCCCGCGCTGCCGGTCCCGCTGCCCCGGGCGGGCCGCAGCCGCGAGGGGAGAGAGGCGCCTTCCCGCCCCTCCCGCGGCCGCGGGCCCCGCGCGCTGCCCGCTCCCCGAGCGCTGAGCGGGCGGCGCCCAATCAGCGCGCGAAAAATCGCTTTCGCGGCTTGCCATTGGCCGGCGGCGCGCGGGGCGCGGGCCCCAGGGGAGCGGCGGCCCCGCGCCTGAGGGGAGCGGGGCGGGCGCTCTCCGGCCCGGCGCCGCTGACAACGCCGGGTTAAAGTTGCCGAGATAAACTGCAGTAATGCCACCTAGGCCTACCGTCATTAGCAGCAAAGCCATAATTGCCTCCCCCCATTCAGTCTCTCTCCACTTCTTCCTTTCTTCCCGTGTTCGGTGTTGCAGGAGCACGGGTACGGGTCCGTACCTCCGATCTCGGCATTATTGGCAGCGTCTCTGCAAAGATAAACCCATCGTTCTCTTTCTCTTCAACTTGCATCAAAGAGAGGGCAAAAATCCATTTCTCATCAGCACTCACTTGTCAGACTAATTACGTAAACAATGAGTGGCGTTTCTCTCCTGTACAACGTTTAGCGCATAAAAGTTTTCTCATAAGATTTGAAAGCAGTGCACTGGAAATTGTATTGATTCGAAAATTTTGGGTTAGCGCATCCTTAGAACCCTCAGAACATCCCACAGCATTATGGACAAACTTTCAGTTGATGTGCACAAGCTATTGGCTCTGCAGATTAGTTGTGGGTAATTTATTACAGCATTGCTGACTGCCAGTGATCCATAGACCAGAGTGTGGGAACTGATGATACAAACTACAGAGGAGTCATTATACACTTGGTAAATACTTCTATTAGATACCATTTGTTTTTTCCAGAGGCAATCCTGGCAATGTTTCCTTCTTCTTTAAGCAGTCCATAAACTCTTTTACATTTTATCTGCATATTCACAAGGAGTCTCAGTTTGATACCTAATCTAGAGGTCAGTGTCTCTGACGTTTCAGCATACAAATATAGTTTCTATATGGAAGCAAAGTGCTGCTATGTTGTTTATTGAAGAGCAACAAAGATGACCTAACAACTAGATGGAATGATATATGAAAGAGCCTCTATGTGCGTATGTATATTTATTTGGGAGTACAGAGAGAGTGTAAAAAGTAAACAGGATTAAAACTATCTTTCTGAGAGCAGAAGAAAAGAAAAGAAAAGAAAAGAAAAGAAAAGAAAAGAAAAGAAAAGAAAAGAAAAGAAAAGAAAAGAAAAGAAAAGAAAAGAAAAGAAAAGAAAAGAAAAGAAAAGAAAAGAAAAGAAAAGAAAAGAAAAGAAAAAAAAAAAGAAAAAGAAAAAGAAAAAGAAAAAGAAAAAGAAAAAGAAAGGAAACAAAAGAGAACAAAACTGAAAAAAAGGGGGGAGTGGGGGGAAATGTAGAAGAAGAAAAAAAAAAGAAAGGAAAATATAAAAATAGAAGAGGAAAAGAGAAAAGCAACCGTTGAAAATAAATAAATATCGTACCAGTGTAATGTGCTAATCAGTGAAATAAATACAGAAGGAATAAATGAGAAGTTCCCAAGTCCTGTGGCATAGAACTTAAAAATTAGGCTGGAAAAAGTACTAAAAATAAATAAGACGGGTAATTACTCCATGTTGGCAATAGAGTGGACTGAATGACCTAGTAAGTCTTTTCTATTCTGTAAATTAACAGCTCTCCAAGGTTCTGCTGTAGAATTAGAATTACAAACCTTTTACCTAGACATGAGTATAGCCTTCAGTCATTGTATAGATGGTCAAATTTTCAAGTAATTTAAACAGCATATTTATTTATGTAGTGCTTTGTGTAAATATTCAGATAATGTTAAAAGCATTTTTTCTTTCATAATAAATAGTGTGTTCTGAGAAACAAGCAATACATGTTGAAATCTGTTACAGTCTTGTCATAGCCTAAGCTTAATGTTTCATAGTCCATTATAATTTGTAATAGAAATGATAGATGCAGTTTCTGTATTTTAGTAGGACAGCGTGTCCACGTTCTAGTCTTGCTAAGGTGAAAAATGTACAAAAGGCCAGTGGCTAGGTACAGTACTTCACATTTTCAGAGAGAACAAATGAGCATGGGGAAATGAAACTGAGGCTTAGTGAATAGGATTGGATTGGTTTCATAGAGGAAAGGCTAGGAGTCATAGGCCAGGGAGAGGAAAGATGAGTCTTGAAATGGAATTTGCAGAGGAGTAGCCAGTTAGGCTTAAGGAGTCTGCAGCAGAAGCGGGTTTTAGAGGGACTTTCCCAACGTGAAAGGAGAGCAAGAAGCATGATGTTGAATAAGCAGAAGGAATAGGCCAGATACAAGATCAGATAGCATATACCAGGAATAAGATAAAGGTGACTAACAGTCAGAGTGTGCACTGTCTGGTAAAGTGAGGAATGACTCCGAAAGTTTTCAAAGCCAAGGTTGGGTATATCATCCTCGCGGGAACAGTGAGGAAAACATGCTGCTACATTTTTGACAGAAAGGAGCTTGAAGATGAATGACCCTTGAAAACCCACGAGAGAAGAATAAGAGTCTGTTTGGGTGTAGGTTTGAACCCAGTAGTTTTAAAAACTGCAGAGGTATGAAGGAGAAAACCTATGCTCTGGGACAAGACAAATACCAAAGATTTTGATAATCAGGATGAGAAGCATTTAAACACATTAAATATGTTAGCTGCTAGAGCTGCAAGTGAAGAGAATAACCCTAAGAACGTCTCTATGTGTACCAGAGCAAGCAACTGTGACCTCTTGCTTTCCTGACTGTCCTTGTTGCTCTTTTGTTGTTTCCTTTGCTGTATTGGGGCAGGAGAGAAACACAAAGAAAGCTTTGTACCCTCAGCTACACAAGAAGGGACTTGCTCTAAAAGCAGCATGAGGAAACAGGAGTGAGACAGTAGGAGAGAAGGAGAGGGGATGATGAGACCAAGAGAGGGAGGCAGTAAAGGCACAGTGTAAATACAAAAAGGGAAGATTAGTACAGAAGTTGAAGAACTGGCGCAGTCTGGTCTCAGCTGTCTCACAATCATTATGTGACAACTTCTGTGATTTGGCAATCTTGCCTTGAAATAGTAACTAAAGCAACAAATTAATGTAGAAACATCAATGATTCCTTCAGCCAAAAGTAACACAGCTATGTTTTTTAGTGGATGATGAAACACAATCAGGTGAGACATTACTCATTTCAAGGTTTACATTCTCCATGCAGGTACCTGAAACATTGCTGAATTGCACTATTGACATTTGAGGAGAAGACCCATCCAGATTTTAGACATTTTCTTCAGCAGTATGACTCCAAATGTTTAATTTTAAAAGAAGCCTGGTAAATAAAAGAGAAAATTAAAAAACAAAACAACAACAGCAAACAACAACAAACAACAAAACAAACCAAACAAAACCAAAAACAAACCCCCAAAACTGAAAAAAAACCTCAAAGAACAACAAACCAAAACTCCAGGGAATGCACCAAGTGACATAATCATATCTGCTTGATCATTCTTCGTATTAATGGAAGCAAGTTGTGACTGTAGCCATACTGAACTCCTCACATCTGTCTGTTTTAGAGCAGTGGTGTGAGCTAAACCTAGCACCGTTTGTGTCAGACAAGAGGGCAGAGGTGGTCTCTTTAGCTGATAAGCCTCTGCACAATCTGGACTTTGAAATCTGCAGGTCTTCTCATCACAAATCTTCTGCTTCCTCACTTGTAATTTCGGGTAACAGTGATTACTTACCTTACAGGGTGCCCTGAGGACTGTGTTTGTTAAGCATATTGAGATCAAGTGTAATGTGATTAAGAACATCTGCATTAGATTTAGACCTGTATTGCAAATAGCTGCTATTAAAGCAGACTTTCCAGTGACTGCAACTGCTCTCTTCTTTGGGACCAGAGAAAACAAGTCCCAAGAATCACACAGGGGTGTCAGTTTTATTTGCCTTATGTAAAGATCCTCTGTGGTTTCAAACCCTTAAGCTGGGATGTAAGCAGACTTTTTGTCCAGTTCTCTGAACTTCCACTGGGGATGTGGAAAAAAGAAAAACCTGGTGTGCTTTTTGTAATTGTCATGAAAGAAGTCTTGAGTCCTTAGGAGATGTTTAGGAATTGTTCTGGAGCCTAAGCCTGTGGTGTCCCAGAGCCGGAAGTGCTGTTTCAAATATCTTCCCACAGTTGTACTATAAAAGACCTGGAAGAAATTCTGTGAGGATCACTGCTTCTACAGAGCGTATTCTAGTGCATATTCATCAAGAATGCCCAGAAGATTTCTTGTATTTAAACAACAAGGATACTTACGAATTGTTCCATGCTCTGGACCACGGAATATTGTTTTGCAGACCAAATACCTCTCCTTCCTTTTGTCCCAGTTTGAAATTTAGGAATAAATTATATTATTTTTATTATAAAATTTTACTTTTCCATTTTACACTTCTGTAATTTTAAGGGCACAAATGTAATGCTCTCAAAATTAAAAAAAAAAGCCCAAATCAAAGTTGTATATTATTTAAACAGATTTGTTCAGTTTTAATTTTAATGGTAATATAAAAAGATATCTGCAAGTGTATCAATATTAATCAGGTGTATTAAAATGCAGCGGTTTTTTATTTGGAGAAATGAGTTTATGTGAAAAGTTTCTGGCTCTAAATCTTTTTATCTAGCACTTTGTATTTTGCTGGTTAAAAGCATTCCTCTGAGGTCAAATAAAAAATTGTAATCAAATGCAGACCAACTCTCTCATACTGCTGTTCCAAATGGTGAACTAGTTCTGAAATATACTCTGTTAGCATATTGTTAATGAAAACATTTAGCACCGAGGTCAAGGCTTTTTGGGGGAGGGGGAAAAAAAGGAAAATACACTTTTTTTTACCCAGAGAATATTTGCTGTCAAGCTTTCTTAGTTGTTCTTTATAAAAATACATGGATTATGGTTTAGGAAAAATATTGTTGTGAGCAATGCATTGCAAATGCACAAAATCAGTGGGTAATTGCTTTTACATGATTACTTTGCAAGGAATAAGTATGAGAACTGTCCTGGTGTTGAGCACTGCCTTTATTGTATCTTTAGGCTTTAGGATGATGAAGAATGCCAGTGTGACCTTAAGCAGAAAATATGAAGCCCTAAGTCGTAGTGCCCAAAATTTGAATATGTTCACATACTTCATAGTGATCAGAAACTTTCATGAATAGTTTGCTATATTCACACAGTGTCCCAACAACTCAGAATACAGATGATTGTTCCTAAGTTCAGTTACCCAGAAGGTATTTATAGAAAGAGCTTTGAGGAAAATGTGATTGTGTTCCTTTTACTTCTCTCTATTTTAGCCTTATTAAAAGGAGAAATTATGCATCTGAAAAGAAAAACATGAAGAGGAGACCCCATTGCCATTACTTTGGAGAGCTGAGATGTGGAGAATGAAAAAGCCATTGGTCTCAGTTTTACTACCACAATGGCCTTTTATGAGAGGGATTAGATACGCCTAGAGCTGGTGCAGCATTCACTGCTGCCCTGGACAACAATCTGGAAAGAAAGACGATAAAAATCAGTTTGTCATAAGGTTAAATCACTACAGACTAGCTAGATTGGCTTTTCAGATTGTTTTTCATTTGGGGAAACAAGAAAAAAAAAAAAAACAGAAGAAAGAGAGAAATATGGCTTTAAAGCTGCTTGGGTTGTCTTTTTTTTTTTTCCCTTCTCTCCTTTTTTTTCTTTCCTGCAAGATGTAGCATTCAGAAAACATGTTGAGCGAGTTGAGGCATTAAAAAGATCAGTCTTTCCTTGCTGAATGAAAGACTGTTGTGCGTGTGACTCACATACTAAACAGAAATCTGCCTTCAAAGCCTATTTTACTGCCTAATTATATATACACAAAATGTAGCTGTCTGTTTCAATCAAATCCTAGGAAAAAGAATAAAACTCCTCTTAAGATGCAATTTTCATGGTTTTTCATAACCTTAGAACACATACTGCTAATGCAAAAGGGGGAAGTACAGCTGGAAGGTCCAGATAAGCCGCCAGTCATTGTTTTGTATTTTTTTTAAGTTATTACTTTATAAAGACATTATACCTCCTACTCAGAATGAGTAAAATTAGTGTCCTCTCATTATTTTTTCTCTTTATGGGTTGAGTTTTTTTCCTTGAAATCTTGTTATGCATTTCAGGAGCAGCCAGTACCTCTGGAAAAGGCTTTTTTTTAAAGCAATCTCTGTTAGTAGTAGCAAGCTTTGAAGAGAAATCTAGGAATTCCAAACCTATACAAACCTTTGTACTGCACTGAGCACTCCATATGAGCAAAACCAAATACAGAGTGAAAGAATGCATCATAAAACAAAATAATTGCTGGCAATCAGCTCTCTTGGAAACTTTCAAACCAGTCAACATGTGTGAACCATTTCTTTTGTGAGAGACAAAAAATAGTTGGTTTTAGCTCTTTCTGTAGTAATATAAGTGTGAGACTATATGTATATCCATTTATATATACACATATACATATATATACACACACACATATATATATATAATGGGGTTTTTTAACACCTACTATTCAGGAATCTTTTAAAATAACTTCAATTGTAAGGTTTGATAAGCCATTACTAATTTATGTCCTTGCAGATACAAATCATTAAAATGAAATAATGTTTTAATGGTTTATCCAATGTATGTCTAAATGCACCTTAAAAGTTTCTTACTCTGAAGATATCCCTGTTGTCTCCCTGGGAGACTGCAGCAGTAGAGATAAACAATGTACTCCGCAAATAGCTGTGCCAACGAAGATGTACAGCTCATCTTCTGCCTGGGGACAGTACATCATATTCCCTCCACCTGAGCACTCTCCAGATCATTTCAACCAAAATGAGGCAAATTAGCAAAACTATTTTCCCCACTGCTTAAGTAGTCGAACCCATTTCACCAGAAGTGATTTAGAGGGGGCACTTCCTGGAAGAGATGCTATTTAGTTACTTCTGGGAAGAGACATGGAAGTGCAATGATAAACAAGTCACAATAGACGTAGAAAATAACTCTATTTCATCTGCAATGGTTGTTTACAGCCCAGTAGTCATATCCTGGAGCTGCCTCTATTGTTGTTAAGCCATTGATTCTTGTAGAATATTCTTGCTAATTACTGAAGGGAATAGGTTAAAACTGGTCACTGAACATTTAATTCAAACCCACATTTTCTGTCCCAGTCACTGGCATTACTTGCGTTCACAAAAAGGCTGATCTCTCCAAAACAGGGCAATGTCTGTTAATTACAGAATTAGATGAGGGGCCCGACATGTTCTGCTGTGCAATGTATGTGCATTCAGCCAGAAAAGTTTTCTGGCAAACCTTTCTCCCACCTAATCAATGTCTAGTAATTTGAACTCTGACATAATGCAGCGATGGGGTGAATGGGTAAGATTTAGGGTTTCTGGTTGGTGTGGTGAGCTTGCAGGTTTTCTGTATTTCTGAATATCCTGGCAAATGGGTATCCCGGTCACGTGGATTGTGTCTTCTCTCTCCCAGACTCGTTACAATGAAGGCTTGTTGAACATAATGACTGTACTTTAGACAGACAATAGGTATGCTAAGGGGATTAGCTGAAGCTACTTCCCTTACCTGCCTGCAGGGAGGGAATTTGGAGAACAAACACAGAACAAAAGAGTTACAGCTCAAGTGAAGTTACTGCAAAGTATGCAGGGGTGTGACTTTACAGCACACTACAGCACTCTTTCTCCTATGGGCATCCTTTGTGCACGGTGAGGGTGCAGTTCAGACAGACACTTCAGCTGCTCTAACAGCTTGCTGCTGCCAAGAGAGGAAGTTCCTTTCTCTAAGGCCCGGGTTTCCCACTTTTTCTCCAGCCCTTCAAGTTGTGTGGTCTCATCCTCTCCATTGCACAGATGTGGCAGTCATTTGACCCCTAAGTGAGTCGCTGGAGTTTGTTAAGCCAACAAAAACTGTTGACTGTTTTGTGGGGTTAGTTTGCTGCTGGCTCAGTGAGTTGAATGAGTGCACTCTGCAGTCAGAGAGGAGCAGATGTGTCACCTCTTAAGGGGCTCAGTGTAGCGTACAGTTTAGGTGGGAGTGAGGGTGAGGAAACTGAGGCCTGAACAGCGCAAGACAATCCCTTTTAATTGCAGTAAACCATGAAATTGGGTTATACCATTTAATTCGACCGCACCATAAGGACAGATACCTACCATCAGCAGATCTGTGGGTTGAATTGCAAAAAAAAAAAAGCCCCAAAACAACCACATTTTAGACGTAATCCGCTCTCATTCATTTTCCAAGAGCAGGATAAGACATACTCGTGAAAGCACCTCATTCAGAGGAATAGCTAGACAGTTTTGGTACCTAGGGATCCCTTCCTCTGGCACAGCTGCAGTAAAAAGATATGATCTGCCTCTGTCCTTAGAGCATCAGCATTGTGAGGGATTTAGTGCAGAAGAATTACTGTATTATAAATTCACAACAGTATACTTTGCAGGAACTTTCTCAGTGAAAAGAATATATCAAAGAAATCAAGGTGGAACTCACAGAGACACATGGGAAATCCTAAGCAAATGGAGGGAAGAAATAAACCTGCTTTCATAGCAGACTAAGGAGATTTGGCTGTGAGATCAATGTATGCAACAGATGATGAGCTGAGCTGAAGGCAGCAAATGGTTTGGAAGACAAATTATTTGGAAAAGTCAGAGAGAATATTCAGGCTGTTGACTACAAAATAATCTTCCAAATTTGTAAGAAATCTTAGAAATTCAAAGTAAATCTTGTGTGACTTCTTTCAGGTACATGGGCTCAATGCAAAGTGACCTGATTTCTTGCTATGTTATACCCACTGGCTTTTTCCAGGTCTTTTGTTCAGGCTATTTACCTGTTAATCAGACTTACCCATGAGGAATATTTTGTGTGGTTCATCCCTTGGCATTCAGTGCGTCTGTCTGGGAAACATTTACTACACACACATGAAGCCACAGTTTCATATTTTTTTTCCACAAAAGATTTCAACAGTCTTATCTTTGTTGTGATTAATTTAACTAACCTAGGACCATTTAGTGGCATTGTTGAAAGATTAATTTTGTCTCTTTAGCTCTAAAGTTGAGCACAGATAATTATCTCTAAGAGGCATCCCTATTTTTAGGATTGGCATAGATTTTCTATTCATGCCAAATCAGTAATAGGATATCAGGAATTCATTCAATCTGTCAATCAATCAATCAATGAATTGACAAATAAACAAAACCAACCAACCAACCCACAAAAAACCAAACAACAAAAACAATAGCAGCAGCAAGCTGCTAAAAACAAAACAAGCCAAAAACAACAACAAAAACCCAAACAACCTCCCTCCCAAAAAATAGCAACCAAAAAGAAACCAAACCCAAAACCATGAAACAAAACAAAACAAAAAAGACTCAGGAAAACAATGTCAAGTTGTTATGGTGTTGAAACTTTAACTGTCTTAATTCTTTTACTCTAACATAATATTATGGCATCACCTAAGGCTGATTGCACAGGTACTGGTACAATGGAGGTCCTGATTGATGACCAGGTGAACATGAGCCAGCAGTGCCCTGGCAGCCGGGAGCGCCCCGTGTCCTGGGGTGCATCAGGCACAGCATGGCCATCTGTGCCTCATGCAAGGGACAATCCCCAAGGGAGGGGATTGTGCTGCTCTGCTCTGAGGCAGCCTCACCTCGAGTGCTGGGGGCAGTTCTGGGTGCCACAACACAAAAAAGACATTGAGCTGTTAGAGAGGGTCCAAAGGAGGGTAACAAGGATGGTGAAGGGCGTTGGGGTGAAGCCGTGTGAGGAGTGGCTGATGTCACTTGGTCTGTTTGGCCTGGAGAAGAGGACACTGAGGGGAGACCCCACAACGGTTACAGCTCTTGGGAAGGGAAGAGGAGGAGCAGGCACTGATCTCTTCTCTGTGGTGACAGTGACAGGACCTGAGGGAAGGGCGTGAAGTTGTGTTAGGAGAGGTTTAGGCTCGATGTCAGGAAAATTCCTCACCCAGAGGGTGGTTGGGCACTGTAACAGTCTCACCAGGAGAGTGGTCACAGCACTAAGCCTGACAGAGATCAAGAAGGGTTTGGACAATGATCTGAGGCTCATGGTGTGACTCTTGGGGTGTCCTGTATAAGACCAGGAGCTAAATGCAATGATCCTTGTGGCTTTCTTCTACTTCAGCATATTCTGTGAGTCTATGAATTTGGTCTTGAATAAAGCCAGTGGTAAACTGATTTCCAGGGAAAACATACGCAGTTTGATAAACAGCAGACATGTGAGACCCTTTCAGTTTACTTTTAACTTGCATTAATAAAGTTTTTTGGAGCAAAAGGCAAAAAAAGAGACACAAGCACTTCTCTTTTATGTTGCCTTTCGGATTGTTTTTTTAAAGTTATCTTAACTTTTATTTTCTACAAAGAGTTAAAAAGAAACCTGAGAAGGTGAGTTTATTTCTCATAAATACTCTTTTAGGATATGAAGCAGAAGCAAAAATATTACAGACACTTAGTAGACAAACTGCTAGATAGACAGGTAGTATAGGAGAAGAACAAGATTGAATGTCACGCATCACCTCTGTGGCAAAACAGTCAAAATCACTGAATCCTTAGAATATGGATTTGGAGAGGACACTGTGAAAGAAATTGTAATCCCTGCCACTGCAGAAAACCTTGCAATAAGTATTTTAGGAGGTTCACAGAATATATATTCTACATGCTATTGAAACATCAAAGGCTGCAGAGTTCATTCCCAAGTCCTACAGCAAATATGAGACCTATATAAAAACATGAAAAGACACAGCTATAGTATGTCCAAGGAGGGCAGCAGGCTTTTTATCCTATGTTGTAAGCCTTTGCAGCAGAGAGGAACCTCGCACACAACCACAGGGAAAAGATTAATTGTATGGAAGAACATCAAGAATATGTGCCAATTAGAACTGAAGATTGTTTCCAGACATCAGTTTAGCATAAAGTTGTGGCAAACAGACAGGACACATATGTCTCATAAATGTCATTGCTACTAGAAGCATCTCCTGCCTTCAGCTGTGACCATTGCCTCTGATGATTCAAGAGGAAGGCTGTTCTCTAAGAGCAGGTAAGCATTAAACTTTCTCACTGCTTTCTCTGCTGGTCTAATACAAAAAGCCCACTCTTGCTGAGTGAAGGTTCATAAAGAAGGAGATAAAAAAATGCTATCATGTCTGAACCCTTGCAGCAACTGGTGCTAGGCAACCTTTTCCAGAGAGATTTTGTCAAGATAAAATGCCACTTACCTTTCCTGTAGAATACAGCCTTTCTCTTGAGGACCCTGAGGTGGGGATATTGCTCCTGCTGGTCACAGAAGTCAGGCAGGCAGTAGAGAACTTTCCAAGCAGAGAAGGATTGCCTTCAATGCTGGGTCCTTCCATCCCCAGCTGGGAGCATTTTGTGTGTTTGGATGAGTTGATGGTGTGAGATCATGTTTTATACACTTCTGTGACCCTGTACTGCTGTATAAGGACACAACTGTTCGTAGTTACAGTCATGGCAAGCCTAGATTTTGGATGTTGCTGTATGAAAAAGCTTTCTGTTATCTTTGGAAAAAAAAAGCATTTGGTATTGAAGGCCATGGCTAAGCCATTGCAGAATGGCAAAATAATGTTAATCTGCTTCCTTTAATTTTATAGTTCAGCAGTTTAGTTCCCGTTTATGTTGCTGAATTGCCAAGTTTCCTAAAATTTTTAAAAACATGAATCTAGTCTTTTTGACATGTTAGTATATTCTCAAGACAGAAATAACTGACTGTAAACTTCATGTCACAACAGGGTTTTCTCCTTGGGGTTTTGAGTGGAAATTATTTGTCATTCAATTATCCTTTTATGATTGTGTGACATAAAAAATCAAACAAATGTTTGATGGAAGTTTACAAGAATGGACAAATGTATTCTAACTGTCTACCATGTAGACCATAAAGGCATAGTGTAAAATGCATCTTTTACGCTTCCAGCAACATCAGCACAAAATGTGAAGCTTTATGGTACTGATGTATGTGCACATACAAAAAGAAGTGAAAGTATAAAGGACAATTGATATGAAGTACTATTTGATAATTAACTTTCTATCTGAAAATGTCTCATTATTTTACTACCTCTTTATTAAGAATCTCAGAAGCCAAATTTCAGTTACAAAAGAATATATTAATGCATTTTAAAAGTATATGAATGAGTAAAAAAAAAAGGGGGGAAATAACTCCTACAATCTAGAAAGGATTTTAGTGGTTTTATTTAAAACTTCTTAAATGAAGGAGACAGAAACAAGGCCTTAAATATAGATGAGCTGACAAGAGCATAGGAGGTAAAAATCTCAAATTGTTCTGAAAGCTTGCTACAATACTGCTAACATATTTTGTTACAGTGCTCTCTTAGTCCTTCACCAAATGTCTAATTTCAGATCTGCTGCACATGCTTTCCTTGCAGGGTTTAATGTACGTGATTAATCTTGACTTGGCTTAATACTGCTAGGAATGTGGCAATGACCTCAGCTGAACACTGGCAAAGTGATTAATGTTACATGAACTGGGATATTTTTTACTCACGATCCTGAATAAACACAGACATGCTGTATTCTGTTACAGACCTTTGCTCAATTGAAAATGTACTGTGGTTTCAAAGAGTAATGTTTCAGATGCAATAAACAACGTTAGAGGAAACATGGCTCTTGTTAAAGAAAATGCTGTTTCAGGCTAAAGTCCCAGTGATCATGAAAGATATATGATGCAATAAACAAAATGAACCACAGGCAAGACAGGTCCATTCGATGACGAACCTCTGATTGAATTTTCCAACACTCTTTGACATTCTGTGAGATAAACTATTCAGAAAAGGTCCCTATTAAATATAAGGTTGTAATTTCTTTTTTTTTTTAATTTTTATGGTGAGGTCTAAGAACTGTGTGAATGTCTGCTATTGGTTGTTTGTGTTTTTGAATATTTTATGATATGGGAAGACAGGCAAACAGTTGCTGTGATTGTCAAATGTCTTAAATCAAGTAGAGAAAATGCAATAAAACACAGTTTCCATGGCAACACATTGTAACCTAGTACCTCTGGATTATGAACCAGATCACATCTATGATCATTATTTGTTGACAAGCATAAATTGAGCCTAAAAGCATAAATTTCCAAGATAAAACTGAAAGCTTGAGCTCAGTAATAATAATATTTAAATATTTCCAAGGTGGTGGCAGCAAATCAAGACTAGTTATGTTGTCATTTGCATAATGTTAATAAGCTAAATGAAAATGCTTTTATTTTCAAGCCTTTCAGGAAAGATGTAATAAATATATGCATCTCCAAACCTGCAAATAGTAACTGATGTCTGTTTTGCCCTGCTGAAGGAATACAATAGGACCAGTAATACAGAATGATACACAAGACTTTGCTATAAAATACTTTAATTCTGACTTGCAGTTGTTTGACAAAATCCAGAGGAAAAAAAAGAACAAATAAATGAACACCTGATTGCTAACACCATCTCCTCTTCTTTGCAGTGTTTTCCCTGTTGCCCATGGGACGTTTTTGTAGGTCACCATGACACACTAAAGCAGAAAAAGGGAAATTAACGTTGCTGGCAGAATTTATGTACGTCTTTCATCACCACATACATTTCAAAAGCAGAAACTTTGTCTGTTTTTCATAACTCAGTAAGAATTGACCAAAACAAAAGGGTAATTAATCTTGTTTCTGAGTACTCCTCACTCTTTACTGCCGCTATGGACAATCACCTGAGAGCATGGAGTTGCAGGTCTCCATTCTTAAAGGTTCTCACTGACAGTGCGCAAAGCTCAACCCCAGGAATGTTGGACCTATTGTACAATCTCTGCAAATCTGCTCAGCAGCCTTGCAGGTCCCTGAAGCTGCCTGGGCAGCAACAATCAGATACAAAGCAGTAAAGGGTTGCCCATGTACTGCAAGTCTGATCTTTCCACCTCACTGTGCAGTCACAGAAACCATAGCCCAATTATTTGAGATTATCTTGTTTCCACTGTTTGCTAGTCTGTGTTTTTTCTATAAGCAAGTTCAGTGTTTCAGAAACCTTCTGGTGACTTATGAATAGGCAGGAATGGATGTTCATCTTCTTTGCTGAATCAAAATCCTTGTGTTTCAGAGGCTTCAGCATAGCTTTCTTGAAGACTCTATGTCTCATTGCCTTTATGTTGTTGATGGAGTTTAGGGAAGAGACTTCATAATATAGATCCTAAACACAGATCTTTGCTCACATGAACTTGGGACCTTAGTGGTTTGTGTAAATAAAATTAATTTTTCTGCTTTGCACTAAAAACTGGACAGGTCTGACCAGCACTAAGAACTGTAATGGGCCAATTCAATAAGTAGATGCCGCAGCTTTGGGGCCAGTGGAAGCATACAGCCACTTACACCTGTAAAGTCTACTTATGTGAACGAATAAATCCTTCTTAAAATGCAGATTTTTTTTTCTGGCTACCTGACAACAACTTTGTAGACATTCCTACAATGCTTTGTAACAACCTCTTGCCGGTTACAGAAAGAAATTACCCACAGAGGTCTTCCTAGCAGAACACACCTACTGGGTCTTCACAGGCATTGTCATGTAAATATCCACTTGAAGACCTTTAAAAATACAAGCTACTTGGGCTTCCTTATGTACGACAATTGCTGTGACATATCTTAATGTGTAAAAATAATACAGCAGGGACTCTAACTCTGTTATTATGCCTTACGGCTTTTGACATTTTCTATGGCTTAGGGAAAAATGCAGAATTGGCTTTCATACAAATACAGTGGAGCTGGAATTTTATATTCTAAAGATCACAGACATTCACAGACATTGTCTGGGTACCTGAAGGGCAACACCAGTCCCTTAGGGGATTGAGGGAAGGTTGAAGTACAAAAGCTAGTTTCACCTGTTTTAGGAAAATTTTGTGTGGACCTGAGGTTCTTATGAGTTTACTGAGTCACTAAATGATGTATTGTACTTGAAAAGAATCTTCAGTACAAAGGGAACAAAATTATATATAAAAATCAGAGGCACGTAGTTCTTGTCACTTTATCAGTTGCCTACCATAAATAAACTCCATGAGGGAATGAAGAATTAGCAATAAATCATTGTCATGTGAGTGTGAGCAGAATGCCTTTTTTTTTAAATTAAATTCAGTGACACCGCTAGAAGCCAGTGGAAAAGTAAAATATGTTCACAGCACGCTGTACTTGAAGCAGAACCTCTTCCTCCTGATGTCCCTGTGATCTGAACACATTGTCCATATCTTGGTCAATGACTTCTATTCTAAAGTTTTTGACTTTAGAATAAGGATTCTGCTTGGATTGTTTATCCGGTATGAGTATCTACCTTAGAGGCTAGATGTCCTTAGCTTAGCACTTCTGCATTAAATAATGTCGGAGATGAGCCCTCTTGCTCTGTCTTCTGTATCGGATCTCAGACCTTCACCTGTCTTGCACATTGCATCTTCTCTGTGGTTTGCTAATGATAAGGTGACTTTGAAATCAAAGTCAAAAAGCTAGTATTTTTTAATATAATCTGAATTCTGAGTGTGATTTTTGAAACATATTTCTATATGAATGAGTAACCCTGTAACTCTCTATGCTATATTTCTCAAGACAGTGCTAAATGTTCAAGTCCTACGGCGATGGACAAAGTGGAAAAAGACCCATTCAGCTGAGATAGCTATACATTTTTCTCAATTAAGCTACTAAAAAAGGATTTAATAAGAAAAGTGACTAGAAACACTGGACTTGGTAGCATCAAGTGTAGGCTCTCTTCAGAAGGGACTATAGTATTGTAATTTTAAGATGATTCTTGGGATGTATTGGTTGAGGGAGATGCTTGTGATTTCAATGACAGGATCAAGCATTCTCCGGTGCTCAATAGGCTTTGCAATCTCAAAGTTTAGTTTTTGTGTCAGTGGCTGAAACATCTCTCAGTAATCTCGTGCTCCTTTTGGGGAGGCTGTTTCAGCAGACACCGTAGTTACTTACCTTGTTTTACATCTGGATTTGCTTACTCCATAGTGATGTAAATCCTGCTTTTTTTCAGCAGCAAAGTTCTCATGGGCCTGTTTCTCTGCCTTTTTATTTTTTTAAATTGTGTTCTAATTGAAACTTCCTCAAAGTCAGTAGAGTTATCTGGAATTAAAAGCAGAAGAACATAATTGTGAATTGGAAAAGCACAGGAACATCTATTTCGCTCATTAAATTCCCAATTAAACACATCATTGGTCCAAATCATTTGCAAAGGCCAGTGCAAGGTCATGTAGTTTATGTCACTTAGGCAGAATAGTTTATAGTTGGCTTATCTGTCCTGCTGAGCAGATGATATTCAAATAGGAAATGTCTAAGAATTTTAAGGGGCCCAAGCAAAATCCACAGGAATGCTCTAGGCTGAAGAAACTGTTTAAGGTTTGGCACGTAATACATGTTTAGAGACTGTTTCCTTTGCCTTGCTTTGTCTTCCCTTCCATTCCCTTCCATCCCCTCCCTTACCCTTGCACTTCTTTTTTTTTTTTTTTTTTTAATTTGTTTTTTCTCCCCATTCTCTCCCTCCTTCTTTTCTTTCAAACTGCTTATATGCTTCTGTGGATATTCATGACACTTATCAATATATTATGGCTTATATACTCACAGTTCCAGGCTAAAATCACAATGGAATTTGTAAAGCAGAATTGGTGAATATATGACATATCCACTTTCTGCATTAGCTATTGTGTTTAAATGGTGTAGCTCACTAAGTTCACTGAGAATTTCCACGGAAAACCAAACTAGGACTTGAGTTAATCCAAATGAAATTGCATCATACATGAGTTTAAAATTGGACCTCCTGCATGTTGGCCATTAACACCTGTCTCTGTTTGATTCAAAAGTAGCTTCATCTACATTACAAAGTATTTCAGCTAGAAGGGATAATCTATGTGGAGTTACAGAAGCTTAGAAGCAATAATGCAACATAAAACTCCAAGGTATTTGTGCTGCTGCTTTGTCCAAGACGCATTAGTAGGGATGAATTTGCTGGTGATAAATTCGTGGGGTTTTGTAGCATGCTGCAGCTTCACGTTGCAGCCTTTTGCTGGTCCCTGTGCCCCTCTCCAAAGGCTGCAGGAGGGCTCACAAGTGCATTGCTGAGCAGCCCGGAGGATTGTCCTTGGCTTCAGCACAAGCCCCTGCAGTGCAGCCGTGACCTCTCGGGCGAGGTCAAGGCACCACCTCTGGAGCACCGAGGAGTCCGGCAGGGCACTCACGCACTGCTGCTCACGGCGTGGCTGCTGAGCCCCAGGGGCACAATAGCAGCTGACAAAGCTGTTTGGAGTTCTCCTTCCTCCGCTGCAGGCTGCCCCATGAATGGCGCGTTACAACCCTAAAGGCTTATGGCATTTGCATTTACTCCAATGCAAGTGTGGCTATTGACTTGCATATATTAAGATTGTGTTGCACTGGGACGAACATTTTTCTAGGGTTTTTCGATTTCCACTTCATGCTTCACAGAGAATATTTTTTGCTCTGCTTTAATTAGTTTGCTCTTCTATTTGGTTTAGGAGGTAAGTGGTGTATTTTTCTAGCTGCAAATATAACTTCTGTATTCTCCACCTTCACAGAATGAAGTAGTAGCTGTCATAGCCAACCCACAGCATTTAATTTTCTAAAATCACCTTTGAGAGGGGAAAAAACCATAAAAACAAACATCAAGCAGCAAACCTTCCTACCCTGGGAGAAGAAATAAGACTACCCTAAACTTGAGATAGCTGAAATTATGACTACCCAGATTAAGTGGGTGAAGGAAAGGCTGCTCTACTGACATGCCCTTATTCCACCTCCTCTTATCATTAGTAATTCTATTCCATTCTTATCTGATTATGCAGGGACATATTAACTCGCTGGCAAATGAACACGCTGTGGAAAAAGTTCCCTCAAATGCAAATTAAACAGGAGTTGCTGATACTGAACACAAGGAAGCTTCTTGTACTCCTACCCGTCTGCTGACAAGGAGCTGCCAGCCACCCTTGCTATGAAAATAAAAGCCATAATCTAGCAAATATTGCAGAAATTATGTCTTTCTCATCTCCTTGGATGAAATCTGATATTCAGAAAACCCTTAACATTCATGCTTTTTCTTATCTGACATTATGTCTTTGAAATGCCACATTCCAACCTTTAAAGTGAAGCAAAGAGCAAGAATTAGATTTCTTGTTTGCATCAAGCCCGGTTGTTGAACCCATAGATGCACTTCGGCCTCAGTGGTGCCTAATTTTTCCAGGGGTTTGTCATCTCTCCCAGATCAGATCAATGACAACAGTAAAACTCTGGCATATTCCAGGGTCTGGCAGATAGGACAAGAACCAACATTTTAATGTATTTTTCAGGGATTTCACTCCAGTCATCTTTATGAAGTTCACTAACACCCCTTCTTTCGAGCTTTAAGCGTAGAAAGTGTCATACATATAAGAAAAGTGGCAATCAAAACAATGCAAAAAAACCTCCCCAAAAGTTTAAAGCTAATTCCAAATAGATTAGAGACCAAAATGCATGAACACACTGGAAAATTATTTGTATTTTTTCAATTTTACTATTATTCAGTTTTTATTTTTGGACCAAGACAAAGTCTTGCTTAAGTTGTTTTTAGAGCTATACTAGGTAATTTGTAATTATTTTTTTCAGTCTACCAGTGATTTCATGGTGAATATGCCACCATATTTTAGAAAAATTACACTTACTATTATTTTTTCATAGAGTGAAGGTCCAGGTGGACAGGAGAGCATGTACTGTGGCATGTATTCCCAGGCTGAGTATCTACTATGCCTGATTTGCAGGCAAAACAAGGATTTGTACCTCAAACCAAAGTGTGGAAAGTATTCTAAACTGAATATTTGGTTTTAAAAGTACATACAGGCCTTTATGTTCATAAGCCATTTGTGTTATGCAGATACTTGTATTGTGGAGAACTGCACCCATTGAGACAGCCAAAATCCATGGAATATGTTTTCAGGTGCACAGTCAAAACTCCTATTTTGTATCTACAATACAAAGCATTTAGGTAGCAAGCATGGAAGATGCAAAAAACACAGGGTACAAATGGCAGCTTGTGTTCTTTGAACTACTTGCAGGAAAAATAAGCTGATTGGCTGAGGTTCTATGTAAACTGACTGAGCAAAAACAATTATTTACTATTTTACATATGCCATGTCATGTTACTCATACTTTTTTATTTTGTTATGTTTTTATCTAATGTAGTTGTATTTTGCTTCATCTTTCAAATTAAAACAATGAAAACAAAGAACTGGCACAGTATGAACTTACAATTTATTTAATACTTTGACTTTCCAGAGTTCAAATACCTCTGATCCATTTGTTTCATGGTGTTAGTTGGCTTAACCTTTTTAGATTTCTCCAAACAAAATAACTTGAGCTGGAGCAAGCTGTTTGCCAGGGATTTGAACTCTGTAAAGAATGGGAAAAAAGTCACTTAGCTCCTTAGTGTGTTGAAGAAAATATATTTACTCTCATTTGTGTGTTAGACTCCTGGTCACCTGGCTTCATTGTTATTACTATGTCAATTCTGCCTGTACAATATGCTCCCATTTCTCTCACTAGTCCTGGCGACTGCTTCTTGAAATGTACAGGGCATTAATAAAAATAATAGCACAAATAGTATTCAATATGAATGCCTTTTTTCTATAAGAAAAAGTGTTAATATAGCAATATAAATACAGAATATAATCTGTATTTATTAAATGGAAAAACTATCAAAAGTATGGTAACTGCATGAAAGGATCCCCTGTATTTGCTCACTCAGGTTCTTTACACCTAGTATTTTAAAGCATGGCTTATTTCATTTTCACACAACGCTATGGCTATTCTTTTTCCAACAAAAGGAAGGAGAAAAGAACCAGACCTACCATATAGCAATTCAGTTCAGAGCAGATAATAGAAGCCAGTATTTCAGGGTAGAGGACTTCAGCAACTCTGAAAAATGAGTGGAGGCCCATGGGGAATAGTCAACTGAATAACAAGGCCGAGTGATTCCCAAACAAGGTTCAAAATATTTTTAGTAGGATAGTTTGTATAGGAGCACTCTGTTCAAGTAAGCTGTTGATACTCCAGAGAAAATGCAGAAAGAGTTAGAAGAGAAATTGAAAGACTGGAGAACAAGCCTCATTGTGAAAGTTTTGAGGTGTGCAGTCAGTTTTATTTATCACAGAGAAGTTCAATGAGAGTGTTGGTCATAGTCACAAATTCCAGTAATGAATCCAGAATTTGATTACATGGAGCTCCATTAGAGATATAATTGCATAAAATGTATTGGTGATAAACTTAGATAAACTCAGATCACTTCAGTCAGTGCCATCTTGATGGGCAGCATTCCTTCTAAAAAGAAAAGTCATTAACTATCTTTACCATATACAAAGACTTTTCATAGATTCTCCCTTGCTGGTCCAAACACTCTGGCCCAAGCAGTGAGGAGAATATATTTTGAGTTCTGGTTATGAGTTTTAACCAGTTTATTTGGCTTTCTTTCTCCAGGCTTCTTGGTCAGCAGCACAGCATCAGTGTGGTGCAGAGCTTCATTTTCTGAGCAGCAGTGATCTGATAAGACCACCTTTTCAAGGCAGAAAGTGCCTGTGAAGACACAGTGTGTGCCTTGCTTTCTAGAATAGAGATGGGAAATGGCAAGCGGCAGTGCAGGGATTGCCAGCATATTTTGGCCCTGCTGCCACAAAGAGTAACCATCACCACTGTCCACAGCCTGGCAGGACACACGGAGAGCTGGCAGGGCTGGGGAATGTGAGGCATGGCTGCTGGATCCATGATGTGGTCTGTGTTTGTCATCCCAAGGCAGCGGCTCAAAGGCGAGGGTGCAGCATTAGCGTAGACCATTAGAGTGGTCTAGCAATCACCCAGTCCTTGCATCAGCCTGGGGAGACAACTTGTGGGTTTCTTGCCTGTATTTTGGTTGAGTTTTTCTGTGGTAGGGATAAATGACTGAGACAAAAAAGAAAGCAAAACCCACCAAACAAAAGAGCACCAATTCATTCTGAATGAGTCACTAGAGATACATGAGACACACATGTATTCAAGTCATGATGACATTGAAATACTGGTGACCCTGCTGAGATAAACTCAGCTTCTAAATGAAATGCCCATGTTATTTAAATGTCTTTTTGGGCAGCTTCAATTAAAATGAGCTGTCTTCAAATTATCAGCGCCCTTTAAGGGCTCCACCTGGGTCTCCATATTATCTTTGGGTCAAATTACAAACGTCATTCAGCCAGTCGTTGTGGCTGGCTTAGGGCAATGAAAGCTACAGTCAGAGTAATAGGAAATAATTTCCACTAATATCTTATTACTGCTGTGAATTCTGAGTTTTTGGTTTTCTGAAATATATGTAAATATAAAAACATGCACACATAAAAAGAGAATCTGTCAAACATAGCATTTGGTATGTTATCCAGCCTTTTACAGCTCCAGAAATATTCTATGGAAGATTTTATGGTGAATGTTTTCCAATTTAGCATAGTTATAGCAACTGAATGTTTGACCCGTTTTCCTTGGAGGAGTATTTTCAATGGATCCTTATACAGCAACAATCTGTCTACTCTTGTTAAACTTGTGGGTTGGGGCTCAGGTTTTTTTGTTTGGTTTGTTGGCTTTTTAATTTATTTATTTTTTTAAAATTAATGACTGCCACATTCCACCATTCCACTGCAAAAACATTATCACTGTACTCTTCTTTCTCCCTTATGTCTCCGCTCCTTTTCATTTCAGGTGGATGACGTAAAGTCTTATTAATGAAGAAGCAATCTGTGATCAGCATCTGAGAGCTCTTTATACCCTGTGCTAACAATGTTTTGATATGGTCTCCCCCCTCTCCCTCCCCCAGCTGGCTTCCCGAGTGTGCTGGAGCCCTTGCTGGCAGCCTGCCCGGCGAGCAGCACTCCTGTAGATTTCAGCCTCTCTCCAGGAGTTGCCTGCCTTCAGCATAATGGGCAACATTGAAAGCAGCAAGGCGTTCGGTCGGCAAGGTCAGAGTGCCTTTCATTCCTGCAATAATCAACCAGTGTAGCTCTTCCTCAGACCTGGGGAGAGAGAAGATAGAGGTCAAAAGAGCAATTACATTTCACGTTGACTCCAGGAAAGGCTTGGAACACAAAACTGAAAAGAAAACAGCATAGAGCCTCCCTCTCCCACATTCCTTTTCCTGGTCATTATTATTAGAACAGTGAAGCAGCCATGTCCATTATCAGCACTATAACATGAAGAACCATTTTCCTCTGGTGGATGAGATCTTTCTTCTCAGATGTTTAGTGCTGTCAGTGTCTTGCAAAGGAATGTAAATGAGAAACACCATGTATAACCAGAGACAGTGAGTAAAGGCTATTAATTACATTTAAATTTTAACACTAGCCAACTCTGGAACAAGTAATCTGTCTTTGAATTATCATGGCTTTATTTATTTAGTGTTAAGATGATAATATAGGGAATATAATTTAGATGAAAATGTCAGTAATTTTCATTTGCCATATTGTCATTTACAGAGCTGTCTTTATTTGACCCTACAGCTGCTGGGCCTAATTACTTTAATGGCATTAATTGTAGTGACCATTGAGGTATTTTAGCTTTTAATTGCTATTACTGCACAGCTGAGATCACTGCAAAATCATCATGTTTGTTTCAGAGACATCTTCTGTTGCTTGTTTGTATTCCTAAAGGCTAGAATAGGATAGAATAGGAAGTCTGCCAACAATTTAGCCAAAAAATCCCTGTGAAACATAAATTTTAGACAGTCCTTTCAGCAGAGCAACCTGTAAACTCTAATGTTAATGTAGTGCGATAGTAGAAGAATGCAACTGATCCATTTACTCGTTGCCCTACCCTGTCTTTATGAAAGCTGAATTAGCTCGGTGTTGACAAAGGATTAAGAAACTTGGTAGTGACATTCCTCACAGTAAACAAAGCCATTCTCATTCCACATTTCACACTGAAGGCAGCCAATTCAAGAGTATACCCTTCTTTGTTTCCAGCTATAGAGTGCAAACATGGCTTTATTCCATGGTTTCCTATGAAACGAAATGTGAGTACAATGTCTCTATCCCACAGAACACCTGGTATTATTCACTCGTCTGTTGAAAGCACTATATCACTAACGGATTGAAAAACATATTTATTTTATCAACCATGACAAGCAACAGGACTCTTTTTTTTTTCTTAGTGGTGTTACTGTTGTATGGCAAGATGAAAAGAGACATAAAATTTTGTGCAAGATCTTTTGAGTTCAGGTCTCTTCAAGTACAGTACAATTAGCAGCCAACACTTAAAAATCGCATGTAAACAGAACATTGCTCTAGGCAAGGTCCTAAGACTTAGACCTCACTAAGCTAAAACAAGCTGAAGATTCAAGAGCAGCTGAGTCAACATGAAATTGGGATTTGTTTAGATGGTGGAAGCTGTTCACACCCCAGTGGACTGCACTGCTCTACCCCTACCAGCTCTGACATCTCCCTGGCCATGTCAACATTTGACCCGTTGGGAACAGAGGTTAAAATGAGTTGTATGAGTTGGCACCATTTTTTCTTTCATTGCGGTGATATCTGTTAGAGACAAATGCTGTTCAAATGATTCACATAAGCTTTTGCAACCGTGGGTGGTGTTGCTCTCTGTTTGTTGGTTTGGTTTGTTTGTTTGTTTGTTTGTTTGTTTTTCAGTGGCTACCATTTGCTAGAAGAATAATTATGAAGTGAGAGTTCTGTAATGTGTATCATCATGGTGTATCACTGTGAAACACATGGCCCTAAAAGGAAGGTTTAGGATGGCATTGTAATGGAAAATTCTGTTCTTTTCCCTTTCCTTAACTACAAATGAACTTTACTGGTCTCTCCTGGACAGGTCATGGGAAATAAGGCATTTGTAAAAATGTTCTTCTGGTAACAATCCTCCAATTATAATCAGCAAGATAGTCTGCATGGAGAAAGATACAGGAATATAAATGTTAGCTTTCTCATTACTGTTCTACTAATTGCACACAATCCTTTCAGAATATGACAATATGCATCAGTTTTCCCTTTCTAGTGTTTCCCTACCATGATAACTTTTTTGTGAATTAGTAGAAATATACATGATGAAAATTTTCTCTGTTGAACAGTTATATTGATTGCTCACCTCTGCATTACCTGGGATAACCTTGACAAAGGATCCATATATGATCTTTATTGTGTATTGTTTCTATCATTAAAACAGGTTATAAGAAAAGACCATCCTGTACAAATAAGAAGAGATTACTTTAATAAAGAGAGGGCTTAACTGAATGACTTAATGGTATGAACAGACACAGAAAGGAGAAAAACGCAGCTCTGGTAAATTATTGCTAAGTCTGCATTGCCTGTGTGTTTCCATTCCTAGTTTATTTATAAGTTCTGTACCAGTAGTATACAGAATTTTTCAGTCATGTCTAATTTATAAGACAAAAGAATCCATGGAACCCTTGTGTCATGAAGCCTCATAATTTATTGACAATCTTAGGCTGCAGGATTGGGCACCTGTAAACTGGCAGCACTGCCAAAATCACAGCCATTCCCATGCACACCTCATGTTCCCATTCCCTCCACTGTGCTGACCAGCAGCCTGCCAGAAGCAGCACTTGTGAAGCAGAGACTAAAAGCAGATAAGGGAACTGATCCATCTGAAACACATGGAGACAGACAATGGCTGTCTCTGAGCTGTATCTGTTTCCTGATCCCAGCTCACGGCACAGCACATAAGCCCTTGTGGTGGCTCTGTCTGCAAGGTGACACCAGTCTGGAGAGGATCAGCTAGCAGCTAAGAAGGCAGAGACCTCTGCAGCAGCAGGAGTGGCATATGGACCTCATAGCACGGCTTTAACCTCCTGACATACTTCTGTGATCTCTTCCCTCAACTCTTCTCTACTTAAGGGAAGCTGACATTATAGCAAACAAAATCCAATGGTTAATTGGCTAATCATGTCTGACAACAGCATTAGAACTGCTCAGAGATACATTCATGGCTGTGATTCACCTTGCTTAGCTGCATGCTTTATGAGATGTAGTTTTCCTGCTTTATATGTCTCATGGTAAAAGTGGAAATGTTCAAATTGGTGGTCTCAGTGCTTGAAGAGAGGATGAGCAAGGCCTTGATGTGTACCAGCTAAGGAAAGGTGAGGTGTCCCAGCTGACCTCAGTGACTGTAGTAGAGCTCTGGGTAGACGTCATTTACTGAAATGAGCATTTGGGATAGCTGACTGACAGAAGTACTTGTTCCAAACAAGAAAGTCTATTAGACACTACTTAGTAACTATAAGGAATAGCTTAGAAAAGAACCAACCTCCCCAACAGCACATTATATAGTTCAGTCTTTAAAAAAAACCCAGAAAACAGCAAATTAAACATAAAAAACCCAAAAACTTTCCCATAACAGTCAGGAAAAAAAAAAAAAACACCTCCCATCAGCCTCATTCAGAACAGGAAAAAGATCAATAGTCTGTAAAATGTGTGTATGTGCTCTGTTTATGGAAAACTAAGCAATATAAAACATATGGCAATGCCACATGGAAAGAAATATTTAAAAAATATTTGCTATAGGAATAAGCCTGTGAAGGGAAGAGTTAGCAATGGAGCTCTTTAAACAATGTTAAATGTTTCCAGACTTGTCCTCGTTTTGTACCTTCATTTCTTACTGATTGGAATTATTTATTTAATTCCATTTTATTTTATTTTCTGGTAACTCTCCAGACTTCTTGGAATCCTCTAAAACTTAATAATCAATCAAAAAATGTAGTATTTCCCAGTAAAATCCCTTATTCATTGGATTGCCTATTATGAATTTTCCTGTTAACAGATTCTCACAGACTCCTGAAGGACGTCTGGCAATAGTCAATCATACAAAATCAGCAAAGTCTCCTGTAATCTTCAACTCATTCTCTTACAAACTTGCAGACTTGCTAAATACCTGCAAAAGATATGAAAGACTTTGTGGCATGTCCCAAAGAGTAATGAATGTACAGTATAGGACATGGATGAAACTAGTAGGCTAAACTTCTGCAAAGTCAAGATTTTTATTGACAGAAATTGCTCTTGGAGCCAAAATTATTTCCTTTCAGGTTGATTGTTACCTGACTATGACAACCTATAGAAAACTAGGAGGTGAAATTTTCCTTGAAGATGACTCCAAAAATGTCAGTGTGGGCAATCCCTCAATCTCCAGCAATGTCATTCCAACAGTATCGTAATCTCCATGAATTCTATCAAGACTTTCCTTAACACTGCCGACTGCCAGCGCTGATTCCCAGTGATGTCATTCAAAGGGATTCCTGACCTCTGATCACATGGGAGAAAACACAGTTTCTAAGAACACACATCTGGAAGCACTGTAATAAGCAGTATATGCTCACATTGATCCTTCTCTGCCATTTCACCTGCACACTGTCAGCAGGCAAAGTGCCACCTTTGCCGTACAGACTGAAACAGAAAATGGCCCAGCTTCTGCTGTCACAACATTTATTTCAGTGCTTCAAGTCACAGCTTCATGTCTTCTCATGTTTGCCTCACTTAAGTTAAAAGACAGGGTAACCTCCATGTACTACAGCTTGTAATTGGATTGCATGTTTGATGGTGAAACAAGTTGAGATGTTCTTCCCTCCATCTGTCCTTGGCGGCTTGCTTGTACTTTCACACAAGCAGAAAATTGCATCATAATAACTAAAAAAAAAAAAAAAAACCAAAAAGCAGCTGAGCATTACTATTTAGAGGACATTTCCAAAATTTTGATGAAAAAATTGCCTTCAGATTCATTGCTGTAAAAGGAGCAGTGGTTACCTCTGGGGTGAAGAACATTGAGAACTGCTGAGGAAAAGTGCCATGAAAACCTAGAAGAAAATGTATGTAGGGAAAATCTGCATAATGTGTCCCAGTATATTTTGTAAGATTTCTGTTAATTAAAGGCTGTTTGATGAAAAACAGTATACATTTAAAATAAATTAATTCACAAGTGGCGTATCAAGGAAAGTTGTAATTAATTTGCTCTGGTGGTGTTGTCCAGCTTAATAGAGAGTTATGACCTTTCAAAAATAGATTTCCATATACTGTTATTTCCCCCAAATTATAGAATAAAAGATTGTTATGAATTCTGCAGGAGCTATTATGGATACTAGGATACTAGGAAGTCCACAGAAATAAGAGACAGCCCAGTTCTTATACCAGGGAATGCAGTATCTCAAAATCTGTCAGGGCAAAATATTTTAATTTATTAGAAATAAAAGCAGTGAATCAGCAAAATCTTCAGGAAAATGGAAAAGCTGTGAAAGGCTAGTCCAGATTAACACCATATATGCATGAGAACAGACACTATTATTTTTTTCCCAATAACTGTAGGCATGCAAATGCTTCAGAGGGTGTGAGCAAGGATGCTAAAGTCTTTTCAGTGACTCCTTATATGGTTCCCAAAACTTCTGCAGCTTCTTCTTTGTCCTGGATTCTCTCAGTCAGCATTCTTTAGTCCCAAATGAAATCCCTCTGAAGACTTTATAAAATCCAGGAATAATATAATTCACTTTTTATGTGCAAAGGCCAGAGGTGCCTCTCAGCATGGCTCCTCAAAAGTGTGACTTGGATGTCAGGCAAGAGTGTCCTGCTGGGCATTGAATCCTGAGCTTTCCAGAATGTGAGGGGGAGGTTTTTCTCAGGCTCAATGGACGTTCGTCTAATCCCTAAGCCAATGAATGAATAATGCAAAGATAAAATTGATATAAATACTAATACATTTTATTCTACTGTTTATTTGTAGATCCTATTTTAATATAACTATTTTTAATTTATTATTTATTAGTAAGGTATTTTCATTATTAGCTTACTTAATATAAATGTAAATAATTAACAATAATTAAGCTAGTTAAAAATATTTGGGGGATTTTTCCTTTTGGAAAACAAATCTGTGCTGGAGACATCATCTGAACAAAGTCTCAGTGGTTCTTTAAAGCATTTCTTGATATTAAAAACACTGCAATAGAATTTACTATGTTGATTTGCTCCATTTTTTTCCAATAAGATGTCCAAATTTAATTTTTGTTCCACATTGTGGTTTACAAGACTATTATTGAGACATCTTGAACAAGAAGCAATTGAAATGGAAATTAATGTCTGAGTGTATCTGCTATCTTCAAATTTTCTGTACTTTGCTCGTGAGGAAAAGTAGAATTAGAAATTCACCAAATAATGTGCAATTAAGCTTGGTCTGCTCATTTAGAAATTCAAGCTTGTAGCATGATTTCCTCACCTCCTGGATTCAATGGCATCATAGACAGACATGTCTATGATGGATGCTTTCAGTCTAAGGACTTGGAATGGTAATTTGCCTCCCCTTTCAATATACAAGAGACAGAAAGACAAGAAAAGAAACTTCAGGATAATTTCTTCATGTGAGTTTTAACAATCACTGAGTGAAAAGGTATTTCTTCAATTTTCTTTAATGATTTTCCTGTAACTTTTGAAAAAACTGAATCATTATCCACAGAGTAGGTGGTATAATTTTCCTTATGATCCACACTGGCTCTTTTGCTTAATAAGTGGATGTAAGCCTCATTTTATCAGACAAAGCAAATCCTTATTTTAACAGTGAAATCACTAATGGCCTGATATTATTTTCATAAATGTTTTAATTGCTCTTCTCTTTAGTGCCTTTCTTGCTGTTTACAGCTTTTAGCCTTTGTAGCTGTGCTTGTCTGCATTCTTTTCAGTTTTCTGCTTTTTCTTTGTCCTCCTTTCTTTCTGACTAAACATCTTCCAATGCTCCATGGTACTCATATCAATAGCAATTAGCTTTGCTTGTTTATATTTCTCCTTTTTAACATTAGTATTCCATGTCCTTATGTAGTCCCACTGTCTTCTAGCTCTGCCTTTGTGGACTAATATAGCAAAGTTGTCTGTTTAATAAGATATGTTGTGTCTATCTTTGTCCCTTTCCATGCCTATATGCACAGCACTTAGAAGAAAGAATAAAAAAAATTCTAGACAACCTGTTCCCCCTTTGTGGTCCTGGTAATCTTATAGTATTTTCTTTTAAATGAAATAGCTGCAGCAAAAAAAGCTTATGAGTACCTTACACCATAAATGCCCTATAATTTGGTTATTTGGGTGGTGAAAAAGAAGACGGAGGTGATGGCTTAATTTCCCTCAGGTTGGAGAGACACCAGATGAGATTATTTTCTGTGCAAGTTTTACACTTCATATTTAAAGGAATGATCCTCAAAGGAAAGGTTTCAGGTAGTCTTCCACAGGAGGATGTTCCAGTCTGGAGACTTTTCTTCAGAACAAGGATGCTGTGCCAGTTGCTTGGCTAGGATGGTAACTCCAGCACTCTGTGTGCTGGCTGTGCTGCACCCTTTTGGGATATGCCTAGCTCCCCCCAAGCCATCCAGAGGCACACCATGCAGCTCACTCAAGGAACCCTCTCTAGCACCCTGGCCAATTTAAAGTGGTCTGGTATGGCTAGAGCTGTTAGGAAAATCTGGCCCTAAGTAATCTGGGGAAGAGGTGGCATGATAAAATTTGGAAAAATCCTGAATTAAAGCACTAAGTTTTGGAAGATTATTCCTTACCAAACTAACAGAGAAAACCTGGTTCTGCCTGGTTCTGTTAGGTTCTGCCTGGCAAAGCAGGTCTTAAATAGGCTGACTTACCCACTGAAGTCCAACACTCCAGTTTAGGTTTTTTGTAGAAATACAGCATGATAAAGAAAGAATATTGCCCTTAAATTCTGCCACCTTGGGGAATTAGATTCTACTGATATTCCATTGTCACTCTGTTAATAAAATGCTTGACCTGTTGATCTTAGAATGGTAGTCATAGTTATAAAAATGTATATTTCACTTGGGAAGTGTGTTAATATGATACACCAGTAGCACCAAAGTAAGAGACAAGTTCTCTTTGATATTAGAACTGTGTTCTCTTCTGCAACATTTAAAATAGTTGCATATAAGCAAATGCAGGTAGGAGTGAACACTGCTGACAGTGGTGGAAGAAAGGAAGCCCTAATGTTAATATTTTCCCAGGAAATGCTTTTTGGGTAAATCACTGTATTGAGTATACGGAGATTTTATATAACATGACCAATGAGGGTATCCCAAATGCAATCCATGCATTTGCTACAAATAGTCCATGCTGAAAATCCTACAGGAATTCTTGCGTTATAGATGTAAATTGAGATTTCCAATCAAGGATTCCAATTTTATTGGCTAGTTAGGTAAATGATTTATCATTTGCATTTGCAAGGATTCAGGGAATGTTGAAGGTGTGTCTTCAACATCTTGTACATCTTCATGTAAAATTGTGTCTAGCTAGATATGTTAATTGCTGATTGTCCTTGTTATGGTCATTTTATTTTTTTAGTACTCTTCAAGAAAAAACCCATGAACAGTAGTCAAGTTTTGCCACAAATGTAGTGAGAGAATTTTATTTTGCTTTGCAGACTTTTGGAAGGACTGGGAAAGGCCTAAACCAGCTTGCGACAGTAGGCAATTGTAATAAATATTGTCCAAGTTCTAGGGGTTATCTATAACATTTGTACATAACTCCTCTCATGTTCCAGGTCATTTTTAATTTAACCACTTGCATGCTACACAAAAGCTAGTGTGGTCCAGATGTCCTAGTATGAAAAGATCAGTGAAGAAAAGGGTGTTTTCTCCCGTTCTCCCAAAAGGAAGGAGGAATGTTTCCTGAACAGGTAGCAGAAGACACACAGCAAGGAAAGAAATGAACAGATGAAGGCAGAAGTAAGAAGGAAGCTAAACCAACAAACAGAGAAGCAACCAAGCAAGCAAGCATTCTCCATGAGACAAATTGCAGTCCAGGTTTCAAGAATGCTTCTGTAAAAGAATGCTTTCTTGTCAAAGAAAAAACTCTGCAAACCAATTTTGTCCTGGCTGTCCTTTGAACAAACAGCTCTGTGGAGCCCTAGACTCTTTCTCAAATGTGGCTACTTGCCACAGATTCACTGTGCTTTATTTTTGAGTCATGCAAAGAGAAAAATGTGCAGAATAAGCAAAATTAACATGTGTAATACAACAAACAAAGGTTCGTCTAGAATCCTGGGGTTAACCACATAGAATAATAAAAACGAAGAATAGTAGTAAAAACAATTACATTGCTAGAGTTGTATAACAAACAAAAATATTTATCACTGACATTTCAGGCTAGAATTTGGAAGGTCAAAAGTGCAATCATGCAGAAAAACCTTGCATGTGGTAGCTTGTCTAACCTGTTGTGCGTCGCCATAGCTGAGAGGGGATCAGTCTCGCTGCATGCAGTTGTCTCCTGACAATTACGTAATTCCCCACCTGCAAATATCAAAGTTACACGCTTAGTCTTTTTTTTAGAGAACATACAAACTTACATGTGCAATGTATTTCTAACTCTTCAAAACAATCTGAGTGCTAAGCCTATATTTTGTGATGGAAGTTCTTGTCCAGAAAGTGGCAGGAACTTGAAGGCTGGGCCATCACCTGCTCTGTTGGGATTATGGGTGACAGAAAAACACCGAGTACTACCCTTCATGTGTGTGACCTGCCCCAAAATACTTTGCTGTAGCAAGGTATCAAGCCTTTCATACAGAATAACAATGGGAGAATAATTTGCAGGAGAAGAGTAAAGGAGATCAAAGACAATTCTAGTCTCCATTTTAATTTCTTATATGGGAGGGCAAACAAATAGCGCTATTATGGTTACTGATTAAGAGAATGTACTGTTTGGCAACCTGCAGAAGCTCAGGTGTCACAAGCAATAGATGTGCAGCATAATAAAAGCCTCACCACTACACAAGATTTCACAATTTCTTTTGTCTCCCTCAGCTAGTTTATCCACTGGTATTAAATAGTGTGCTATCATAGTGCCCGGATGTACTCTGATGAAGTCCTCAGAGTTATTTCTCCAAAGAAAACAAAGCTTTCTTCTCCAGCAGCTCCTTGATAATGTGAGGTCTCTCTTCAAAGTGAAGGGTTTCAGCTGAAATTTTAAAACGCTCAGCTTTTTTACTCTGTAAAATTAAGTGACCTAATTTCACAAAACCTTTGTGAGTAAAAGAGCAGTCAGAAGAGCTGATTTGGATGTGTAAGTACCGTGTGTATGTGCCTCCAGATACCTCCAGAATTTGTGTTTGTAAGCCTATGGTCTGCAAGTTCCTGTTTGCACAAACTTACGTAAGTGTTAACGTGCCTCACCAGGCTAAATATACTAGCCAAAATCGACAACAAAGATGCCCTCAGAAGCTCTGTGTTAAGACAACTTCATAGTCCTCAAGTAGCACATCAGAGATTGTCACTGGACTGAAAGGGTCGGCAAAGGCTTGCTCTGGATGGTCCACTTGACTCCCCTGCAGTTCCTGGGCCAGAGTGTTGCAGGTGAGTGATTTTTACCCTGGGGAATGTGGCTGTGATCTTGGGAAAGCAACTGGACAAGGGGTCTGTGACTGATGCCTTGGCTCTTCATACCTTGATGGCGTGAAGTTATTGTGCCTGTGTGGGTGCCATGCAGTCCAATCTAATCCTCAGACCCAGAGAGCTTGGTGGGGTGTGCTGGTAATTACAAATCAAAACAAGTCAAGTAACGGTGACCTCTGTAAATACAGCAGTCCTGCCAAGGGCCCTAGGCTATTTTACAGAGCAAGCAAGGGAAGGAGGGTGCAGAGATATTCACAGCTATCTCTTCATAAAGCACAACCTAGCTGACCCAAATGCATAACTGAAAAAAGATAAATACTGGAATCTGCTTAGCTTTGTCTTATTTGTGCCTTGTAAGCATAATTTTGAGGTTATGCAAAATAATTTTGTGTTAAACCCACAAAAAACCCACCATGTGGATCTAAGGTTTTGCTGTTGTTTTTGTGAAGGAAGTCTCATGTGCTGTTTTCTTAGAAAATGAAGCTCAGTTCATAGCCATATGATTAAAACAGACTCTTTCCTCTCCCCTAAAAAAATAAAATCACATGAGCTCACTTACAAAAGCAACAGTCAAATCCTCGGGTTTGCTGTAGTGTATAAAAACACTTAGCACTATTAACCATTTCCTGGGACGATCAACTCATGTAGCAGCAGGGCGAGTGGAAGGCCTCAAAGAATTTTTATTTCTTTTATCTAAAGCCTGCTGTAGAAGTGTATAAGGAAAAGCTGTAGGGACATTTTAATAATCACAGAAGCAAAAGAAATCATGAGAATGGGGAGACCAATCAGATATGAAAGAGGGCAGAGGAATATCAAACAGCAAAAATATGATTTTGGTTTTTTATGAAGGTTCATCATCAATAGACAATTTTTATTTTTATTATTATTATTTTTATTGTCCTTGAAATACTTTTTGAAATTCTAGGGTGAGAGCAAAATATTATTATTTATTTGGTTGCAATTTTAAGAAATGTTAATTTTTTTATTTTTATTTTTAAATTTTTTGGGCAGTGGGATTTTGGAGTTTTTCTTCAGTTCTTGAGGATGTCTTTGCTAAAGGCCGGATTCTGTGTGGTGCTGAGTGACCTCCACTGTCACTGAGACATTTAAGCACTCAGCAGCATTTGCAATGGGCCTTTTTTTCCCCCTAAAGTGTGAAAAAATTACTCAGTAAACCAAATAGCTATTAAACTAAAAAGAAGAGAAGAAAGCAGAGAGTGTCATAGCTCCAATATATGTAGTGGCTGTAATGCCAAATGCTTTATTTTACAGTGGCCTTGGCTTACCTTTCATGTCAGGACTGACTGAACTGTGCTCAGACAGCTGTGCTCACTAGTGTACAGGCTGCTTCAGAGGAGACAGAGCTGTTCCTTCACCCCAGCTTCATCCTTTGCCATGCTGTGCCATTGTGAAACATCAAGAGATGCTGATTCCAATAAAGGTCATGTTGCTAATAGGGGGGAAAAAAAAAGAAAAGTGCTCTCTCTGCAAAAACTGCATATTAAACCTGTGATGTTTTATTTGATTCTGCTGAGTGTGGGCTGGTATGGACAGTTCCAGACTCATACAGTGCGGGATTTAATGCCATTAGGAGATAATGAAAATCTAATCTCCACCCCAACATCTCTGCAAAGAAAGAGAGCCAGGGCATAACTGGCTTGAGTGCCAACTCCCTGCAGTGCAGTTCCTGTCAAGCCAATGTGTTATAATATGAAAAATGGGTGCTGAAATGTTTATGTCAATTCGGGAGGTGTATGAGCACTCTTAGCTGAGATAAAACAAAACCAAAAAGAGGTCGTTGAAAAGGCACATAGCTACATGTTAAGAATCCCTCATTGTCTGTTTGGAGCTCCTTTGTTGCTGAAGGAAAGGGCAGCCAGCTGCCTGGGCAGCCTCTCAGCTGAAGTGGGAGTAGGTGTGTATGATGCCCTGGAAATCTCCTGGGCCATGCTGATTTACATCTGCTGAGCATCCAGCATGTCTGTAGAACAGCTGATCTGTATGCACAAGCTCCATTAGCAATTTAACTAAGTCTCATAAATTCTGGTATTTAAGTAATTCAAAGGTTGTTCTTCAACCAGCTGGATTTCCTGTCTTATCTGCAGAAGTTAGAACCATAACAAACCTGTGGAGCTGTTCTCAGCTGCCTGGTTGGAGTAAACCTGCTCCCTGTGAGCGTAAAACAGCAGGTATGTTTATTGTGCGAGTAGCAAGGTCACTGACCGTTCAGCTGTAGGAGCAAACTCGATTAAGACTGGTGATAATCTTTTGAAAGACTGTAATTTATCTCCATTTGAAGAGTATTATCTTTGTTCTACAGCTATCACGGGGAACAAGGCTAACAAATATTCCATGATGAATTTTTGAAAGCTTTAGCCAGATCTTGTATATTTAAGCCTTTCTAAACGGCTGTCAAAGGCAAGGAAACAAAGTGTCAAATTTGTACACAGACCTACCTAATGGCCTTTATCTGAGAGAGTGGTTTATGATTTATACAGTCTCTACCTTTACTTAAACAATTTCTCTTTTGCTCTGTAGTGAAGGCAATTTTATAGCATTACTCACATGGGAGAGATTAGCCCCAAAGACTGATTGTACTGAAGGAAGTAGGAGATTTAAAACACACAGAGACATGATGCAAACCATATGATAATCAGCTTTTATTACTAATTGCTTCTGAATTGTCAGTTAACTGTATTTGGATATAAAAGTTATAATTATAAGTGCATTCTATTTTAAAAGGGATTGTGCTCATAAAAAACTTTCAATTGTCCTTATCATTTAAGTAAACTGTCACCTTCAATGATGTTGCATAAATATTAACAAAAGTCCGTACTTTTTATCCTTGAATAAACATTAACAACATAGGTAAATGAGAGAAAACTCTCTATGTGATTTACAAAAGCATAGAAATCCTACTCTGAGCAAAACAGGAAAGAAATTAGTCCTGGATATGCCTCTTGTATATTTTTTCTTAGAGAGTTAATCCTGTAGTGTTTTTCTGGGAGTCTTGTTGCATACAGGACTGGTATCTGGATAACAGAAAGAAGCCAGATATGTAGTTAAGCACAAATATAAATTACGTATATGTGTATGGGTATGCACGTGCTTATGAACATATATATATATACACACATACATACACATTATACATATGCATTTAGGCATCCATATCCATGGATATTATGTCTATTTAATCACAAGGTCTTTAATTTCAGGAATATACAAGAAAATTGAAAAGTAGAAAAAATGCATCAAGACTGTGTTTATTTGCACATATTCATTCTGGTGAGAATCTTGTGCAATTCCTTTGGAATCAAATGCTCTCAACTGGTTTTTCACACTGTAGATTTTGCTGGCTTTAGTGAAAAATATTTTAAGACAACTTATGCATGAAGATACATTAGTGCCACTCAATCCAAGAAGTTGTAACTCCTCTGGTTTCCTCAGGACCTAGCAATGAGGCTGTGGCTAACATGGTTTTAACTCTGCCAACTGCCTGCCGCCAGTTCCAGCAGATTTGTGGTTGCCATTTGGTCTGAGAATTAGCACTTGTTGTAAGTGAGTTAAGGCTATCTTGCACTGTAACACAGATTTTTTTTTCTGGATCTTTTTTGAGCAACTGTTCTGCTACAGATACCTTGTGGAATTGCTAGAAAGGATTATGGACATAGATAAAACTATAGTCCCTCTGGTACAATATAGTCCCTGTGGTTCAGGTGCACTAATGTATCAAGGATCAACCTTGTAATATGACAGAGAAATTCTTAGACTAACATTTTCCGTTTCCATACCGTCTAATTTTTTTTTTTTTTTGGCTGTCACTGCTGTAGTATTTGGCAGTGAGAATGCAATTCTTTTCAGGTACTTTGATCTATCTCTTCCATAGTAATTATTAACAAATGATGAGACCGGAAGAACAAAGAAACACTGCGTTAACATTGGGCTTGACCTCATCTCCAGCCCTTTAGCCTTCCAAACTCTTATTGACTTGTTAATTTTCAATGCAAGAGAAGTCTGAAAATTACAACAGCCTTAATTATCTCAGGCAATATACCTTTCATGCAATTTTTGTTTCTTTACAAAGCTGTAGCGTCATAGAGCACAGACAAGGGAATGGACAACCAATGAGAGGTGAATGTTTCTCTACGAGGGAAAATGTTTCTCTGATTCACATCATCTAGTTATGCTGTTTGTGTTCTTGATTCTGTAGTCTAGAAGGTTGAAACAGAAAAAGACACCTCATATGTATATTTATATAACACAACACTTTGTAACTTACCCTGGAGCTACATAGCCACTGGAACTTGGTTATAGTCCAATAAATAAGGCCTCTCAAACTCTGTTTGAGAAGATATACTTTTTTAGCTTAACTAAAATATCTAGCAATAATGGAAAATGAAACTAATATGTCAGTATTGACAAGAAATATTATCAGTCCTGACTAAAATCAATGCTTCCTTCACAAATTTTATCTTCGCTTATTTATAGACCTTTCTGTTGCTCTCATCTCCAAATTACCTATGGCTTTCATAGAAACCAATGAGGTTAGCATCAGACATCACCTGGCAGATCAGAAAGATTAGTGTCTTCATTTTTCAGATGAGAAAATGGAGTCACACCTTGCAGACGTGACTTCTTGCAGACCACAGAGAACACAGGAAGCTGAACAAAAATTGATCACCATGACAATATGAGTTGAATTTCAGTTGTTCTACTTTTCAATCTAACTCCTTCTTTTTAAGTCTTTTTTCAGACACGTACACCTAATATAAATTGATTTCACTCAACACACCTACAGCCATTAAAAGAAAAATAAAAATCTGCTGATTGAGAGGAAAAAAAAGGTGAAAGAAAGAAAAATAAGACATATTTTAAGATTTTTTAAGAATGTAGTGTAAAAGTGAATATTCATATTCTTCTGTTCTAAGCTATAATTAGTAGTTTCACATTCCAGAAATATGAACTTAGTAGACTCATAATATCTATTTACCTATTTTCAAACATTAATTATATTACATTTATTGTGATGCATGCATGTTCTTTCCCTATTTTTGTGCTGAATTTAAATCCTGATTATTTACTACTTCTGTTAACTTTTTTTATTGTGGACTATGTTTTTTCCACACAATAAAAGGGAAATAATGACCTAAAATTTGAAGTGTGTGTATATAGGACCTAATCAATAGCTCTGGTCGAACACATTCCTCTGGCCTTATAAATGCTATGGGTTCAGTTGCTGCCCATGAAAAAGAGAGTTAAAAATGACCCATGATTATTTAGATGAGGAGAAAGGCAATTAAATGATAAATTAGTGTTAACAATTTTGTTTATGACATACAAGCTTCATTCCATCTCATCCAGCATATACAGTAATCCAGACAAATTATTCATTAGGAACTAATTGGTGCCATTGTTGGGAAGCAAGATTTTAATGGCCAGTTGGTTTAAAGAAGGATTATCTGAAAGGAGTTGGTCAACTGCCAGAAGCTGTTTGCAATGACAAATTGCTCACAATGAATTGTTTAGAGAGAAAACACTACTTTTTGTTTATGAAACAAATCTGCATGCCAGTCAGTTGAGCTCAATATGAAGGATGTTTGGTATAAGGTCATGAATGCAACAATGGTTTGCTTTTCTTAGTATGTGCTGTTTATTTCTCTTGAAGCTGTAACTGCTAAATAGCAGCAAAAAGTAGTTAGCAGCTCAAGAATTGGGTCTATTATTGTAACAGAGAAAGGCTGCCTAGCAGCCTTTTCATATCCATCTCTTTTTTTTTTTTTCATTGCCAATCTTCCTGTATTCAAGGGGTAATCTGAAAATACCTGTGTGCAATAACTTGTAGACATTTTCAGGAATTCTAATGATTGTACTGGATCATTTAAATTCAGTAACCTATCTTCCACTGCTGCAGAGCCTCTCTCAGTGATTCAAGCCATCTAGCTCCCGTTAAGAAGCAACATGATTGCCAGGGCTCTCTCAGAGCTGCTAAGAAATAACCATTAAAATTTGCTTTTAACAGCGTTTCTTACAGCACAGTAATTTAATGATATGTGTTGTTCACAGATGTTGAAGAGGTAGATGTTGCACAATAGTCAGTACAGTCAGATTAATGGTTTTGCCAGCAAATGTTATTGTAAATGTACTCAGAAGACTGCGATCAATTTTCTGCACAGCACAAAACACAGCCCAACACTGCATGACATTCTCCTCTTGCCTACACAGAAACAATTTCCAAGAGGCCATGCTGCCTTTCTGGTGCATTTATCTTTGTCCTAGTCTAAACACAATGTAAGCCTCCCTATTCTTTAAAGACAATACTTTCACACATGGAATAGCCTTTGTGCAAGAAAGTTGCCATGGCAATCCATTAAAACATTTTTTTTCCTGGCTAAAATCCCTTCCAGATAGCTCTGTATAATGTCAAACCTTGTATGTCACGCAGTGACTCCCTACAAGAGTATTAATACATATCTGATGGGCAAGGGATGCTGTGCAGTAAAATCATGTGCGCTTCTCAGCAGAGGGGAAAGGTACTCTCTGTGGTCAGTGAGAGAAACTGTAAAATCCTAAACTGGAGCGCAAGACAGACTAGGGGGATGCAGCTCCTGTGGTATTCAAATCCTATATGCTGTACAGAAAAGAGAAAGACATTCCACTACAGATTTAATGGTTGTAGCATGAAGCTGTAAGGGTTCTCTCTGCAGCTGACTCTACTGAGCATGAAGACAGAGTACTGTGGCTTTCTAAGTTGCCCCTATCCCCATGGTCTGGACAGTGGTATCAGCCTGTATTTTTCAGGCAGTGGAACTGCCTGAAATCATCTCAAGAAGATGGAAGAAGCAGCCAATAAGTACAATCAATTGAGCACCAAGTCAGACCAAATCAGTCAGATATTAATCTGCTGTTATCAGTAAGCTAACTACCGAGGCAACCAATGATCAGGCATTGAGCACCTTTGCAAAGAATCTACAGGTGAAAATAGTTCAGTCTGATGTGCTTTAGGACTAAAATTATTCCAATTATTTTAAATATTTATACCTCAAATATCTTCTTGAAATCTTTTTGCTTTTGATATTGAAGTTACAAATACCAGTCTACAGAAAATAGAGTGAGTGTGGGACAGAAACCTATGAAGTTCACAAGCTGAAGTTCACTGCTGCATGCAGTTTCTAAATGCACAGATTTCTATGTTAGTGAAAGCATCAGGACAATGACCAGGTTTATTTTTACATTTTGCAGTGTTTATGCTTCCAAGCCAGTCACATATATCAGTTACCAGTACAGATGAGATTTGATATTTGCAAAAAGTTCAAAAAAAAGTGATGTAAAGGCAGATCCAATTCAAGAGGGTGTCTTATCTCAGTGTTCACCTCTACTCTGCTCCTTTCTACTGCTCACTACTCAACTGTGTCAACTCAATTGTTTGCTCAACATGTTTTAAAATATATCTGCCCAATATATATATATTTATATTTTGGATAAATGTGGTAATTTCATAGAACCAGTGTAGGGCACAGCCACCAGATCTGTTCTTCAATAGGTTTTGGTGAGCACACAGGAGCAGGTGTGCACTGATCTAGTCTAAAGATTCATAGGGAAATAAAAAGAAATCCAAAATGTTCATCCATGCATTTGCCATGAAACTCTTCACTGATTTGATTTACCCTGCCCTACAGGCAGTAATGAAGATCTTCCCCACCCAGAGGCTGTTACTGTGTCCCTTGTGTCACAGGAAAACACTCATAATTGAAGATAACCCTCCAAAAATTCAAGACAACTGTTGAGCTTTGACCACAATGATAATCAGTTTTACAGTATTCTGAAAACAGGACAGATCTCAAAGATGACATAATATCATATCATATATCATATCATATCATATATCATATCATATCATATCATATCATATCATATCATATCATATCATATATCATATAATATCATATATATCACTAGGGAGCATATGCTTTATTTTTTGTCTATTATCTCATTCCTGATAAAATGTAGCTTAGTGCTGAGTTTGGAGTGAAAAGTACTTATCTGGTAGAGAGTTCTGACTTTTCTGAAATTTTCACTTACTTAGAAAGCTCAGAGATAATTTAAAAATAGTTGCAATATGAACAAAATAATGCCAATGCTTCTTTAGTTTCTGAACTGATGTATTTCCTGAGAGCATTATTTGTCTCTAGTTATTCTGAACAGTCTTTAAATGAATAATAGAGAAGAAAAGACATGTACTCATTTACACATGAGCAAAATAGCTCTTCTGAAGCAGAAAGGTCTTTAGTATCACTGTGTACCTAACATTTTTTAGTGTTGGGACCGTGTTGCAAACACATCTGGCATGGAAAGTCTGAAGCATCACGCAGCTTTCCTGTGGCACATTAACAGTGTTTATATGTATAAGAGCAAGTTCATGTAGAACCCAATTGTGGTCAAAAATACTGTGTTGTGAAAAGTCAGTGTTGATTATAATCATAATCATTACATCTGAAGCAGACTGCAGATAGGAAGGAATGCCTCTCTTTCTATTTTTTTCTGTTTTCTTTCCAGCTTTCACAGGCTTGTCAGGTTGGGGAAAAAAACCCTAAAAATAAACAAAAGAAAAAGAAAAAGAAAGAAAAAGGGATTTGTTTGCTGGGCAGAAGAGTGTCTGCATCCTGTAAGAATGAACTTTGCGCACAATTATGGACAGGCTTTTGGAAATGACTGTGAATTTCCTGAAACATGGTGCATTGCCTTGCCATGTTGAAGTACTGAGCTGCAGAGAATGGCATCCATTCCCATGTCTAGGCATTACAAAGTGGGCTGCTTTTTTTCTTTTTCAAGTACCACACTTCTTTCCAACAGTTGAGCAATGGCAGGAATGTAAAGTACTGGTCCCCGATCTATGTAAATGTTAATTTTGTGCCTTTTTTAATACTGATTTTGACATACTCAGCTAAAAACAATTTTCACAGGCTTTCTAATTTGGTCCATCACAACATCCCAGCAAGTCAAACAGGTCTCTGAGTAGGGTAGATAAGCATAACAGAGAAAGGGTGTCTATAAACAGAGGCAGAAAAAAACCAAGTTCACATCTGGGTCAGTGAACAATCGTTGGTGTTTGGGAAACAATGTCAGCAGACAGCAGCACTTAACATTGTTTTAAAAAATTAAGTGCTTCTGGTCTGATAGAACTGTCCCTGAAATCAAAGGGAATTTTTTCCTGATTATAATGGAAACTGGATAGAAATGTAATACCAACATGATTGCATCCTTAATACATTCCACAAATCTGGCTATTTATTAGAAACATGGAATACTACATAAATCATTATCTGGACAAAACATAATCTGGAATTCAAAATGCCTTTAGACAAAAAAAAAAAACAACAAACCAACAAAACAAACAAAACCAAACCACAAGAACAAGCAAAATAGAAAATTAGGAAACCAGTTTGTCATTGGCAGAAGAGCTGAGTGTACTTACTAGTTCTGTTTATGGGCACTAGCAGAAATGTTCTAGGGGTACATATGTTTCTACTTTGCATTTAAAAAAATGGTATGCAAATTCAAAATAAAAACTTGAATATACACCAGCATTTTTGAGCTCTGCATAAAAGGTGGTTTTGCACTGGCATATTTGCACTGAACTGGCAAATAATAGGAAACATTTGAAACCTTCTCACAAGTCCATGTTTGCACCTGGCAGGCACATATCAGTGCAGGGCTTTGCAGATGCACTGCATCTCCTGTTACAGCAAACATTGAATATAAGCCTTTGTTTCCAAATTCTTCCCCACCTTTTGAGATAAAAGAACATGAAAATGCTAATTCCATAGGACAAGGCATGTAGTAGTTTGACACTACTTTTGGCTCCCAGGAGCTTTTCAAATTTTTTTTCCCTAAAGCTCCAACTACATTTAGTATTGAAGAAATGTCCTACGAGCGCCTGGAAATAACAGCTGAACCTACCTGCAAGTCCAGTGACTAAATGGAGGAATGAGGCATGCTGGTGACAAGGGCAGAGGAGCTGGAATTCCCACATATGTGCTGTTGATGTCTTTCTGTCCACACACTGAGAACTCCAGAGTGACACTGGTTCATCTGTAATGAGGAGAATTTTTAGATCTGTAACACAGCAAGGCATATTAGCCTCCGCACAAAAGCATCTTCCTTGTTCCCTGTACACATTCTTTCCCTTTGACATTTAAAACATCAGACAGAGGTCAGGCCTTCTCTTGGTGGCTTAACCCATGGCATAAACTGTCCTGTTGAGTCTCCCATGAGCTCTTTGGAGACCCGGCCCGTCCATGTGCACCCAGACTGATTAGAGCCACCTCTTTCAGTTGTCTGAACTGTTCTGGTCATGCTACCTTGATTTTGTTTACTTGATGGATCCCAAAATCACACCATTAATGAATGAGCTGCACATACCATAGTGATGAGCCATGTATCTCTGGCAGATAAGACTTTTAAACACTTATCTCATTGAAGTATTTGATGTTTTTCCTGTATTAGTCTATTTCTTTTTCCTGTCACTTTTCTGGCTTGTTAACTAAAAAAAAACCCAAACAAAAACTACTGATCTATCTGAATTTTGATTACTTTAGGTAGAAACTAGCTATGCTTGCCTCAAAGAAAGTAGCCAGGCACGTACACATTGCAACTGGATAAACTAGGATAGAAATGATCAGAAAGGAAGGGAACAGGAAACCTTCAGGAAAGTAACAGACAAAAAGCAAGAATAGGTATTGCTTCATACACAGACTATCAGGTCAAAAAATAAAAATATGTAATAGTTTACTACGTGTTCAGAGGTTTTACACATTGGATTCCAATTTCTCATATTTATTCTACCACTGTAACATTGTTAAGTGATACTGTGCTCTCAGATCTGGTGTCCAGGACTTTTTCTGAAAATTTAAAATATGTGTTGCTATAGGGAATGTTGAGGTGAAAATTTCTATGGTTACTTTTTAGAATCTGAAAATAAAATCAGATAATGCTTGTATATTTCACATTATGTCAGCCATTTAAGTTACTTACTGCCTAGTAGATTTTCCTTTTCTCTCTGCATTAGGTAATATTGATAGCATAATTAACATGCTTAAATCTTTTCATTACAGCTTCTTGGTGCATTTAAAATGTAATTAAATCATTGCGAATTTGCAGCCTTCGTTAGTTTTTTTCAAGGAAGTGGAAGAATATTGTCCTATAAACAACATATATTCCATGACAGCTGCTTCATGAGAAGAAGATAAAGCCTCATGGAAAAATTTTAATGCATCGCATTGAAATCTGTTTCAGAAAGTTGTCAAAAATAAAAAGATCCATAATTTCATTTCACATTGCTAATTAAATCACAGTCAAAACCATCAGAGTAGTTATACTAACAATATTTTAAGATAAATTGCAAGGCTGAAAAGGAATCCCGTACTGTCCCCAAGATCAAGTACCAGATTAGCAGATAGCTCTGTAGGAACATTTGTTCTTTCAAAAGTCATTCTCAATATAGTTATCCTTTAGCTTACTTTATTTTACTATTGATTCCCCCTTTCTGTCAGTTGATTGAGGCTGATTTTAGGCTTGCAAACTGTCCAGGAATTCCTCATTTATTAATGTTATTAGAAATCACATGAAATCCTGGTGTATTTAACAACAGTGAGACTCTCCTAGTACATTCAGAGTAAAAGTTTATTACAACTCAGATACTTCTGGTGGATAATGGACCCTGCTCTGTGCTGAGATGAGTCAACTAACTAATCTTGAGAATGATTTACCTGGTGGCAGCTTCATCATTTTGGGAAAATTTGAAAAAATAGAAACAAAAAAGGAAGATCTTATAAATGTGGATTTACATCAGGACTAATTTTATTTTTTAAATTAGCTCACAAATTGTTTTCACAAATAAAGAGTAATGAACTTACTCCTACCTTCTTTTAGTTTTTAGGATAAAAACTTCCAAGAGAAGGTCTCAATGTGTCTGTCCCTAAGAGCTGCAATTTTAATTTACAGAAATTAAGAATGAAAGAGATGGATCAATTATTTTTCTTTCCAGTAAAAATTTGTAATTTCCATTTGCTAATTGAATGTTCCAAGTGTCTAGCAGTGGATGCTGAGGTACACCTGAGCTGGTTTTTTGTCTGAATACAAGATTAGGCATTGATATTTACAACCCAGTGATATCACAGCGGGAAAATGAACAGCTTTCCACAGGTCAAAGCAGGGCCAGGAGCAAACGCCAGATTTCCAAGTCCCATGCACGTGCTGGCTGAAACACTATCACTTTATAATCGACATAAAAATAATTACTTTAACTCCAGTTTTTAACACAAACAGAGCCATCAGCCCCTGTTCCTATGGCTTTGTTGTAAGTTATTGTAGCTGACTCTTCAAGAATTTACCCTGCAATATGAAAATAAAGCAACTGTAGGCAGAACTATAGTGATCACTGAATGCTCAGTGCAATTTTTTTCTTTTTCTATTCATTTGGAAGCAACATCCATCTTGCACAGTAAATGACACAGTACTCTTATGGTCTCTCATTCTTTCCTTTTCAGATTACTATTCTGACTACCAAATTAAAAAGCCATTTTTCAACCAGGAAATAATATCAGTGGGCTAAATACTTCACATTGGGGGGCCTGTTCTACTAATTCTGTACTTTGCCAGTGATCGTCTCCTCTGTGGCTGACTGTTACTTTACAGCAATACAAGAAAAAAAGCCAAGCCCAAAACCAAACCCAAACACTCAAGGAGACATCTCTGTGGTACATGTCCATGTTCAGTTTCTATTATTGTTTATAACATGCAATTCAAGTTCAAGTGGGGTTTTGCAACCAGACGGAAATCTTGGAGCTAGAAATGAACTCTCCATAACCCAGAACATTTATGCCTCTCATTTTCTCACTCTTTCTTTTTCTTTCCAGCGAGCCCAAAGCCAGATAACACTTTCCTGCTGTGAATTTTTTAAAGTCACCCAACAGCTCTGGCAAATGAGAGCTGTCATAGTTTTTGGACGAAAAAATCATCTGCAGCTCACGCAGATCTATGAGCTGATAGGAGTTAATTGACAGCTTGCAGGATTTCGTCTCCAGGCAGAGTTAGAGAGAATGAGAGCCCTGTGGGTTTCATTTGGGCAGAGATAAAGCAGGTTTTTATTCAGAGCTCATGGAGAGAGCATAATTAACCTTTTAGAAGTTTTAAGAATGATCAAATTGTTATTCATTTTTGCAAATGAGAAAAGTGAGCTTCCTTCTCTGCCAGGAAAATACCAGGGCAGATTTCAAGGTCACTTGATGATTTCCTTTGACTGAAAAGATGGAAGTTGGACAAAAAAAAAGGAAAATGAAAAGACTGAGAAATGGCATTATAAAATCATGCATCATTCAGGATGTGAAATGAACAAATGTCCTTTTCTAACATAATATACTTTAACTAACATTTACTGCATGTTCATATTAACCTTGTGGATTCTGCATATGATGAAGGTTTCCTTTGTTATTGTAAATAAGAAACTTAACACTAGCAGCTGTCTTTTATGTTGCCTCTATAATTTTTAAAAAATATTTTCTTACAGGAGAAAATGGGCCATTATACAAGGTCAGTGGCTTGGTTTTCAGGATGTGTAATATATTTTCAAGTGCTGTAAATTTCTAGAATGATAATATGAGTAGAGAATAGGAGAATTAAAAACCTGTAAATTATAAATTAATACATGATAAATCCCTTTTAACAATAATATGTATATATATATATATAAATATATATATAAAGGTAATAGCTGAGAGTTATGGTGCCCTAAACATTCTTTGATAGAAAAACAAAACTCTTGGATTTTTGCATAGTGTTAATTCAGTATCTTTTATAAAACCTAAACTAATATAACCATACTTTAGTTTCTGTCTGACAGAGTTTTAGTTTTCTAGAGCAGCTGGGCACAAGATAGCTTGCAAAATTATAACCTATTTTCCTTGTATTATTTCTGGCTAATTTTTAGGAGAATAAGAAGAGTACAAAAATAGATCCAGACTCTTGTGTTCCCTAGAAGCAACATGACAGTCTCTAATAAGAAACCATGAAAAAGAATATCAGAAAACCTATTCTTCCAAACTTTAGACCTTATGATGCTATACTAATTCCAGTCTTGTAGAACATCCTTTTTTTGTCCCACCCTTGATGGTGACATTATCTATGTGAGGATTGACATGCTCTCTTCTTTTTCTGCCACTCATCCCCAGATTTCTCTCTGCCTCCCCCTCCATTCCCAGAATTTTCAGACCTGAGATCCACAGGGTATGGTAAAAGCCATTAGAACACATCACATACATTTTCTGATCTGGAGGTACTTAAAAACCTTCAGCAATTCAAGTTACAGAAGTCTTTCTGCTATGATAAATCTACTAACTACCAGTTGTGAGAGTCTGTCGTGATATATGCTCCTGTCCCCTGTACTGTAGCTGTTTGCAGGATGTGCTCTCTGTCCCTTTTATATTTTATTCCTGTATGTGAGTGCCAAAATTGTGGAAACTCTTCATACATTCTTTTCATAAAAATCTTGTAAATAAGTTTACCTAAAGAAATCAGCTTAAGGAGTGAGGATTCCCATACTTTGCAATGACACTTGAAATAGTTCTTTTTTTTTTAAGATTATCTTATCCTTTTTTGCTTAGAGTAAACCCTTATTATTATGGTACATTAGGAAAATATTGTTTTGGCTTCCTAAAACCCACATGAGAGGATAAGGTGTTCTTTGTGTGATTTATGTTTATGTTGACTGCTCTTTATAATGTGTTGGTTTTTTCTTTTCTAAAGAAAAAGCTTTTGTCCTTTTGATTTAGGCAGGTTGGAAGAAAAATTGGTACCTTTGGTAACAGTCAAAAAAGGTGCTGAGACTGTGATTGTCTTGAGCCACCTCTTTGTTGCTAAAATATACGGAAATATGGCAGGATAAATAAGTCATAAATAGTTGTCCCTTGTTTTTTGTGGCGTGTTCATTGCTGCACAACTAACTTTATTAACAAAGAATGCAGAGGGTTAGGCTATGAAAACCTTTTTTTTCAAGTTTTAGTTCTCCAAAATTCATTATGAATTCACCCAAGGGGATGCAAAAACATACATTCCTATGTTTAAGGTTAAAGCATCTGTGTTTTCCATTCCCATCCTACTGATGTACCAGAGCACCCTGTGAGTAGGTACAAATCATAATTCCCAACCACGACAGATATGAGTAGTTTTCAGTCTGAGTGCCAGTGGGTCCATATGAAGAGAATACTTCTGGCAAAACTCTAGGAGGCTTCCCAGCTAAGTCCTTCTGTTGCCAGACAGATCATGGATTTTAAGTAGGAAGACTTGGCAGTAGTAACATTTCCAGACAATTAAATGTTCAACTTTGCATTTTAGACTAAAATGCACAGTTTTAAAAAATGTGTCTGTCATATCAGTTTCAAAAAACTAATAATGAGCTAGCTTATATCTTCGAACTTGCAGCAGGCCTTTTAGGTTTTTCATATTGTAAAAGCTTATTTAGTTTTTACAATATGAAAATTATAGACATAGTGACATTTAAACCTTTGCTTTTCATAGCATTTCACACTTACACCATTTTAAAAGACAGCTATTAACATTTACAAAAATCTTTCAGAAACCAAATGTTCGAACATGCAGAATTCCAATTATACTGTGTAAGAGAGTTATCGACTATTCTTCTACAAGAATACTTTGAAGTACTTGGTATTAAACCCAAAGCTTAAATGTCAGTTGCACGTAGACAATAAATTAAGGTTTATAAAAGCATGTAAGATTTATTTAATATTACAATTTTGACCTTTAGACTGTCTTAACCATAGCTTGCTTAAGTTTTCCTCCCTCTTGCCTTCCTTCTTTATCTGTGTAATCTTGCTTGAATATTAAACAAAGGTTGTGATGCCAGTTATGCAAAGTAATATAAAGCCTTCATAGCAGCAGTGCTTTCCTCCAACTGCTGTAACACAGCCACATAAGCCATGTTTTGTTCTTCAGCAGAGATGTTTTCTGAATTGCTCAGGGAGTTCAATGAGCGGCACTTCCAAAGCTGTCAAGACACAGCTGTTTAATTTTCAGTTTCTCATTGCAAACATCCAAAACTTTCAATTAAATGCAAGCTATAAATACAAATGCAGGCTTAGCTCTTATGTTCTCACTGAAGACACTGAGAGGAAGACAGGCAAAGTCAAAAGTGTGGTGGCAGCAGCAGGACAACAAGAGGAGCTCAGTATTGGAAGGAAAAACAGTGCTGTTTTGAAACACATTTGAGCTCACAGCAAAAAAAGGGCTACCCTGCAAAGGTAGGGGATGAATTAACCGGGTTGGTTTTTTTTTTTTTTTGTTTTTGGGTTTTTTGTTTGTTTGGGTTTTTTTTGTTTTTTGTTGTGTTTTTTTTTTTTTTCTGACTTCACACTAAGGAGTCTCACTCCACCCAGACAAAGTTCCTTTGTCAAAAGCCAAGTATCCAAACTATTTTTGGAATATCTCAGATCAGTGGTATTATTGATTAGCTATGGCCAGAAAAGTCAGGAAAGCAATCAGGGAAGGAAATATGTGTTGAACAATCTACAAATAATCTTCTCCACCACTTACTACTGGGAAAGTGTGTGCTAAAAGCAGTGTACTGGGGAATGACTACAGAAATAGATGTGGAAATTAGAAACTCAGTTTAATGATGCTTTTTATTTTTTGCAGAGCAACGCAGACAGTGCAAAGATGACTTCATACAAAATACATGCCAGGTTTTCTGATGAAGGAACTGAGGAAGCAAATGTAGAAAACTGCACTGAGGCTCTAGTCTAGATAATATTCTGCTATAAGCTAAGCTGTGAGACCTAAATGACTGAAAGGGCACACAAAGTGCCAGCACAGAGTCACCACCTGGGAGCTTTCCCTAGACACTTTTCTTCAGATGTCTCAACTACAGAGATAAGGTTAAAATGTTGAGATTGGCTGGACAAAGATCAGAAATTAAATTCAACTCCATGTTCATTTCATTTTATCCAGACCATAGTTTAAAGATCCAAAGAGGTCATGGTTATTTTCTGAAATTTGAAGAAAGTTCTCAGGGATCAAAATGTTCACTATGTCACAGCATGCTTCTTTCTCTGAAGTTGAGAGGTAAATGGGAACACTACATTTTACAACTTCACCTGAGAGCAGCTTAACATTTCAACTTGACCAAAGTCACAACATTGTTTCTTCTACTTCACCTTGAAAGCGAGGATTTCAAAATAACTTGTTTGGGTTTCTGTCATGGTTTAACCCCAGCCAACACCTAGCCCTAGTCAGCCTCTCACTCGCTCCCCCACCAGCAGGTTTGGGAAGAGAATGGGAAGGGTAAAAGCTAGAAGCCATATGGGCTGATATAGAGACACGTTAATAGGGAAAGCAAAATCCACGTACACAAGCAAAACAAAACAAGGAATTCATTCACTGCTCCCCACAGGCAGGCAGGTGTTCAGCCATCCCCAGGAGAGCAGGGCCCCATCATGTGCAGTGCTTATTTCAATAGACAAATGCCATGACTCCAAACATTCCCCCCTTCCTCCTTCTTCCCCTCAGCTTTATGTACTGAGCATGATGTCACATGGTCTGGAAATCCCTTTGGTCAGTTTGGGTCACCTGTCCAGCTGTGTCTCCTCCCAACCTCTCATGCACTCCCAACTTCCTCACCAGTGTGGAAGTACAAACAGCAGAAAAGGCCTTGGCTCTGTGTAAGCTCTGCTCAGCAACAACAAAAACATCTCTGTATGATCAACCCTGTACTCAGCACAAATCCAAAAACATCCCAGTACCAGCCACTGTGAAGGAAACTAGCTACATCCCAGCCAAATCCAGCACAATTATTTTCATTTCCCCTGCAGCTAAGCATTGGAATAACTAAGCAGAACAAGATAATGTTGTTAAAATATGGAGTATTTTTCCTCCAATACAGATGGCAGACTTGAAAGCTGGTTTGGCTTTTTTTCAGATAGAAAGACTTGTCAAGGACATGCACGACTGATGACATAGCTGATTTTCTTCCTCAACATCAACACAAAACAAAAATCAAATTCTCAGCTGTAACTTACATATGTGAGGACACACAGCTCAAATAGAAGGATTTTGCATCTCTGAAAATCACATACCAAATCCCCTTTTCCCAACACCTACCATGATACCACTTCTCTTCTCAAAAAGTATCTTTTTTCCCCTTTTTTTCTCCACTGTGGTGGTTATTCAAGAGAAAGCATTTCTAGGCAGCTCAGGCATCACAGGACAGGTTGTGTTATCTTCTCCCATAATCTTTTCTTGCCCCACACGTCTTTGTTTTAATTTGCCTGCTGATGTTCATTCTGTCTTTCAACCGGTTGCATTCCCCAGAAGAGCCCCTTCTGTTTCCTCTCTGCCATCCACAATTACCTTGCTCTGCTATCAGATGAACAAATAGCAACTGTGGCAAGACAAGTATCAAGTCACTGCAGAGATTTAGGCACAAATGAGGATTTTCATATGACGTCGTGTTCAGGCATCTGCCCCTCATTGTTCTTATCTGTCTCAATGCCTTAACATAAAACATTTGCCCTGCTATGCAAATTTTTATAACTTAAGGTGAAGCATTCCTAATGCTCTGTTAAGGAAAATTAAGAGTCAGATCATGAAAATAATTTTAACAAAATGGTTTTCTTAAATTCCATGAAGGGTAATTTCATTCTGTCTGGCACTAAGATTGGTAGCAATTGTTTGCAGAATCAAGGTCCCTGAGGAAACTAATCTCAGAACAATATATTGGGCAACTTTTTCCAGAAAAGTATAGCACCCTGCAGAGAGGCAATATTAGGGAGCTGCGGGAGAGACAAGAAAGTGAAAAGGTTTATGTTATTGATTGCAGGAAAGAGAAGCCTTCAGTCATATACCAAATCAATCAAGCACTCTATTTCGGTTTAGTACCCCTGTCATTCACTACCTCTAGCACCGCCTCTAATTGTTTGCAATATGATGAGATTTGCAGACTTTTTGGGAATTTTCAGAAGACTAAATCTGGAGACCTAACAGTTAAATCTTTTTTATCTTTAGGGTGGTTTGTTTTACTTTGTTTTGTTTTTTATTTCCTCTCCATCTCTCCTCCCCTCACCCCAACCCCCATCCTCAGCCAGTACTATATGAAGGGGGTGAGGGCACTCAATCAACTTTATTGAGCCACGGCAGTTTCCATACCTCTCAAGTGTCTGAATTTTATTGGAAAGTCCTCCACTTACAGAAATGTGAATTATGGGCTATGCAGTGTTTTCATGTTCTGTTCCGTTTTTTGCTCTGTGGCCACTGATATTGTAAGGAGTTATCACTGAAGGCCTAAGAAATACATTCAAATTCCTAGGAGTTAAATTCATTGTGTTGACTCAAATACTGTACAAATTCTTCCTGCCACCTAGAACAGATATTGATTTAATGAAGAAGAGGAAAATAAACAAGGAAAACAATTAACTAATCTATCTCAACTTATGTCTCCAGCATCACCACTTCCATGCCCAGAATTTCTTTATTTATATTGGGCTGGTAATGACTTTATAATATACTCCAGAATGATAGAAATATAAGGCTAAATGCACTAAACTGGGATTTAGATACACTTCAACACAGATTTAGGGAATAATTAATGCTACTGAGCATTATGAAATTAAGGGACTTGGGTATAATTTGGAGTATCTTGGTATAATTTGACATGTGTGGTTATTTACGTGCATTTTTAGTATTTCTCTCATTTACCCTGGTATGCTTAACTGCATACTGAGCTAAAAAAATAAGTGAAAGAAACTATTTGCATCTGGGACATAATAAATTTCCATTCACTATGTGGTGCATTGTTGAACATTAAAGGATGGCTCTGTTTCCTGGATGCTAATGAGAATATTGTTTGATTTAAATGCACTACAGTCAGAGATCCTTACTGTTACCATATGCTTAAGACTTTTCTTGTATAATTCCTAGGACTCAAAATCACCAAAACCAGACACTAGAACACCTGTACATTACTGATTGGAAATATAGGCTGTTAATTGAGCTGTAATTCAGAAATACTTTTTTGGCAAAATTTGATAGGATTTTCTTGAAGAAAAGGTTAAGTAGATAGAATGAAGGCAGAATGGAGAAAGTTGCTTCAACCAAAGGCAATTTGTGTAAAAGGAAGATTGCCTTCATTAATGCAGTACATAATGAGCAGGACACGCCAGGTAGCAGCTGGTTTTTGGTTGTTTGAGTCACATTTTCTTATCCTGCAGATGTGAATTGCACCTGCTGTGCGGGCGCAATTGAGGTGGTCATATATGTGAATAAAATAACCACTTGAGCAATTGTGCTCATATTTTTCATACAGACTTTGGCTTTGTGTATCAAAATCTCTAAACAACTTTCAGTCTTTGCAGACTGCTCCTTCCATCATCTGCTTTGATCAGATAAAAGTGAAACTGTGGCAAAACCATATGTAGCAATGTTTAGCTATTATTTGGTATATTAATGGATACCGTCTGTCCGAAATGTCAGTTTCAGCACACTAGAATGAAGAATGTTGCACTTGAAGAAACGATGAGGTAAACGCAGTCAGAGCAAATGTAACTGCCCTCCATCCTGTCCCTGGGGCCCTCTATGAGCCACAACCTGAGTGAACTTCATGCGCAGGCTTCTGTCACCACAGTGAGACTGCTTTTAGGAGAGGTGGCTACCCAATACACCATGAGGCAAGTAATCCCTCCAGGAGAGTCCGAAGAGAACCTGGTGTGAAGGGCATGCAAAGCCAGATGTGCATTCATGCCTCTGGTGTCAAAAGGACATGGAAATGAACCTGAACATGAAATATGAAGAGGAGGAGCTGCATAAGGTGTAGGAACAAGGAGAGTGTGATGGAAAGCTGAGGGTTAAAAAACAGTCACAGAATAAAAAAGAGGAAGAAATTTTCCTCCAGGACATGGGACAGGAGTAGAATAATGCTCTTCCTTATAGCCACTGCATGGGTCCACACTCTTGCATAGCTTTCAATATAAAGGCTTCCATATACAGCCTGTTAGTTAAATGGTGGTGGTGGGGTGTGTGGAATTTAAAAAAAAAAGGGACAGTGAAATTTTCACTGAGCAGGCACCTGCTCTGGCAGCTGAGCTAGGACTAGACAGGCTAGTGGTTGTTACAAGGGTTTTCACTGTGCTTAATTTGGAATTATGCCAGGCACTGACCGTGGAGCCTCATGTTCTTAGAATAAACAAAAGGATTTTAATTATTATTAATGACTGGAAGATCAGGTTTCTATCCAACAGAAATGACACTGCAATGACAGGTATGAGAAGATGAGAAAAGTTGATTTTTAATTTTTTTTTCCAAAGAAGCTATATTGTTTCTTCAGCTCATCTTGTCCTCTGTATTTAAATACTTTTAGGGAGAAGTAAAAAAGTAGATATAAAATTAACTTGCAGTAATCAAATTAAAATCACAACATACAATCTCCTGCTTGTCTGTCTTCATTTTAAGGTAGTTTATCTAAAAACACCCTTCTTTGTATGTATGGGAAACTGGAATGAGTTCGTCTAAGTGCTTTTTAAGTGCAATATAATTCTCTGCTGTAAAAGGCCAACAGAAAATTGGACACAGTACACAAACAAGATTTTTAATTTTTTTTCGTTCTGCATAACCACCCACTTTCAGAACTGGAAACTGCATAAACAAGATATAGTGGAGTGAAAATCACTTAACTTCAGATTTGTGTGTTCTGCTTTGGAAGCAGCTTTTTCAGCTTATGTTTGTATTTATAGACCCACCACTGGGCCAGACCCTTTAGTGAGCTGTAACTGAGAGCAGATTCAAGAGTAACATCAAGTACTTTTAAAAACTTCAACCCAGCAACCAAAAATGTTTGATCTTTTATTGGCAGAGTGTGGCTGTTGTAAAAATAAATGAAATACAGTATCCAGTCAATGCCAAGTAACTGTAGATGAATCCAACCTAAAGTGGGTTCAGATAATTCTTGGAGTATGCTCTGTATTAGCATCATCTTTGGTTCAGACAAACACATGTGCATCTGCATATGTTCATTAGTTCATGATATTTTTAATTTTTTGTCCTTTTTTTTCAAAAGGATCCCTTTAGTTTTTAACAGACACTCTGATATTCTTGTACTGGCAGTTTTTTCACAAAGAGGTTATTTCTGGAAGAGTCTTCCATTTTGCATGCAAGCAAATAAATAGTATGTAATAACATGCACATATGCCTCTTTTCTCACTGAAAATATATTTTCTTCCAAAAAAGATCTAGTTAGATACATGTCAGAATATACTGCAACAAGATACTTTAGGCTATGCAAAATACTGGACTGGAGCTACATTTAGTCATGGTATAACAAATCCACTTAAGAGTCCCCTGAGACAGCCTGGTGGGCTAGAATAACAGCTCCATTATTCGGAGTTTCGTGTCTATCACTCTACTTATTAGCATAGTTTTGAGGTTAAACAATGGTGTTAGTTTTCTCTGTGCATCCTCCTACTTATTCATTATCAAATTACTTTACATGGTCTGTTCAAACTGATATCATCTAGTTCAAATGTACCGGGTCCTAAAAATGCAATTTCCCCAGTAACAAGATAATTTTCAGTGAACTGATATAGTGTCTACCTTTAGCATGGAACTAAACGTACCTTAGGAACAGGTTTTTAAAGTGGTTTTTCAAGAATGAAGTACCAAGCTTGATGAATGGGGAGCAGTGGAAAGTTTTTCAGTTGTTCCAATGAGTTTTGTATGAAAACTGAGGTCTCATTTTCTGAAAGTACTTAAACATGTGCGTTTATCTGCCCACTTACAACAAAAGCATTTAAGAACATAGGTCAGTGGATTTTGTTTCATGTTTAGAGGCCAAGTAAACTAATAAATGCTTTCCTGATCAAATATTCAATATCAACTGAAATATCCAGGACTAAAGAAAAAACAAACAATGAGGTCTGTGTCTAGGCTTTTGTTTGTGTCACATTACAACAGAGGAATACTTTCCCATGTTTAAGAGAACACTTTGCTTCCAAGATACTGCTTACTCTCATCACATTTATTCAGATCTTCAGCGCTTGATAGAAGTATTCCTGTGTCCTGCTTGCCACTCTTTATCTCACAAGTAACATACAACTCCCTTCACCAGTTTAAGGAAATCAGGATTTTTTCTGTAATGACTTCAAGAGTTGCTCTGCGTATCCACTCACATGGTCCTGCAGAAATAAGTTGAAAAACCCTATCCACTTGCTCAACCAAGAATTATTAAGCTTATGCATTTGTCTGCCCCGAGTTTTATTTTACAGTAACTTCAAGCTTCCTAGTAGCCATTTACTAAATGTTCATGACGTGAAACCTGATGGAGATGTGCATACATGCCTAGCTGAGTGGAGGCATTGCATAAACACAGACAGAAAAAAATTACTGTGGTCTTAAAATACAAAATGCAGGAAGTGCTCATTTTCCAGGTAAATATCTTTAAGGTACACACATGCCTCTCTAGGACATGCATTATTTTGGCCCTTTTCCATAAGCAGCTTACAGTTTCTGGGAGTGGTGTTTGCTTCTCCAAAGACTGGAATGGCAGAAGCTGAAGACAGAAAATTTTCTTGGTTGAGCCACCACTGCTCTTTCTTGCTCCTCTATTTCTTTTTTTTTTTTTGCCTATGTCCACAAATAAATAGCTTAGGAAAAGTCTGAGCTGAGCTAATTCAATTCATCGCTGTGTTCAATTTGAAGTAAAGCTGAGCAGCATTTGATAGTGTTCCCATGGCTTCTCTGAGAAGCTACAAACAGGGGGAAATTGCAGATCAGAACAAAGCTCCTGTCAGTTGTCATTTCCCACTGGTATATTTTACTGTAATTATTACTTTTTGAAAACCGGCATACATTGTAAATTACAAGGTTATTTAAGTTCTGAAGATGTACTACATTCCTGTTATGAAGTTTTTGAAGAAATTATTTCTTTTTATGTGTTTACTATAAAACTGTACCAGAGAAAAGCTATACTACATTTTAAAGTGATGTGTGTGAAATGCATTTCAAATTCTCCCTTTGGCACAATGTTTTTGAACATAGATCTACGTATATGTATATGTATATGTATATGTATATGTATATGTACATGTACTCTGTAGCACCAAACTAATATTTTTATAGAATGGATTGCATGACACATAGGATGGTGAATCTATTTAACATGCAGACTTGCCAGAAGTACAAATTTGATACGTTACACTTCTCTAACCTTGTGTTTTCAGGACAACACTATGCCTTTTTAGCACTGACTAGGAAATCAGATTGAATATGTCTGGGGATACAGTTTCCCATCGTGCATAATCCTGGTTCTGCCACTGACGAAAATCAATGAGGGTGAAGCATTGATCTCCTTGCAGAGTACAAATGCAGTTTGCACTGAAACACACTGCTGGGGATTTTGTTATTCAAGTCATTCGACCGCTCAGTGTGTTTACTAACCAAGTTCTTATCATGCAGCACTTCACTAGCCCAAGCTTAGCTTCAGTTATGAATATAGCAAAACCAGGTCCCTTTTGGAAGAAGAAAAAGCCTTTACATATGCACAGTTCTTCTAGTATGTGTATGTTTGCTCAAGGCTAAACTGAAATGCCTTTTCTTCAATGACATTTCACAATGTCACCCAATATATGAAAGTCTCACTGAAGGATGTGTGAATATGAATAATTCCAAGAAAATATTCTTTTCTGTTATGATGGATTTTATTTTAGTGTATGCTGGTTAGTTAATTTGTTTTCCTTTTACTTTAGAGAAGCAATTTTTATTAGTATTTCTTGATGTGGCCAAAACATGCATGTGTTCTTGCACATAGATTACCTACATATTTACAGGTGCGACAAATGCATGCACTCACACATGCACACTCTCCTTATATAGAGACATGGATTTATTTTTTTATTTATATATGAACTATATTTCATTATTGACAGCAAAAATGTTTTCCTGACTTACAACCTTCCAATTGCAGGCAATAAATCAACTATTTTAAAAGCAATTGAAGATGATTCATTTAATGTCATAATATAGTATTTTCTTTTATGAAAATTTATATTATTTCCCCTGGAATAAAACTCAGTTCGAAAAAATTTCTACAGAACGATGCAAGAGAACTGATACATTCTGTGATAAACACTGGCTGGTGCTTGACAACAGGCAGGACCCTGTCCTGCTGAAGTACTCTGATCTTATTTAATGCATTTACTCTGACTTAGGATTTTCCATTGCCATTATACAAATATATATAGCTGAACCAGATGGCATTTGTATTAAGACATAATACGTGCAGATCAATATTAAACTGGAGCTATATAAAGAAGTTCCTTGGAACACTAACAAGATTAAGATAATGAATTGTGCTTTAAAAAATATGAAGATTAGATAGCAGTTCTGGTATTAGAAAGGGGAAAAAACCCCAAACCACTCTGGCTTTATTGTTGTTCAAGTATTCAATATTTGGAAAGATGAAATATTAATTGAAATAATATAGGAAGTACAGTATATGAAATGCACTGCACTGCAAACAAGAGTTATGTAAGATACTAGTACATATTATTCTTTGTTATTAAGGTGACATATTTGTCATAATTACAGTGAAAAAATAAACAAAATAAGAGTGTTTCAAATGCAACATATCCTCTGGCTATTCAGTGTTACACCAAGAGCAGTTGAAGTTCACAGGACAGCAAAGCCTTCTATGTTTGAGCAAAGGGCTGTTTTATATCTGAAACAAATGCAATAAATCACCAAAAGGATCATATAGGACTCAGCTGGTGGTGAAACATTCAACACCAGTCAAGCAGGAGAATGCAATTAACAACTGAACTTTTCATCTGTCTATCAGTGGATGAAATCCACTCACTTTAAAATGTGAACAGTTTGAGAAACTTTGATATTTCATAATTGCATATTTTATCACAATGGGGAGGGTGTGCGTATAATAAATATAATTCCTGTCACATATATAGAAGTGCTTTCAAAGCACATACCATAAAAGAGTTACAAATAGAGTTGTTGTTTCTATTGTAAAGAGTTACAATAGAAAGGATTAAAGTACACAATTTAGTAAAAAAGAAACTTAAAAATTTTTACAACCAGACAGGTTAAATAAAAGTTTTCTCTTATGCTCACTGAATGCACACTGATGGGACCTTCATAAATAGAAGAGTGAAAAAGAGACTAAGGCCAAACCCAGTCCAACTGCTTTCATCTGGGTGTTGTCCACGCCCACACCACTTTTTGCACTCTTGAACCTCCTCCTGTGACTTCAAGGAACTGGAAAGCTGTAAACTAGGGCAGCCCTCACATGGCAAAGAGAAACACCTCAGCACTTTTCATCCTTCTTTTTCTGTTACTGCTGGTGACTCAATTATTCATTTTGCTTCTTTCCTTTAGGACTTATAAATTGTGAATTTAATTTCTGGGCTTCCCCACCTCACCCCTTATATTCATGGATACTGTTTGAAGAACTGGCTGGTTATCCTTTCTAAATATCTCTGAAATCCAGTGATTTTTTTATCTACAGTTAAGACTTGCATGCAAATACCTACTACCTTGCCTTGTGAAAATTGAAATGAATGCTCCTTTATTATTTACATTTCACTGAAAGTTAAATATAGACACATAAATACATACATAAATAAACCTTTAGATCAGTGTGTCAACTACCAGGATGAAATCCACACAGAAATACAACCCCAAATTGAAGCTCTTGATTCTTTTCTTCGGAGTCACCTTGCCTTGTATTTACATTTCTGTTACTGCCTTTTTCCTCCTTCTCATAAATCCTTTTTCTTTGCTGTTTACTTATTCTTGTTTATACACCAACAGAAAGAAATTACTTCCTGAACTTTGAAAAACAGGCCACAGCCATGCTTTTACTTTCCATTTATTTTCCCACATATGTTCCCAGATAAAGCATGTTTCTCCCACAGACATAGGAAACATTGTTTGCTTCTCTGAGAAATATGTGTCACATGGAAAACAAAGATACATCAAATGAGATGAAAACAGATATATCCATTCCCTCATTTTCTCTCAATGAACCTCTAAAAAATTATCTCAATACAACAAACAGCTTCTGTAGAAACTCAGCAAGACCAGAATGCACTTTTTTATTTCACCTCTAACAGCTCTGAAACATGTTCAAGTCCAAGTGTGTTCATCAGAATTGCTTTGCTCTTCTGTTTTTTACCCATAACACTATTGACTCACGCCACAATTAAAGAGGACAACTTAATTTTCTGAGGTTCTTTTCTCCCTGTTTTTAATTATTAAAAAAACCCAAACCCCAAACACTGGAAATCATGGTATCTTGATATTTTCAGCATACTTAAAGAGCTGGTTTTTAATTGTGCATGAAACAGATGATGATTCCAGCTTTTTCTCCTGCATGGGAATAATTTGTGAACTAGTCCTGATTTTTACAAAATGTCTTTTATGCCTCTGTTCTGAATTCTTTACACAAACAAATATTAGCCCATGGCTTGTTTGCAAACTGCTGACGGAAAATGTTTTTCATGGCATAAGACTTATCAGAGAGTTAACGTTTTATTGATTTATAGTCCTCAGGGTTTTTAAATTTTAAATGAACAATAGACTCAGAAGTATATGGGAAGTGGTTTCTATGAGTAGCAGGAGAAGAAGCATAGATAACCCAGATAAAAATGGAGCAAGGATAAAATTAAATGTATGATACTAGACTATAGGATCATAGTATACTTGACTTTAAGAATGAAGGTAAATGAACACAGAAGGACATTTTAAATGTAATAATTTTTTTAAAATACAGCAACATTATTAATCCACAACCCAGTGTGACAGGATATACAGTCAATGCTTCTTCCAGTACACATTTTCGAGATAATGTCTTATATGCACTGAAATATTAAATTCTCTGGTTTGGGGATCAGAAACTTTCATTACAGAACTAGTGTTTATTTAATTATTCACAAGCAGTGATTAAAAAAATAAATTTATAACAGTGAGATGAACATACATTATATAATTATGAGAACAGAACTACCCCATAAAATTTTGTAATACTTTTCAATTTTCAATAATTTTCTAAAATTTTCCAATAGTTTTCAATTAAGAAACCAATACACTTTCAATGGTACCTCATACTACATTACAGAACTATTCACACAAAATTTACTCTCTGGACATATTAATGAAACAGATGTAGATTTTTTACTTGAGTAGCATCATATTAGGCAACTGAGAGCATAATTAAGTTTTCAAATTAAGAAAATAAACCCAAAAATAAATCTAATAAATCCGATTAATCATAACATAGAATATGTTTTCACAGAAAAGTGGGTAATTACAAAGACCTGACATTCACCCATTGCCACCTTTGGAAGCAACCTGCCTCTCCAGGTTCAGCCTCTTGCTGTCTCTTATTGAAAGACCTCAAGAAAAAATGAGCAGGGTCAAAGCTTCATAATTTAGATCTGTCCAGTAAATATATTATTTATATATTCTTCACACATAAGACAGTAGAGATAATCTTTAGTGACATCTTCAGCTCCTTCCACTTGTGAGGCACCACTGCCTATTACCTTGATAAAATACTATTGTCTAAGACTGTGATTCTGCAAGTTTTTGAAGAGGAATTTTAACATAATGTCAGTTCTGAATGTCTGCATCTTGGAGCAGCAGGCACTGGGAAATAGAATAGATTTCCTAGCATTATAGCTGCAGATGAGCACTGGATGAGTGTAAACTCTGTACTGAGTGCTTGTCTGAAACCATGTCAAAGATTGTCAGCTTTCTGTAGGATGGTGAATTGCTAATGAATCTTGACAAATGTAAGTCATTGTTTTGTATACAGCACAGCAAATGATTCCTTACATTCCTAATAGTGAAAGAAATACAGTATTTATCTCTTCCAGATAAAACAAGAACATTGTGTTGAAGTGCACAGCGCCCTTGCTGGAACTCAGTCAATGTCAAATACTTAATCTAGACTTAAATTTCATGACTGTGCAGTCACCTGTAGGAGATGCTCAGAGACTTAACAGGATTACAGGCCTAAATCTTATATATTGGTAGTTTTTGAACCTTCAAGGTGCTATTGAAACATAAATATTCATCTCTGGGTGAACTCTCTGCCACAGCAGCCTTCCTTAGCACACAAAGATTTGATCCGAGCCTGTGACTCTTGCTGAGATATGCATTGCATCATTGTCTATTTTCAGCTTGTTACATTAATCAAAACCTATCCCGTTTATTAAACTGCTTCCTGCAGCTCAGGCATTTGAAATTCAGAGTGCCAGCAAGCAGCTGCCAGGCACCGTGAAGGAAGGAGGTGGAGCAGATTTGAGTAATGTACAAATTGAATTTCAAGTGACTGAGCAGCCTCTTTATCTCTTAGTGACACAAACCAGTGATTGTAACAGTATTCTTAAAGGAAATGAAACCTGGAGCTGTGGTTCAATCACTGGGTACTTACTACAGCCTTTCCCAGCAGTCCTCCCAGAACTACTGATGAGTGTGACCTTTGCAAAAATGCACAAAGCCTTGATTTCTGCACAGTTAACCTTTACAAGCTGGAACCCTCCTGTGGAACCTAACCACAACAGAGGAATGCTTTGGAATGAAAACACACAGACATATATTTTATGAAAGGGCAAATTTCCAAAAAAGAAGGAGAAAAGAAATAATAATAAAGGGAGAAAGAAAAATTATTTTGGAGGGAGGCAATTAATTGTTTACCAAATAGACAATTACCTATTGTTTGATAGGTATGAAGTCTTGACCCAAAGCAGCTTTTATCAGTAAAATCTTAACATCATGTGTTCTACCCAAATCACAGTGGATACAGGTGCCATGCTCAGACAGTCAGTGTGTTCCCACTTCTCCATCAATATTCCTCCCACGCACAGCTGAAAGGCGTGCCATGAGAGACTCTAGGCATCCATGTTTGTACGTGAGAATATCTGTCATAAGATATTTTAGGAGAGAGGGGATTACTGTTCTCCCATCCTTACAATTCAAGCCTTGAACTGAGCCATGGGCATTATTTTCTTGAGCACTCAAGAATCCATGTTGCCACACATGGGTGTGTTCTTCTAGCATTCCTTTGACGCCAAAAAAAGGTCATTTTCCTTATGAAAATGTTGACCAATGCAAAACAAACTGTTGGCAACCATTTCAGTTGATGCCACAGTAGGTATTAGAGGATGACGGGTAAAGGCTATTAGAATGCTTTGTAAAGTCCTCTTCTGGAGAAATTTTGATCATAGTTGATTTCTCTTCTAGTCTTTTTTCTCATTATCCTTGATGACACATAGCTCTTTGGGAAATTCTAATTATGTCTCTAAACCATGTGAAAAGGCAATGTACTATTCTTTAATGTTTTGTTGATTTATTTTCCCGAGTATATGTCCTTGTCTTACCCTTTTGGGTAAGACCATTGAAAAATGACATTTTTGAAATCCTTACAATGTAAACAGTTCATTCTGTAATTTGTCTAAATACATTTTAGTTTGGTGTATAGAAATCTCCTCTCTTGCATGTACTGTCCCACTGTCTATACTTGTCAGGCTGGTAGCACAAAATCCCTGCTGTTATATTTTCTTGGGTGATTCTATTCAGGCAGAGATATCAACTGAAGCATTTAACGTGGAAAAATGATGAAAAATACTAAATATAAAGAGTATTAATTGACAGAAGAGGGTCTCTGAAAGAGCATAAAATAACTAATTCATAAAAAATATTTTACTTTTAATAGCAAATTACAAGATTCATCTTGGGAAGCAATATATTAATTATCACAATTTTTGTTTCCCTGGACAGATTAAAAACTTATGACACCTTTTAAAACTACATCTGCAAGATACACGGGTAAGAACAACTTCATTCTAACCTTCAAAGTGAAGCCACATGCTTGGACCACAGCAGGAAAATGACTTTAATTCATTCTAGATGACCTTTTCATTGAAAAGCAAACCTGTGCCCTTAGGCTATTTAGAAAGGTTAGGTGTACCTTTTTCCTTTTACTATTACAAGGCATATATTTATTAGTGCTCTGTGGTGTTTTTTTCCAACAAGGTCCAGTTAGCTTTTAGAAAAATCAAACAAATCCCACCTTCATTCCTACCCTTTTCACTTTTGTAGATCATTAACTACTTCCAGACTCTTGCTTTTGAGATCTGAGTGTATTTAAAAAAATAAAAAAGGGGGAGTGCAGTTCAATGGTATAATTGATATAATTCAGCAAACAATAGGCCATTAAATAGCCAGACTTCGTATTCTTTAAAACTAGTTTTGGTTGCTATAAGTAGCCTGTTTAAAAGAACAAAAACATAAATCTCTAGTGAAATGCTGTTAAATTTGCTGCTTTTCATCTCAGCCAATAAGGGTTTTAGTATAGATATATGGACTTAGCACCCAGGGGACAATGTTAATTACTAACAGAGGAAATCATGTTCTGTATGCAGATTGGTGAAAAGTCTTTATTAAATACTAAGAAATAGTTAATTCATCATTAGTCAGAACTTGAAACCAGAGGCTGCTCCTTACTAACCATGATTACAGTTTATGGTAGCAATAACGTCACTGAAAAATATTTGTTACCATATTAATTACCAGGTTTTAAACCATTCATCTTCTTTTGCAGGTTAACCAACCAAATGGGTGTAAGCTATTTGTAACAGCCAGTATTAGTATTCAGGTATTTTAAATGTCAAACAAGCTTCGTGGCGTACAGTCAGTAACAATTTGTGCATTAATAGCACCAAATATGAAAGGAAAGAGCTTCCATTCCAGACACAGCATGATATAGTAAATACAAAGGTATAATTTGGCTTTTAACTGGCATGGTCCCTCAGCTACTGTGTATACCATACAGCCTTAGCCCTTTCAACAGAAATACTGAGAGCTGGTGGAGCGCATAAAATGAGTGGTCCTTATGATGGAGATGGGTCAGGGGTCCACTGTGGCTGTAACAACTGGTTACATCATGTCTTCGTGGTGGTGAGAGGAGGAACTCACCCTGCATCTGTCTCACTCATGATGCAAAGACAGACTCACTCCACCTGAAGGGCTAAACCTTTTTTCTGTAGGGAGTAGCATGAAACTGGTGTATCAGCCAGTACAAACACAGAGGATACAAAAATAAATTGTAGTTTACTCTTGTAGTATTTTCCTAATCAAGCCAAGATAATCTCTACCACGTGCAAATTAATTTGTCCATCCTTTGGTCTTCTGCTGAGGCAGCTGCACTCATCATTTTTCCTTCACTGCAGATTCTCTGGAGACCACTAGAACATCAAGTGTAAGACAGAGAGCAAAATGCCTGCATGAGTAATTCCTTTGGCTGGGATTTGTACTCAGTTCCTTTCAGTCTTGGAAAAATCAAACGAGGGATTGTACTTACTCTGAAACCAGTTCAGCAACATTTCTCTCAGGACTATTTCTGGAATATGAGAGTGTCCCAGATTACTGCCTATACCCTGTAAAAATGTTCTGATTAGATTAGTTTTAGCTTCATTCTGGATGTCTGTAGCCATTGGGACAGTGGCCAGAGTGAGAAGCGATGCTATTTTTAGAAACCCTGTTCGAAGGATACAAACCATTGCAGGATGCTATTTCAGGACAAGCTACACCGTGCTGTGACCTATTGCAAACAAAGCTGAAGAACCTGCGGTGGCCCACTGACGTTCTTTATAAACCCGTTTTAGCTCCACAGAACATGCTCAGCAGCGTGTACCTAAAAATGCATCAGTAGCAGCACTGTTAGTCTTGAGGTAAAGGACAGATAGCCCTAGCCCTGTGTAAGCCCCTGCCAGCTTCCACTGAACTTAACTAATGCAACTCTGCTACATACAGCACCTCTGGGATCTCGGTAATGAAGTGACCCATCTTTAATAATTCTCCAAATCACAGTAATGCGATAACATTTGCGACCCTGTCACTTAAGATGCTGCTCTTGAGTAGCAAAATAATAAAGCAGGAGCACGTGGAGTGGTTAAATCAATAGAGGTGGTAATGACGCAAACGGTAGCAAATTGTGGGGCTCTATTATCCATGCAGTAAGTACTTACAACCAAAGACAGCAGCTCTGAGGGATTCAATTGCACTCAGCCATTTCCTTTTCTAATGGCTATTTCATAATTGTGGGAAATTTCACATGCATGTTAATTCTTCAAATGTTCTTGGCCAGCTTCCATCCAGTAAACAAGCTTTGCTATTATCTGAGTATTTAAGTCAGCTGAGCTCTCAATAATAATTTAATGACTGGATTTCATATTGCTTTGGGAATACTTGTTAACTGAATGGCTGCACTGAGAGGTTGAAATAGAATATTCTTGCAGCCATCTTGGATTGTGGGGCTTTTATCTTATTTTGAGGGCTTATTTTTTGTTTTCCATCATTGATTACAGTGTTGCAAAAAAGAGGAAAAAGAAGGAATGGTTCTTTATACAGAGCACCAAATTTCAGCAGACACGTTATGCGAAGAAAATGTCACTTAAAAAGATGATTTTCCCGAAACCACATGCCTAGAAAATCATATCTTCATTCAAAGTGCTTGCTCCTGCAATCTGGTGAATTTGTCCTATGGCTGTTTGTGAAACAATATTTAAGAATATTAGACTTTTGGTGAGGACCTTACTCCTGAAAGTGGTGAAGTGTTCTAACCCCAAATAATACATGAATGATAAGCATGGAAAATTCTTGTGTAAAGCTTAGGCATTTTCCATAGGTTATGCTGACACTCCTAACGTGATTTCACAACGTGCATATGCTGTGAAATCAATGGCTTTAAATGTACTGTTTCCTTAATATGGGCACTGTCATTGCACAGGAGAGGACGACTGTATGGATACATCATTTCCCTGCATTGTGTAGGGAATTAACTACACAAGCGGACACAATGTCTTTTGACTGACATCAGCAGAGTCAGCCTCAAAGGCTGATACCTTTGAGTATATGCAGTAGCACCATGACTTGAGACTTGATGAAGCCTTACTGCTTAGCTCTTAATGGGCTTTGATGAACTCCTTCCTAAAAACCCTTTTATGCTTTCTGTTGACTGCATATGGCATTCTGATGAGCCCATGCTTCTTAAGTACTTCTGTATCAGAAAGCAAGAGCAAAGCTGAAACAAAGTGAGTCGTCTGTTTTACTCTTTGCTTTCACTGCATGAGATAATGTGGAAGTGTTAATTACATGACTTTACTGAGTCCTGACTAGTGACAGTGTGCAAACAAGTGTATGTCAAATTCAGCTGCAGAAAGCTCTTACTAATAAGGTAAAACTAGCAATTAGAGCTGACATTGAAGTCATACTTTTACTTGAATATTCATTTATGAAGCAGTTGTTTGTAGGCCTACTTCTATTTTCTTCAAGAAGACTAATAGGAACTCCCAGTCATTCATTAAAAATGACTTAAATATAATTTGGTGATCCAGCACACTGGATTAATGCTCCTTTGTACTAATCCACTGACCCTTTGCATCAAAGGCAGAGAACTAATGTTGTCTGAGATTTCCCAATCTGTGACCTTGGCATAATAGGAACAAATTGAATTCCCAGAAGAAGAAAAATGACACTGACCATATAAAATCACTAACTGTGTGTCTGAAACACCATTCATTTCATTTAAGTTCTACAGTGGAGCTCCTTCAGTTACAAGAAGAATGAATATGATTAGCACACTAAACTTAGGTCTGTCACTTGGACTGGGGCTTTTTACCCCCTTCTTTACAAAGCAGTTTTGACATGCTTCTTTAAACACACAAGCTTTGCATTCCCATGCTGGATGAATGCATGCCAGGAGGAAGCAGACTGCACATTCAAATCTCTTTATGTGCCTGAATCCCCAAATAAAAAACAATTGCCAGCTCAAACTCAGCCATGCTCTCTAATTCCATATCCATGGATTAATTATTGCCCTAAAACCATTTAATGATTATTCAAAAAAATCTATCAAATTAACTACAGAAAATGTCAGCTTTTTTTTTTTAATAACATTTTTAGTGGTCATATGTATCTGGCAAATTCAATGTTATTAAAAGAAATAGGAGAGAAAAAAAAATTAGATTCTGTTTGAAAAGATCCTTCCCTTGATCAGCAATCTCCATTTTCTCTCTGTTCTATAATATAATCTTTTCCCAGTGCTGAGCTATGGTGGCTATGCGCCACTGCCAAGCATTTCTGAAACTACGGAGGACTCTGCCGCTCCGAGACATCTTTCCTCGTGATGATATCTGTCTGAGTAATACTTGGACTTCATATCATTTGACTTATTACCGCATAAACTTCTCTTTAATATCTATTGAACTATCTGTGGAAACCAGTAGGGAAACCTCTGTGGATAGCTACATCCACACATTGTCAGAGCCCTGTGGTTCAACTGCCATTTTCCAGCCTAACTCAGGAAACCTCGTGTTGCCTTACTGCTCTGGGAAGGAGAAGATAAGAGGACTAAATTTGCATGTTTGCACCAGTGATAAGAAAAGACGGGACTGACAAGCATAAATCTGCAAACCTAATGCAGAGACCAGGACATTATTCTACTCTGAGTGGCCGAAGAGTGGAAAAGTTAAACTTTTGATAATTCAAACTGCGCCTACAGAGGAGATATTCTAACTCTGTTATTTTAACACCCAACCCCACACTCATAAAAATTTGACAATGCATTTTTCTAACTGGTAATGCAAGCAAATATATTTGAAAATAAAAAGGGGCAAAGTTAGTGAATTGAAGATGAGATTTGCAGACAGAGGTAATAGACTTCATAAGGCAAATACAGCTGGAAATTCAGTAAATTATTAGTTTTGAAGTACTTAATTTGGCTTTGACATTAACCAAAGCTTTGAAAAAATTATTGCATTCTTCAAGTACTGTTCAAAGCGTATATCATGTGATTACAACTTTAAAAGAGAGTTGGTGAAAGTAGCTTAATGCGTTCTTATTTTATTTGCAAATTTATGAATACTTACAGGCACTTAAAACACCAAAATTTTCTCCTCTTTAGCAGCACAAAATCCACAACAGATCTCTACTGCAAAATAGTTAAATACAAATAGTTTAAAGAAAAAAATCAGGAGGAAAACGTTCATGTTCGGTGAAAAAGAATTCCCTAAGAAAGTGTTTCTGTTAGTTATGTCTTGCAGCAGGTATTGGCTGCCAAGGTAATGCATTACTACATGATTTGGGAAAAGCTACAGTTCTAATTAGATGAGCAAATAAGTGTTCATTTCAATTTATTAATATAGCTGCAGGCCTTGTTGCAATTTATCTCTCATTTCTGAGACCAGTGCATCGCAGGCTGGAAATCATTGTGGTGAAGTAACTGGCTTTAATAAAGGATACAGGCGGTGAATTATTCATGCAGAGGGGGGCAAGCCTTGATGCTTTCCACTCACTCCTTTAATTAACTGTGGGATGCTGATGGGCCCTATAGTATGCCTAAGCTTTCTAAGTTTATCTGCCTTTAAAAGTGAGTTCTCTTGTAGCAGAAAAAACGTTGAGTTTATGAACAGCTTAATCCAGCAAATCCTGACAAAGTAATTGTTCTACAGCTCTTTATATTTTTGCTTTGCTTTTGTGTCAGTACCATCACAATGACACAAGCCTTCAATTTCAGCCTCTAAATAAGCTCAGCTGTCCCCTGCAAAAGTTATACAGCTTATAAATTCTACAGAAGATTGCCTTATAGCTTTGCTACTCAAAGCTCTTTCTCTCCTGAAAATGATGGATAGGAAATTCACTGATGAGGAATGTGCTGCTCCCAAGGCATGTCCTCAGATCCCTGAGGAGCACAGGGTAACTTTGCAGTATTTGGGCTTTTTTATGGCAGGTATTGCATCAGGGTAGTGTGCTACCAACGGCAATGGTGAGGATAAAATTCCGACCCTCGCTGAGGCCCAACTGATGAGTCCAAGCAAGGTTTTTCAAACTCCTGGGAACTTTTGATTGTAGTTTTGATTGTGCTTCATTCAACAAAGTGTTTCTGTGAGACAGTGTATATATGCATTTGTTGGATCTGCCTTCACACCAGGAAGAATTTGAAAGAGTAAAGTTCAGGTAAACTTTACTGAGATGTAAAACCATAAAATTAGAGAACCATAGAATACCAGGTTGGAGAGGCACCTCAAAGACCATATGCTTCAACCTTACTTTACACAACCATGCTCTAGACAAGAAACCTGTCCAACTGAATCTTTAAAAGTATCCAGCACTGGGGAATTTACCATTTCCCTGAGGAGATAATTCTGATGCTTACTGTTGTCATCATAAAAAAATACAACTAAGAATACATTCAAAGTAATTAATATTTTCTTTTCAGTTTATTGGACTATATTATTATCAGTTTGTAACTGCTTAAAGTAAATGATCTACAGAAGACATTTTTAAGCTTGTGTTTGGTGTAACATCAAACAAACATTGCAAATTCATACCAAATGTAAGCCATCTGACTTTTTGTATGGGGATATTTATGCTATTTATGTGGGTTTACAAATGTGCTTTAAAGATATCCTGTGGGAGATCAATGATTATAGTTTCTTAATGAAAAAACAATAGTAAAAAAAAGAAAGTATTAACAAAATGTTTCCTCCTTATAACATATACGGAGTACAGCAAGAGAAATGCACTTCAGAGACACTTTCAGATGAGAAATAATCCAAGGGTTTTGCTGCAGTCACATTAGCAACGTCATTAGATAATTGATTGTCCCTTATCTGACACATCTACATTGCTATTAGCTGTTACCAAGCAAGTAAAATATGTAGTGCATATGAACATTTATTGAGCAATTTTTGTATTGCAATAGGAGTCTTCCTTTGATTTCCTCCATTTCTGAGCTGAAGAAAGAATCTGAGGGACAACTTAACCTACCATTTCTTTGTAGAAATTGAATCACTTTTTCTATAAATCAAGTACCATGTTAAAAGCTCAGTGAAGTATACAATGATGTATGTGAATTAGCATCACAACTTTTGTCAATAAAAATCAAAGTGGCTTTATGAAGGTATTGATGTTTTCAGCTCTTGCAAAGGTTGAATACGTTTAAGCATTTACCCCTGGAGGGACTGTTGATCCAAATGAATCTATTCACTTTGAAACCAGATCATGGTCATGGTGGCAAACAAGCTTACATATACCAAACTAAACGTGGAACTTACACTAACCATAGTAACTGTCAAATTCATAGCGATGCAAGTGCTATTTTTAATGCAACAAGTAGGGTTGAAAATAAACACCTGATTGCTGTATTTTAGTTCCAATTTCCATTTATTTATGTAATTTCAGGTAAGGGTAGTGGCAGTAGAATGCAATTATAAAATTTTCACATATTCCTTCTGAAGAGGGATGATTGTGATAACAGATCTGTTGTTTTCTCATTTTCCTTAGTAAGTAAAGCTTGGTTTAAAACAGAAATTGGTTTTGTCAGGGTTTTTTTTTTTTTTTGGGGGTGTTTTTTATGTGGGTTTTTGTTGTTGTGGTTATTGTTGGGTTTTTTTGGGGTTTTTTTTGGTGTGCAGTTGGGTTTTTTTAAAAATGCAAGTGCTACTCAACATGTGCCAGATCCACTCCTGACAGCATCTGTGTAAACCTAGTGAAATTTCAGAAAAGCTTTCCCTGAGCAACAGCACTGGTTTCAACAGAATTACTTGACACTGAGGTTGATGTGCCAGGTCTTGCTGGCCCTATGTGTCAGACATTGTTATGAAAGCCATGCATGATGTAGGTGCTGTTTATTTCTACAGAAACAACAACTGTGTGAAAAATAATGACTTATTTCTTATTTTCAATAATATAATGAAAATGGCCAGTATGCAGGATTAGCAGCAGGACAGAGAACCTCATGTGTGCAGTCATAAGACGAGCAGGAAAAAATTAACCCAAATACAGCATTCAAATACATGCTGTGCGACTTAACCTGACAATTTAAAACCTTTTTCTCTCTCTACACTGCTCTGAAGAAGTCGACTGTACTCATGGGGTTAAAAGGTAACGTATTGCCAGTATTTCAGCATACAAAAGGGTAAACCTCCTTTGAAACCCTTTGCCTTTTTCTCCAAGTAAATAAAAACTTATAAATATCTCTTCAAACACATCATGTTGAATAAATGTCATCTTGCCTGAGGGTGCTTGCAAGAGACAAGCGTCTATTAGAGAAACCTCGCAAAACTATAAAACACAATCTCTGTGTAGTTGGAAGTAACAGATCTTTTTAAGCAAGTATGAAAAAAAAAAAGAATTGTAAATTAAAATGTCCTCCACAATGGTTTTTTTGTAGGTCTCTCCTTCTCTAAAGAATAGTGCGGCATTCAAGTGTGGGAATGTTTCTCTTAAACATGTGTAAATCACACATTTCTCCTCGCAGGCTGCGGCAGAACCATAGCGGCGGTGGGGGCGGGGAGCGCCAAACACTGGTCAAGCAGTGTGTTAATGAAACATTTACACAAGCGGTTTATGTGGTAGTAATGAAAAAGGCCTCTTTCATCCCATCCTTTCATTACTTAGCACAATCTTTAAGAGGATTAGTTAAAAAAAAAAAGCAGTGGAGGAGGGGGGCGGGGGGGAGAATGTGCTTATCAGTTGATTCTCAGGGTCGGTGGTGCTGAGTTCTTAATAGATTGCCCCTGGATTTGGGATTACTGCAGCGCAAGCTCTTTCAGGCGTCGCTACAGAACAGAAAGCAGTTTGTTTTTGCAGCATTCTCACCCTCGGATGAAGAGAGCTATTGACTTTGTGATGAAATGACACGGGACTCTTAAGTTGTTGCGGACTGATCCCTTCTGTTGCTCCATCTTTCCCTTAAAGAATAAACTACAGATTCATAATGATTTCTTTACGGTGGATGATGCAGATTGCATTGAGACGTACACTAATTCCTCAGCTAATATGATTAAAAGCTGCTGACACTGTGAGTTTAGGCACAGCGAGCAGCAGGCTCTCGCGAAATCCCTGAGCTGGGATTCACCTCTACAGGCAATTTACCCTGGAGCGAACTGGCTACAGCGCCTTGTGCAAATGTGGACATTTTAGCTCTGTTCGGATCAGGAATAATTTTGTACTGGAGCAGATTATGCTGGGTGATGTGTCTGCACACGTCTCCTTCTCCCTGAATCCCTGCTTTGTGCGCAGACCTGCTGTGCCACGTGGCTCCGAGCCCTCAGCCCCGGCTCTCAGCAGCGCCCTGGCCTCCTCCTGCTTCTGCATCCAGCTCTGTAGCATCATTTGGAGGCTCACAAAAGCCTCACCTGTGCCAGCCTGCCTTGCAAACAGACCTGTGAAGGCGTTTTCAATTCAAATTAGAGAAAAGAAAAGGCGTCCTTGGCCCATGTATCCTGTTTTAGTCACGCCGGGCAGCCCGGCAGGGGTGGAGCGCCCGGAGCTCCGTGAGCGCTGCCGGCCGTGCCCGGGGCAGGGCAGCGCCCGGCCTGGCTCAGCCGCACCATGAGCGGGACAGAGCTCCAAGCACAGCCCCGCACCCTCTGACCGGGGCTACTGCCCGCCTAGGCCTGTGCCTGATTAGCTGGCAGCTGATAAATGCACGCAAGCATTTGATGGTCTTGATTAGATCGTGTTGTCTGCTGATGCCGTCTCCCCAGCATTATCACCTGGTGACAAACCTCCGCTTTCCCACTGGCGCAAGGAAATAAACTAATGAGAGCGAAATGGGCAAAACCAGCTGGCTGTCTCTTCGTGAAATCAATTTCTATTCTTACTATAATTGTGAACTGTCATGAAGAGATTTTATTTTCCATCATGGAAACAGCGACAGAAGAAGATAATCAGATATTAATCTCCAGTTGTCTGACATCTCTCACTTGGTACCTTTAAATATTCCCATATTTAAGAATACCAAATGTCAAGAGTAGTAAAGATTTATATTTCCATTTTTGATTAGAAATGGACTGAAGTCTAAAAAAAAGGAGATTTTTTAAACATGCTTTCCTACTGTCAGTTAGAAAATCAAACATTTTATTTTCTCTCTAACTCAATGATATTGTATGGGAACAATTTTCAACAACAATGAAATAAATTGCAATTAATGATCTAGTTAAAAACTTGATTAAATAAATGTCTCATTGAACTTAAAGAATCACAATGGACTCCCTGCATCTGGAACCAACAAATGAGATAGATCTGCTCCATAATTCATTAATGGTCTGCCGTTGTTGATAGTTCTGGAATTGGTTTGGACATATCAGCTGAAGCAGACCTCGAGTATTTCAGTATTAAAAAATACTCTCTTGCCTTTAAATCCTCAGTTATAGAGATTCTAGGCTTTTGGTTATTGACAGAGAGGTAAAAAAGTTGATTTTGTGAGGAAAATGGAGACAATAAAAAAAATGCTTTTTACACATTAAAAAGCATTTCCAGCTGCCATTTTTTTTCTGTTCTGTTTCTGATTCTTACATGAAGACCTCTCCTTATTTGGCTTTACAATCTGAATGGAATTTCTAACTAACAGTGTACATCTCACAATTGATAAATATTTGAGGTGACTATTTTGCAGCTTTGAAGGTTTTCTTTTTATTCTGCTCAAAATCTATACTTAGGAGAATATTATGGTACCATATTTAAGTATTCAACAGTCAGAATGCACAATCTTAGCTCTGTGCCATGAACATTTTAAATTATACTAGTCCTTAATTACAGAATTAGTCTTCAGAATTTTTTGAGCAGTTTTTCCTTCAGTTTGTGTACAACATATGTTAAATTCTCCCCCACCCCCCAGTATTTTACAGTCCATTTATTTTAATATGATAACAGTTCTGTGTATTTTATTGAATTAAATTTTGGACTACAAGGTCTATCATCCAATGCTATTTCAAGAAATTTATAAGGTTTCTAAGACATACACCACAGCTATTGCTACAGACACTCCACAGAGGTGGATCAGGGCATAACCACAACCCCAAAGCATTTGGAAAATTCCACAAACCATTCATGCAGGTATGCTTCTGTATGTGTGTATGATACACACAAAGGCGTGCACATGTGCACGCATACATTCCAGTGACATTTTTAGAACATAGGAAAAAAATCCTGAGTTTTACTGGAAGTCACACTGTCAAGGATGCTTGAGTCAAAATGAATATTTGTAGACCTTATTCCATATAATCTAATTTAAATAGCATTTTTAATTATATTAGAAGTTCTAGTAAACCTTTATTTAAAAAATAGAAATAAAGGGTTATAGAAGTATAGATTGCCACCAGATGAGCAATCTAATGTCATGGTTGTGGAAGTGAGCAGCCTTATCCTCTCTACACCTCATTCTTCCTTTTGCTCTCCATGTGCATGAGTAAATTCAGCTGGCTAAATCTATTGAAAACTGACTTAGTGGGGGTAAGAGAGTATATCATTGACTAAATTAACTTGTTGGAATGTCTTGGAGTGAGTATGTGAGGGTGTTGGTATTATACAGCCAAATGCAGAAAAGTGAAGGGCAATGAAAGAAGAGTGCAAGGATGAGACCTACTCGTTGCAATGGGAGTGAGATGTTGGAACAACTCAGGTGCCTCAAAGAGAGAGCAGTATTGAAATGAATGGGTGTCTTAAATGCATGTGTTGTCAAAAAGCTTTTTTTTATGTGAAGCCTTTCTGTTAAAGATAATCTGCAAGCTTGATTAGGTTTTACTCATTCATACATTTAATTTAGCATTTCCAACACAAAACTTACAAGTATGATTTTGTTTAGTAGTACTTACAACATGGTATCCCAGAACAACATGCACCTCTCTTTATAACAGTAGTCTTGCAAAAATGTACACTTCTGACTTGCTCTATATGCTGTCAGATTTTGAAGCTGTGCTGTCCCAATCCGTGGTGGGTTTCACACCTAATTGAATGAAGCCTTGAGCATCCTGCTCTGACCACAGAGCTGACCCTGCTGTGAACATCACACCGGGCCAGGGACCTCCTGAGGACCCTCACAATTATCCTATAATCCTAAATTGTCTCACATAGTTTAAACCAAAACAAGCGTGCAAGACCTTTTTTAGGTCTGGGACAAGAAAGCTCAGAAACCATGGCACAATATCCAAAAAAAGGAAGTGATAAATGAGCACATACTCAATCACCACAAGTATGTATTAAAGGACAATAATAACATTGGAAATTTTGTTAGAAACACAAAGAAATTCAGAAATGGTCAAAACAAACACAATCTGAAAAGACTAAACCTGTGCCAGGTCAGAAAGTAATAAAAATGATTGCTATGAACTTCTGATTTTATATCATAAACTGGTCCCTTTTCTTCACACAAGTCCAGAAAGGATCATTAAGAAACCCTTGACACATCATGGAAAAAAGAAGACTGCTCCTTCAAATGCGGACCATATGAGAGACAGAAATATCAGAGAGTTTATTTTATATGGCTAGATCTATGCCCAAAGAAAGACACAAATGTAAATACTCTAAGAAGATACAGTTTTCAGTTTAAAGTCTAATTGTTCAATTTAGAAAGAAACTGAAGAAATTATAGGCAAAATATTTGGAAAAGACATGCTAACCAGTCACTGTCACAAGAAGAGCTTAAATTAATAGAGAAATTTGGATTTTGATTCAATTTTCTAAAGAATTCAAAGTCCATGGCAAATAAAACTCAGACCTTTCTGTGTTCCTCTTGTGTGCTTGCAAAAATCTCTCCCCCATGTTTCACCAAGGATTCATATAATTAATCTCCTGGTTCCTCCCACTCTTTCACAGATCAGGAGCAGATTATAGAGCAGTTCCATTTAGCTCAGGAAAAAGAAATGGCAAAATAAATATCCCAGTGTCATCACAGCACAAAAAAAGAGCACATTAACCTGGGAGGGACTGTTGACAGCTAGACTGCATTCAGCTGACTGGGTCTTCTGGCCAAGATACAGACATAAACTTCAATATGTTCTACAGATGCTTTTTAAGGCAGCAAGTCCAATACACCTCCTATTTCTAATCCTGTCTCATCCATCTACCCTAAACTCAAGCAGCAGGAAGTATAACATGGTCAATCCCTTTGCTGTGTGATGGAGCTGCACAGCATTCCTCTTCCCGATATTCCCTCTATGCAAAGGTGCAAGCAAGGCCGGACAAGTATCTGCCATAAACACAAATATATGTCACTGTGCATAATAATTATGTTCTAGAGCCCTTATACAAACACAGCTTCAGAAAATAAAAGGCTGTGATGTTCTCTTATGATTGTAATTAATATTTTATTTTTATTTTTTATTTTTAAAATTAATAGTTTATTATTTTATTTATCCAACTAATTCCCAGCCTTGGATCCTGCTCACCCTTAAAATGAGACATGCCTCACTTTTGTGCTAAGAGTTGAAACAGAAAAGCAGCTGAATAAAAAACTTCTATTATACCATTTGTTGGCATATTATTTGTCCTGATTACTTTGGATGTATAAATCAAAAAGTTAATTCACCATGACATTAAAAAACTGTGACTAGGTTAAAAAAAGTAAAGATGCAGTGACTCTGTTGAATGTGAAGAATTTTTTCACCATGCTTTCTTTTTTTAATTGTCCTTTTTTTCTCTCTTCTGATTTTTTTTCTATCTTTTGGCACTAAGTAATTTCTGCTCACACATCTCTGCTCACTTAATTTTCCATTCTTAAAACTATTTTAGAATAAAGCTTTTGTTCTGCGGACCCTCCCATCCTGAAGTACCTTCCCTGTTTCCTTTAATTCCTAGAGCACAATTCCTCACCAGCAATAGAGGAAGATAGCTCTTTTATGTTTAGTAATAACAGGGAATAAACGCATGTTGATTTGGACTGACACAAGGAAGATTGCTAAACTCTTTGTAGCTTAATTCCCTTGTTGTTGAAATGATTTTACAGGATCACACTGAGAATATAGTAGTTAACATTTGCATGATGCTTTGAGATTCTTGGATGGTCTTCTACAGATATATCTTAATGCATCTGTGATTTATATACATTGGTGCATATGTGTGCATGTTTATGTGTATCTATATTGTGCATGAATGCATGGATATACATACATGTACATAAACATCACAGTGAAATTGCCATTTAATTGATGACACTTTCCTTTGTCTCAAAAGCTGTTTGCAATGTACTTTCCTTGCATAGTGTGAATAAACATTTTTCCTCTCTGAAAATCACCCTTAATTCCTTTTCATCTCTCTTCAACCCCTGCATACCCTCAGGAGCCACAGTAGAATGTTTTGCTAAGTCATGTGTTTTAGCTTATGAATTAGGAGATAAATTCCCTCTGCTCTCCCAAGCTGCTCTGTTCCAGAGCTTGTTGAAGCTATCTTTTCCCTGCTTGGCCTTGTTAAGATGGCCTTTTTGAACCAGAACTACAACAGTTTTACAGCCTTTGAAATCTTCCATGTGGCATAACCTTCCTTCACAAGAAAGCCATAGAAAGCCATCACAAGAAAGATGGCACGAAAATCTTTCACAATGGTGCTCTTAATACAGCAGCATCTCAAGCAAAATTTCAACTCATAATGTCTTAAAAAAACAAACACGCTAAGAACACAAAATAAAATCGTTTAAAAAATTTTTAAAATCAAATTCTGAAATCTGCATGATTCATGTCCTTAGATGTGACTAGCTTGTTGCCAGTAAATGTTTTTGGGACAGTAGTTAGCATAGAGTAAAAATGAACAGGTAATGACAAGAAAAGATTCCTCTTCTGGAGGAACTAATGTATTTCTAACACCTGGTAGTAGCACAGAATGGCTTACAAGATCCTTATCCTTTCAACAAAAAGGTGCAAGGCAGAATTCAGTTTGGGAAAGAAGACACAAAAGTAATTCCGGAATACCAATGTAGGAGCCACAAGTACTACAAGAAAGGGAGGGTAGAGCAGGATGTCATGGTCGAGTGCTGTAGCGAACAGTTTTAGACACTGTGAAACTAATTTCAGAACTAAGTACTTTCTCTTATAAAACTGCTTTAATTTTCTTCAAAATCTCTACAACCACACCACATACAAAAGTACAGGTCTTTGTATAAATTTGATTCATTATGACAATACAGTCACATCACAGTCACCAAGTATAAAGAAATTCCCAAGTATATGTTACATTTTATACCATCCAGCAAACAAAGAATAATAGAAGATGCAAATAGATGAATCGTACCACCCCACATGCTTACTGGTTTTCCAGAAAGTGAAAATATTAAGAAGCATAAAAGAGGAACGTACAAATTTGTCTCCCACAGAATGAGTTGCTGTTCAAAGACAAATGACAAGACATAAAATAGCATCCATAAAAGCAATGAATTGTCTAACTCTACAGGAATTCACCAACATCATGCAGCTGATAAGTGAATTTCTGTTTGTTGATCATCTAGGATAATTTTTTACAAAACATCAAACAATTCATAGTGTATGATGATCTCTACGGGTGTTTTCATCCACTGACAAACATGTGGAGAAAAGTCTTGAAAGGCATGAGAAAAGAATGTGCTAATTTACACCTGCCTCTCTTCTTCAGTAGTACTCTGTTCTTTGGTCTTTGAAAACTAACATAGAATCCTGAGCAATCAATGGAAAGGCTCTAAATTTCAGGAGTTTAGAACATATCCTGAAGAAAGTTTTGTAGCATGACTAAGATACCTTCATTTAGGTTAGAAGGGAGAGCAGGATGAGTGCTATGTGAAGTTCTATGAACAGATATGAAATTATGTTGCTATAATCACCCACAAAGACATGTAATGCTGAAATTTGCTTTGTGTCTTACAGTTCTTTATGCTTTGTTAGAAGAAGTAACAGTTAAATTAAAGCAACAGTTGAAAAGTCAACACTGCATTATAACTTTCTCCATTGCTTGTCTCTATCTAAGGAAACAAAGCAAATCTGAGATATGGCATTTATTGGTATGAAGGGGAGTGATGTGGCATCAAGCTGACTATTGTAGGAACAAGCAAGAGCAATTTATTGTAGAGGATTATTTCTTCATCCAAGTCCAATGGGCAAGTATATTCATAATTTTTTAAATTCCAAATAGATTGGAAAAAGCGTAACAGTCACATTGACAAGCACATCACTGACATTCTGTCTATTTCAGTAGTGGTAGATACAACTTTCCAAGATCAAATCTGATATCCTGCTCAGGATCTTGCTCTTCTATGACACATCCTTAAATTGTCATCTATCTTACAGCTCATGACACCATTGTGGGTGTTAAAGAAGACACCCACAGTGTCTTAGTAATGTAGTGTAAACACTTGAAGCCTAAGGAAAAAAAGAGAAAAAAGCAAACATAAGGCAATAGCACTGTGTATATGAAGAAGTTTTAGCAGCTTGGTAAACCTGCTGGTTTTCCTCTTTCACACAAAAAATCACAGATGTTTTTTGCTTTAGGAAATTGCTCTCCTTTACATATATCATTTTGCCTTTCACTCTTTTAATGATGTACTACAATACTTGTCAATGCTCTGTCTTTTCATAGTGAACTTCTATGTGATAGAAGGCCCAGTTTCTCTAAGGTCTTGATTTTTCTGCTGGGGGTCACTGAGCCACACAAGAGCAGTTAATGTGCACATGAACACTTCTACAGTTCGTTCTGTGAAATCAGGTCAGTTTCTGCGTTGCCATGACATTTGAGACATCCCGACTGGCAAGATTTCCAAAGGTGTTATTGAATATTCTAAACTGCACAGAGATTTCTGGAGTTATGTCTGAGTAAGAGAGCAGAAAATTAAACAGAAGAGGCGACCCTCAGTTTTTACAATTGAACTATGCAAGGGGTAGAGAAGATGCGCAGAAATAAATGAAGTTCAAAGAGCACCTGTGGTATCTTAAATTTCTGCAGTTTAACAAAAGTGATTAATTAGATGAAATATGATACCTCATCATATGACAGACTTCTTACTTCATCATCATTACATATATGTGGTGTCAGAGTAGTATATAATACTATTATATAATAATAATATAATCTGATCCAAAACTGATTCCACAACTTATTTGAAGCTTTGTGTCAATACTTGACAGGATTACATCTCTAAGGATGTCGTCATTGCAGGGAGCTCATAAAACCCCATTGACTTCACAACTCGTGGTAAAAAAACCCCCACTTTAAAGGACACAAATTATTCTCCAGGAGTGAATTTCATATTTCCATGCAAGAAACTCTTTCAAAGTCTCCACATCTCTCAAGTTCTAATTAGATCCTCCAAAAAAGGCAAAAGCAGTGCTAAACAGCGTCAAAAAAGTGGTGCAACCACTAAAGAGAGGTTGTGAGCATTAGGACTGGAGAGTGAGGAAGGGGATCTAACCAAATGTTTTTCTCACAGAAATTTGTATCCTCAGGCTCACCCCAATGAACTTACATGGGTATGTAGCGGTATGTACTCAAGCCTACAAATAAACCAAAACATCACATAACTATTGTTACTAGTTTGAATTAAAAATAGAAGCATAGAAAACAAAAACAAAACCAAAAAACCATCAACACAACAAAAAAGAAATTGCCCTATTTAGAAATTAGCACTGTTGTGACATAATAAAATAAATGTAAAAAACTGCCAGATCCTTCCTCTTCTACTTGCCCAACACTTGCCTTTGGGAACAACGAATTAAAATTACTTACCCATGAGAAGAAAGGAATGATACATGAGAACTTAAAAAACATTATCTGAGTCAATTTATGAGACATTATGATTTTCCTCTAAGCTAATTTAATCAGAAGTGTGATATTTTTTCTTTTGATGAAGAATGTTATAAGGGAAATAACCCAAAAATCTCAATGCTGAGAAATCACCAGCGAAGAACAAGTCACTCTATATGACATTTCATTTCTTAGCATCTTGAGAGATTAATGTTCTCTTCTGCAGCTCATGCATTAGTATTCCTACCTATCTAGAAATGAAAAATTGTATACTCAACTCATTCTTTACTGCATAAATGTTATACAAAGAGAATGGAAATTTTCATTTAGGGTTTTTTTCCCAGTTAAAATATTAGACTTGATAACATTAGGGTGAGAAATACTTTAGTGCCTGTGCATTTTCAAATTCAGAATCACTGAAACAGTTTAATATATTCTAATTACAAGGTGAGAAATGAGAGACTTAAATTATATTAAATTATGTGGAGGCTAAAATGATTTGAAAAGTCTTATCATATGTACATTACATAGAAAATCTAATGATACATCCTCCCATACCCAGAATCAGTGAAGACAGAAACTGCCCAACTTATCAGCAGCTGACAACTGAGGAAGAACATAATATTGCCAGTAGCTCTTTGTGGTAACCGAACCTCACTGACAAAGGCTATCACAAGGACATTTTTCTGCAAAGAGAGCTATTCAAACACATGCAGTAGACATTATCGTGCTAGTAGGGTATATGACACATCCAAACTTTGGTGAGGAATGGCTTATTGGGTGCATAGAACAGTTCAGCTCTGTCTCCCCTTGAAATGGACAGCTTTGTCCTGTCAGCAAAATGACTGAAATTTGAGCTTGACAAAATAAGCTGTTACAGAGATGAGATTGCCATTGATTAATTTGTTACTGGAATCAACAACAAAAAGCTGAATTTACTTGATCTGAGTGTTGGGGTCAGGAAGATAAAGTAGTTTCATATTCAATAGTGTCAAGAAAGATATCTGAGTTCTCATAGATACCACTCTGCAGCATTTTTTTTTCTTCTAAATAGCTTTCATTCCATACAAGAAATTCCTGGCACATGTTTTTAGGAAAGCCAGCACTTCCACTGATGTTTCAAGAACCAAGAAACTCCAAAGTTTTGTATGTTATTATTTAGCTTTCATAAACTATTTAGATGTTATACTGAAGACTGGTCAGACCAAACAAGAAATTAGTTTTCATTAATTTGTAAAGAGGGGAGCAGAAATCTGATTGATGACTCCTAAGGAATATCAGCTTCTGCATTATTTCAGAAGAGAAGCCCTTAAAAGCATGTCTGAGTCTGGAGATTACAGTGAAAAAAAAAAAGTTTTGCAGATAGAGGTTTTATCACACCCATCTACTTAAGAGAGTAGTAATCATCCAGCAGTAATTAAACACTGCTGGAATTAGGAGAAGGTGTCCATGCAAGCTTGTCCTCCAATTTTCTCCCACTGGAGTTTTCACAACCATGAAAATGGAAGGAAGTAAGATGCTACAGTAATTTGAAAAAGTCAGTTCCTCTTCAGACTACCACTGCTAGAGTAATAATCGTACTAGGAAGAAGTGAAAGGGAAGTAAGAAATTATGTCAAGGTGGGAAAGTCGGGAAAACACCTTCTTTCATCCAGCCTAGCTTCATTGAATTGCTCTCAGCGTCTATTACAGAAAGTTAGCTGGTCAGCACCAAAAATCTGCTCCTCGGGTGCACTAATTTGTACCTTTGCAGCAACAAAGATGACAGCTGGCGCTTACTCCACTGTAGTTCCCATCTCACAAGCTGAACTTGGCCAGTTCACTAATGAAGTACTAAATGTGTGTGTTGACCTCAGGCTTTCTGCTTCAGCAGCTGTTTTAAATCTGAGTCTGTAAAATTATAAGTGTGAGTACTTTCTTTCTTTTGCATTTTGATGGCAAAAGTATTGGGATTATAGGCATGCATATACACACACATATATATATCTGTATTTCTGATTGAAAACACTTAAACATTTCATTAGATATGAATCCTTTTCTATGATGTCAAAAGTTTGGCCACTACTCATCTGTTGTTAACTTGGATTTAATCAAACACAGTTTCATTCCTAGTTATGATGCTTCTTTTAACATGATAAAAAGTGAATGCTAAATTCAGATGTTCAAGAAACTGATGTCTATATTTATTAGCTTTATATTTCATACAGATTTTTCAAACTCAGAACTCACAACTTCTGTTAGCTGCTGTCCACAAAACAGCATAATATTATAAAAAACATATCAAACTTTCTGACTAGTTAGGTTAAACTGTTGGAGGACCATGCCTAAAAGAGAGGCTTCCCGTGCATTTGTGTAATAAATGTCTAAGAATTTTGTGATATTTTCATTATGTATCAAACAACAAAGAGAAACAAGACCATTCCACAAACTAAGAGCACTTTCTGACTTCTCAGGTATCATTTGTACTATAGATGGATCACAAAGAAATAGAAAGAAATTAAGAAGGAGAAAGGAGAGAGAAGGTGTATAATAGAATAAATAGGAAAAATAGGGACATGTTATTTCCCTTGGCATGTTATTGTTAAAGAACAACCATCTTTTGGAATAATATTTTCCAGTTTCTTTTGGGAAAGTGGTGAATCTTCCAGGAACTTCAATGGTGCTTCCTGAGGAGATTCCCCATGATTTTACTAAACATCTGGCCTCTGTGGTATGCAATTATATTGCTCTTTTCTCTTCATGATGACCTGCAAGTCCATCTGTTTCTAACATGAGCAGCAGGAGAGAACAAGCAGCTCAGTACCATGTGAAAAAAAAATCATGAAGCTGGAAGTTGCATGTAAAGTCATTATCAGAGCAAATGGAAACATTGGAGGGTGGCTCATCCCACAACCTAGGAGAAAAACACAGCACAGATACTGAGCGCTGCCAGCCATGCTGCTTATTCACCAGTCTTCTAATGTATGGATGGGGCAAAATGCTCTCATAAAGCATATTATTTTCGAATTCTTCTGTGAAATTATGCTTGAAGTGACTATTAGGGCTCAACAAAATAATGATGGGAGGCAAGGGCTTTGGATTAGGTCGAAGAATATAAGGCTTATCAAAGACAAGTTGCTCACTGATACCTTTTACAAGGGAAGAATGATGATAGGGAGGAACAGTTTACTTGCATTGGCTCGAAAGTGTATGCCAGAGGCCTCATTCTGTCAGAGATATGCTCTTGTTAAGTGTTCTCTGTGATTAGGTGATTAACCCTTATAATATGACTCCAGCAAGTGCACTTCTATGCAGCAATCCCCTTCCCAAGATAAATTACACCCACACTATGTTAATGTTCCTCTGTGGAGGGGGAGCAGGAAACATGGACCATTACTGAGACTCACAGCAGAAGGAATGATGCATTTGATATGCGTAACATCAGGTGCACAGAAAGGGCACATCTCTGTAATACTGCCTCAAGGGTGAAAATTGGACAACCAGTGTCATCATTAATCTTGCAGCACTGTCTAAAATGGTACAGTCATTTAGCCCAACAAAGCCCTTCTTAACAGCCAGGATACATATTTGATTTTGATCCAGTGACAAATGTCTTTTGATGGCTTTCTGGCAGGCCAGTAACTTGCTGGATTAAATATCCGCGAGAAAGCTGAACACATGAGTCACTACAGAGGGATCTGAGTTCCAGATCCTTTTTGATAAGAGCAGTAAATTTGTCACGACACATCTGCAGAGAGCTGTCTTTGCAGTCTATCAATATCTATCTTTGCAAAGGTAGCACCAATATTTATACCTACTCCTGTAATTCTGTTAATAAATCAAGAATATGCAATCACTGTAGTTTCTTCCATGTAATTCAATCAGTGTTTAAAAATTAATCTTACACTAAGTTTTCAATTCAGTGTTCTGTTTGTGTACCATTGAGAAACAGACATCAGGTGGGCACTGATATCCCTCCAGCTCCTGAATAATGAAAACAATATGAAAGAAAGCATAACTTTTCTGCACTAAATCATCCTTTGAACATTAGGAATATGTTCACAGGAGTTAATTATGTTATGCATGTGCCAATGCAAATGTTCTAGCCTTTAATCTTTCAAAAATATTTAGAAAGGACTTTTATCTCTCCATGTAGAATTTATTTATATAATTCATTGCCACAGACCCAGCACAACCATACATTAAAACTCTTTGTTTGCTCTTGTTGAAACATATACTTCTTTAAGAAAAAAACAAACCAAACCAAACCATAAAAAACCCCCACAGAACTACCAAAAAGCATCAGTGAAAAAGGAGATATAAAATGAGATTAAAACAGAAGTTTGCATTTTAGTAAAATTTTAGTAAAATAGTTAATGTTCTATTAACTACAGGTCTGTGGAAGAAACAACTCAGAATATGGCAAAACACTGCATGCATTTTATTTACCTATTTACTCAACAGTTTGCATAGGAATAAGTACTTATGATGGTAACCCTTGTGTGACATGGAGATGGAGAGAACTTTTCTTGGGACACAGATGCTACACATAAGGTATGTGGCTTGTGGATTTGCACACTGCCCTATTCATAAATAGTGAAAATTACACCATCCTACCCTCAGTCAGGTATGTCTTGAAAACCATACTTCTGGAAAAGAACATTATTTATGTTCCATATGAATAGTTACAGTTTGTGTGTTTAAGATGTGAATGCCTCTTTTTGGTTGTGCACCCACTGGAACACATAACATATCCTTACCTCCTTCAGTATTCTGCAAGGGTAATATTGAACTTAATGGCTACCAGTGTGGGTTAGCCTTGTGAACATCACAAGTGGGACTTTTATTCATTTCCATAATGAATGGAGAATGTTTAAGTCCACTGCACATGCAGACAGCCTCATGAATCCACAAAAGTTCATAAATGGAGTGGTATAACTGGAAACAGATGATTAGGTGCTTGTGCACCTAATCTTAGCAGAGAGCAATTTTTTTAAAGTGGGCACCTTTTTAAATTAGGAGAAGAAAAAGTCTGAGCTGAATACATGTTCCTTTTTACAGTTGTTCACCCACCTGGGTGGTTGTGTGAACAAACACGTGCAGAACCTACCCATTAATACTGAGCTGAGATTATGGTTCCCAAGCAAAGGATTACTCATAAGAGGAGATATTTTTTAATTCTGTATATGCTCCCTCTTATCAGCCAGCTGTGGATATTTTCTTGTCTCCATCAAACAACCACTTACTTTTCCCACATAAATCCACATAGTCCTTCATCATATATCTGCCATCTGTGGAAAGCAGTTAACTCTCACTCTGTACAGAACCCATGACTATTCCTCCCTTGAATGCTTTTCAAATGTTGTCATGTATGGACTCCATCCCAAGGACTCTTAGAGGAGGGGGCTGCTATTCCACATTATTTTGTTCAAGAAGAATGGAAAGTGCACCCATCTACAGAGACAGCATGGATAAATATGACAGCAGAGTCCTTAAGAATCGACGGACTCAGGGGCTTGAAAAAAATTAGTTGTGAAGGACCCACTATTGCTCTCCACTACCCCTCTGACAATAGATCTGATTCACTGGGGACCACATAATCCTACAAAACTCCAGAAATAGAACAATTTTCAAATCACAGACAGACATGACAGAACAAGGGTTTGTTGTGAATGTGCAGTGTGGTACACATGCAAATAATCAGCAGAGAGTTATTTAAAGTGTACATTCCTTGGTTTGTGACCATCTGTTTGTACAGCCCTGGAAGAGGCTTTAGTGCTGTGAAAAGTGAGAGGATGCTTTGATCCATCAAAAGGGTGCTATTCATAGAAGCTTCCAAACACCATAACAAATAACAATGATATAACCCGGCAATGTTTTTTGTTGCAATTTTTTGTTACAATTTGCTTAAACCAGCAAATTTACAGATAACAGTGTGGAGACACAGCATTTTCCTTCACCATCTCATTACTTAGAAGTGGCATGTTATTGTCAGCCTGTTTACATTGCATTGGGAGTTTTTAAATTCTCTCCTATGAAACAAAGCACATTTGAAATAAATACTCCAGGAAGTTTCCTGGAAATGCATAGACAAAGAAAATACTCCCTTCAGTTATACTGAGGAATACCCTAGAAAACTCTCCCTTCTAACCTAGGCAGGTATGAAAAGCCTCCAGTTGGAAACCAAAGCAAAGAACACTGGAGACGGGGAAGGAGCAAGCAGAGAGACATGATGAGTACAAGCTCATCTTTCTGACTTGCTGGATTGTTTGCTCAGTGGAACAGTTTGAATTATCAGGTGAGCTACTATAGATCATTGCCATTTTTCTAACATAAATGAAACTGTTCAGAATGGGATGCCTACTGTCATTGGCCTAACCACCATTTTCTTGCAAACAAATTAACTCTTATTACAATCAAAACAAGACGCTTACATTCTTTCAGAAATAAATCATACTAAATTGTTATTCCTCATATCCATTTATGCAAGAAAGCAAAAAGCATTACTATTATCACTCTTAAAGACATAAGAAAATTCGAGCCAGGAGTTGCTGAGCATATTTTAGGGAGAGTATGCATGTAGGAGAAAAATGGTTCAGCAGTGACAAATAGGAGAAGGAAGATGTGTGAAAGACTGCTAATGCTACAGTGGTGGCTGGCTTTGATAAATTGCCCCGTAGAACAGGCAAGAGTAAGTAGCAGCAGTGAGTCTCCTGTTTCTCCAGGGGCTGTGCTAACAACCCCACCCCAGCTCTCACTGGAGTCAAACCTCTAAGCCATTAACTCGTCCAGTTGACTGACTGAAAAAAATTCTGCCCCAAAGAATACTTTAATTTTTTATAATGTCCATGAGATGCCTAAAACCCCTACAAACAGCCAAACCTTTATTCTAACTCACGTGGAAAGCTTTTATTTAAGTGCCTATGTGACGGATGCAGTGTACTGGAGCCTCAAGGGAAAAATATCAAGACTAAATATGGATTTGTCAGTTTCTAAAAAACAGCCACATTTCCAAGAAAATGTATATATCACTCTCTAGCACAAAATACATTTTTCCCATGTTTTTAATGTACAAGCAATAGGTGGTTGATTTAACAGATATAAGGATTAATACTAATCATAAAAACATGTAAACTAAATACCTCTTCTTTAAAATCTGCCCTTTAAATCTCATTAGTTCAATCTGACACTGAAAGAGACCTGATTTAAAAATGATTTACACTGCACAGATTGTTTGTCCAGACTTAGAGTTCTTCTATGAAATGAAAAACGTGAATATGAATTTAATATTTCTCAAATGAATAGGCATGGGGCTTGAAATTTTCCTTTGACAGAGGTAACTGCATTTTGTTTCAGTGTTAATAAATTCATTTTTGTAAGATTGTGGGCTTTTTTCTTAGAGCTATTCCTAGTTACTGCCCATCTGTCTCTGCGTAAAACTATCTCCTCCATCAGAAAAAATAGCAACACAAGCAGCCAAAGAACAAATATATAGGATTAGTACATTATGAAGAATAAAGAGCAGCTTTCAGCTCTCTCTCCTGGATGATATTTATCACGTTTCTCTCTACCCAGTTCCTAACAAGGCTGAGGAGATAAAGTAGGCTGGATGCTTTTTTCCTGTATAGTGTGGTTTACAACAAACTAATAGTAAGAAGACCAGAAGATGATGCATTAATTTTTCTTCTTTCAGTTTTTAATTTTCATAGAAATAAAAAAATTACTCCTGTCTTCCCCCTCCCCCACCCTCCAAAAAAAGGTGGTCTTAGACTTTTCTGTCTGTTATGCTAATATATTCATAGAAAAAGCTGGTGCTAAGGGCGGTTCTCCAATTAAGACAAATGAGGCACATTGAATTTCTCCCTCAGGGCACAGCAGGGGTGCTGGCAAAATCTACTTTATTCTTTCTGTCAGGGCTGAACTGGAAACAAAAGCATGAAAATTCAACACATCCACTTACAGAATAATAAAGGCTGTTGTTTAAAGCGTGAAGAGTTTTGGCACCCTTCTGGGGCCTTATGCAAATCATTCTTCCTCTCAACTGCTACCAAACCATCGGTCTTGGAAATTAAAGATGTACTTGGTCGGTTAACAGCTGAAAAGAGAAGAGCAGCCTGAAAGTCAATTAGATTTGTATTAAGCAAATAAATCAGGTCTGACTGATATTGGCTAAACTAAAATGCATTATTATGGTCTGACAGTAATTCTAATTTGATTGACAAATGTATGTAGTGTATTATTAAACTAAATGAAAGATGAGAATAATCCTATTATTTTTTTTGAACAGCTTTCAAGCAAATAGCCTCCCCCACCCCTAAAATACAATAAAGACCACCAACGTTGTATTGTTATCTACAGTATAGTTTGAAAAAACACCCAGAAGTGTATTTTTCGATATATTAGAATAATACAAACAGAATATGTCCTTTAGAAAATGGCAATTTTGTACAGATGCTTAGGGATCTTCCTAAATACAGTGATGTATGAGACTAAGGTGGTTTTTTTTGTTCTTTGTGTCTCCTTTTTACAGATAGCTTTATCCTGCTGATGAGACTGCTGTACACCATATGATAGTAAAAATGCTCTCCACTTTGCTTGGAGTGGTACTGTTACCAACCACAGCACCAGCTGTAAAAACAGCAGCATAATTTAAGCACATATTTAAACACAACAAAAGTGTTTAGCAGATACGAGGTTAATAAGAACAATGCAGCTGTTAATCAAATGCATTTTTTGTTTACATTCTCGAAGCAAACAAGCCAAGTACCAGCACAAGTAAAAGAATCTTCACAATTCAAAAAAATGCTCAAATCTGGCCTTGTAGGATGGTATAAGTGAGAGTATATGAACACAATTTAGGCAGACAGTCATCTTTCAAGCTCGTGTAAAATGGGATTTGTGATGTAAATGTCTCTATAGGTGGCTCACTGCCTATGCTTGTGCACTAACACCCAGTCTCTATGCTCCTGCCAAGGGTTTCCTTTCAGAAGCAAGGCACATGCAAAGACACTTGTGCAGTTGTGGAAGCCTGACAGTCAGAACTTTATCACCCTTGCTACTTCCTGAGTATAAATTATTAATGCTGTACATAGTTAGTTTTCCTTGTGAAAAGGAAAAGATATCACACTGCGCTAATGTGGTCAGAAGCCAGGATGTGGCTTTCAAAATCAGCACGAATCCCAGCGTTAACATTAGGACTCTGTAGCCATTAAAATGGTGGCAGGCTGTTTTATGTAACTGGCAATCCAGTAATTGCACAGTTCTGGTCGGTGCTTTTTGGGCTTAGGTTTTATATATCTGAAGGATATCACAAGATTTTAATAAGGAAAACATGTCAAATACCTCTTTGCCTCAAGATTTACTGTATTCATGGTTTTGTGGAATCCTGTTTTTTAGAGATAACATATGGAAAACACAAACCAATGTGAGTGAATAAGCATGGTGGTTCAGAGGGAAGTGGAAAAGAATTTTGAAAATGCTTTATAAAGTCCAAATTCAAGGCTAGAGCTGGCAGAATACATCGAGAAAGTATTCATAAACATATGCTGGAATAAGAATAATGTATCCACTTTGATGGCATTCAGAGATGTTTTTATTTGTTTTCCATAAACATTTATAGAAGTTTTTTTTTTTGTTTGTTTCATTTTCAGGAATGTTAATTGAAAGCAAAGAGCTGGGCAGTGGCCATGAGAATCACTGAAGTATACTTTTTTTCTGAAGTGAACAGGAAACCTCCTCTTAAAAAAAGAATAATGAAAAAAATTGTTGGTAAAAAAAGAATTTATAAACTTTCTGTTTATGGCTCTGCTGGAAATCATGACACTGCACCTTTTCCATCTGATGTGTTTTATTCTGGGATATCATTAGTGTAGGAAAACGCAGTTTATGATTATAAAGTGCTAAACAAGTGTTTGATTTTTTTTTCCTTCTACCTTCAAAAAGGCTTCTTATTCATTAGTCTCAGGATTTTAGAACCACAGGATCAGGATTTAATATTGGTAGGATGAGAGTTTTGGAGATGTCCCTAGAGCTGCCCCCTTGCCAGCTCTGGTCATCCAAAAGCTCTTCACAGGGGTCCAGCTCAGTGATAGTCTGCTTGAAATGTCACTGAACTACCACACCCCCTGATCACCACGGTGCTTCTAATTATTTCTGAGAGTGATAATTTTCAAAAAAAAAAAAAAAAAAAAAAAGGAAAATAAAAAGGAAAAAAGTAAACCATTAATGAGATACTTTCTCTGGGACCACACAATAAAGTAAAACATTATGGTAATTAACAATGTCACTTCACTAACGTAGTTAGGATAAATTCATACAGACAGTGTACATACACACTGACATTCCAGAAAGGACTGTCTTCAAACACTGTTACTGGTTTTTAGAGAGGAGGTGTTGGCAATCAGCACTGAGCACGCACAGCAGGGAGGCTGAGTGCCAGGTGATGCAACGAGCTCTGGGTAAAATTGGTTCATTCCATTATGATCAATGTTGGTTTGAATATCAGAGTTCCTTTAGCATGCATTGGTTTACAAGTTGGGAGGGGAGCAAGGCAGACTTTTGTTCGCCTCAAGGTACAAGGCACCACCTCCTGCTCCTGGGGTTAGTCTGCACTTAGCCAGGCAATTTTTGCTCACTTAGCACAGGCAGAGTAGTCTACTATTTCTCCTTTGCATCTCATGCCTCAAAGCCATTTCTTAACAATGCTAGACCCACACAGGGATTAAATAAGTGGAAGAAAAAAGTTTGCTCTATTTTGCTTTCAGTTGCGACTGACACTCTCCTGGAAAGGAGAAAGGTCAGCTGCTTGAACCAAGTCTTTCACCTATAATAAATATAGGAACAAAACAAAAGGAACCTGAAATTAAGTAGAAGAAATGAAGTTTGTGAGAATATTGCTCAAAAAAAGGGCCAAGATGAAGATTTGTATACTTCTGATTTTAATGACAAAATAAGTATGTTTCATATTAGACTATTTAAAAAAAATAAAAGAAAAAAAGAAAGCATTTTCCCAACATATTGTGTCACAGTGTAATAATTCTTGGCAAGTCACAGATTTACAGAAGGTTTGAATCTGGAAGGGACCTCTGGATACCACCCAGTTGAAACCATCTGCTCAAACCAGGGTCAGAAAGATCAGATTGCACCGGGCTTTGGATATCTCCAAAGACAGAGGCTTCACAGCCATCCCAGGCAACCTGTTGTGCTGTTTGATCATGCCACATTAGGAAAAACAACAAAAGAAACAACTTGATTGGAATTTTCTGAGTTTCAGTTTGTGCCCTATATCTTTGGTCCAGTCACTGGGCACCATTGCTCCACCTTCATAAGCTCCCCCTGCTCCCCAGAGCTTGTTCACACAGATGAGATTCCCCTCAGCCTTTTCTTTTCCAGCCTGACCAATTCCAGCTGTCTTGGCTGCTCCTCACATGTTGCATACTCTGAGCCCTTCTGCCACCCTTCGCTGCCCTGACTCCAGTCGGTCCATGTGCTTTGTGCTGGGAAGCCCAGACTGGACGCAGCATTTCAGGTGTTTCTCTGTAGTGCTGAGCAGGGGAGAAGGATCACTGGCCTTGACCTGCTGGCAACTCCTGCTAAAGCAGCCCAGAGGGTACCACTTGCTGCAGATTTCCGGTTAACAGGAGATACATACACACACACACACTGAATGTTCCATAATGATCTTTGGCAGTCACCTCTTAAATGTGATCTACTACCCCCTTACTTTGCACAAACTCATGAACAGAAAGGCATTTTTTTGATGGAAAGTAGGCAGAAAGCTTCAGCAATCTCACATGAGAACACACTGATTGTTTGGCGGGTGGTGCCTGTGTATCTCACAGGGATTGACCCTCATTTCTAACCTGACTACAGGCAGTGCAGCTCATCCAGGATTGAAAGCCAGTGGAGGGGAGTACATGACACTTGCCACTTCTTGTACCTGGACCTCTCCTTTGGAGCTGAAGAAGTTTTCACACTAGGTCTCTTTTCTTCTATTACTGCTACTATGACTGGTGATGAAGACAAGGTTATTAAACAGGTCTACTTCTCATCTGTCTCTGTGCAGACTCTTTTCCTCTCTAACGCTGAGACTAGAGACTTCTCAGGGCTCTTATCCTGCACTCCAAAAGGAAAAGAAATTAACCCCATCAGCTTTTAAATAAAATTTTCACACATATTATTAAGAAAACACCCAAAGACACAAATGGATTAAATGACAGACAGTTGGGTTAGTTCCACTATCAACAAGGAGCTGTTTCTTCCCATACATGGCAAAAAATATCTTCTAGCATCTCCATTTCCAACTGATCATTGCTTGCCAGAAATCGTGTTGAGGGATATCCTCTTATTTAAACAGATCCCACTGAAGGCCTGATGTGATTAAGTTTTGGATTTCCAGGACAGCAGTGTATATGGATATAAAATGCTTTCAAGGCATAGAAGAACAAAACAATGATCTGAATGTGCTCTACCTTTACTATACATTGGTTTTTCTTTTTTTCTTTATAAAATAAAAGTTTAGAGCTTGGTATACAGGTATTGTTTTCCATTGACTAATCTGGTGTAAACTCTGTCCAATTAGAAATGTGTAAGTCTAAATTTTAGCCTGTATTTCATAATGTCCAGTACTAGCAGTGCTGTGATAAACACACAGCAAAAATGAAGAGAAAATTAAAATAATTAGTAATATGTTCACTCTCATAGTTTCATTAACAAGTCAAGTACAGTACAGCTCCAAAATAGACTGGAAAATTTAGACAACTATTCATTTTTTTCCCAGAAGCACCCTCTTCTCACTTTTAAAATGGAGTCTGCACACTTTTTTAATGAGATTTACGATTGGAGGATTTAAAACCAATGAGTTCATTTAGTAAAACAGCAATTAACATTGAGGGAATTATATCTGTCTTTTGGGTTTTTAAAACTTTGAATAGAAAGCTATTATAAAAATATGTATTCTTGAGATAATATTCTTTCAAAATGACTGTCCATGCTTTTTTGTTTAATAAGATGAAGACTTGCAGTTTAAGGTAAATAATACAATAATACTGTAAACCTCAGGATACAAAATCTGTCTCTTATAACTATATAAATAATGTATGATTATATGATCACTTTCTGATGGTAATTCCCCCTCTTACAGCTGCATATTAAAGCCACAGTTGATTTTTTTCCTCTCACACATACATATATGAATAATGTTTAATTTTCTTGCCAGACTATTATTATGATACTTTTGTAGGCATGCCAAAATTAGCAACTTTCTACTAACACTAGATAATTTAAAACAAGAAACTTAACATATCTACTAAAAATCTAATAGTGGTGATATAATGTTTCACCACTTTTGTGATATAATTTCACCACTTCTTTTCATTTTACCTTATTCAATTTTGTTTGCCTTTACTGAATTGCACTTGATGCTCATTTAATGCACTTGCATTACTGTCTCATAGTGCTTACAAAAATACTCGAATTATTTGCTGAAATGGCTGGACTTGTGGTAATTTACCAATGAAAATAATTTTAAAAACAGAGGAGAGTCTCAGTACTTTTTTCCAAAAAGCTAGACACCAAATCACCATGGGAAGGTATGTATAAGAGTGGAACTAAAATCCCAGCCAAAGTGGAAACCCAAAGGTTAGCTCTTAGGTGGTATTGTTTTTAGGAAACCTTCAGAGAAAAATTTAAATAAAACACAAATTTATGATGCAGATGTCTCAGGTAATAAAAAAATATGACGGGCTATAACTGAATTCTTAGTATGACCTCACGGACAGTGTGCTAACTGCCTGGAAAGCGCCAGTTTTTTTGTATTTTCCCAATTGTTTGTTGTTACATGGGATTTGTAGCAATTAAAACAGCAAATTGGAAAGATAAACATTCAGTTTCTTTTTTCATTTTAGCTTTTCTCAGGACTTTATAAACACTAATGAATCAGCTCTCAGAGGTGTGTAACATGAAGAAACGTAGTTCTTGGACTGTATGGAAAAAGAATCCAGTTATGAAAGAGAACAGAGAAGAACAGAGAAGTAGAGTGGAACAGTCCTTGCTAAAAGAGTGTACCAGAGAGCCTTTGCAATGTCAGGAGAGACTTTTTCCTGGTTAATTAAAATACCACTTTTGGCAATGAAAGCTGCACCAAAGTGAGAGGACACCACCAATCTAGACCAACTGCAGCATCAGATCAAAGGAAGGTCTATTTTCTGTTGGTGCCTCAACACATCAGCATGATTTATAAGGCCTGGCCAGAGCAGAATTGAGAAAATGAGGATATCCACTCGCAAGTTTCCCACTTGAAACTTATGAATAATTTATTTGTAGTTCATGTTTTCTAGATGCTACATACATTCCTTTTTTTTTTTTTTTTTGTAAACGGGTGCAAGTAAATCCAATTAAAAAATATATTAAAAAAAGATAAATGCTTTCCAAGAAGGAGGTTTCATATAATGTAGTATGCAAAATACAACCCAAATTTCACTTGAGTCACACAGAACTACACAATCCAGGACAGCCAATATTGTGAAATATAAAATTTGTCCTCTGTACCTCAGCTTTCCAGGACACTAATGCTTCTGTTATTCAGTTCTTAAAGGACTCCCTTATGTTAGATTGATGTATGGCTAAAAGTGATCAAAGGGAAGTGATTTCTTCATCAGCTTCCTAGACAAATCAGATGGAACTTTCACGTAGTTTGTACCAACTTCCTGAGGCTGGTCAGTAAAGAAAACTCTTTAAAGATATAGCCATTCTGAATTCCTGTGACCTTTTAACTGTGAGAATGAGAAACCTAGTGGTCTGACACATATTTAGTGTGGGGATGATCACTCAGCTAATTGTTTCTCTACAGAAGCGTAGAAGTTGCTACCACTGCATCTCTGCATCCCTCTTGAGATCAGAGGAGGTGAAGATGCCAAAGAGAGACTGCAAATCTGTCCATACTTCAATGGAGAGAAGTGAAAAATTTTGTCTTCTTCATCAGTTATGGGTCACAAATGACATTCAATTTGCTTAAATTGCACATCAAATACTAACTTCATCATCTATTCATGCAATGGCCAAAATTGCCAATTTAAAATTCAGGGTTACCAGGTCACTTAATATTCTGTAATACTTCTATTAAGATCAAAATATCTGGTGAGAACTTTTAAAATCATGTAACACTCTTCAAAGTAAAAAAAAGGTTCAGGCATCTGATTAACTCCAAAGCTAATCTACTAAAAAGGCAGGGCAGAGGTGGGGGAGGAATAATAAACGAGTGCAGAATGATTTACTGAAACTATTTCTGTGGTTTAGGTTTTCAGTATCAGGACAAAAATAACAGTGGTCAAGGATCGTCAGGCAGAATGTTTATTCTGAATTACTGATGTCTGGCAGATTTCAACTCAAGTTCCTTTTGGGGCATTGAAAAATGAAGCATCTCGTTTAAAATTGTTGTTATCTCCCCACACCCCACAGGTCTCCCAAAAGTATGAAACGGCTGTTCTGGAAAGAAAAAGAAAAGGTCAGCTCCTACTATATTTTTGCAGCTGGACATTCTGCATGCTTGTGGAATGCATCTGTAAATATACCGTGCTTCTTTTACAGTTGGGAAGTGATATTTCAGAACAAGCTCTTGTAAAACAATACTCTATTTTCTGTGGTTTGGGAAAAAGCCAACACAAAATTTAGATTTGTTCCTCTTTCATATACGAACTCTGTAATAAACAAAACTTACTCCATAAAGCAGATTTACAATGCTGCCTTTGTGTTGGGTTCAGCGCAACTACAAAATATTACGTTGTGCAAAATTAATGCTGCTGAAAATATATGTTGCCAGCAGCTTGGATAATTACAAGGAAAGGCAGTTAGCAATGAATTCCTTTAACTCTGAATTCAAATCTCAGGACTGAATGTTGCCCATTATTGCAGTTCAAAGGCAACTATCTCTAGAATTGTTCTTTTAATGTTTGCTTGATGGTTTTAGTTGTTCTTTTCTTGTAGGCACACAATTGTTGTCTTGATCTTTGTGATAAAAAGAGCTACACTGGAGCTTTGTAGTGAATCCAGTTGGCTTGGTAATGTGCCCGTAGTCAGAATTCCAAAGTGAGAAGACAAAAGCTTAGAAAATATAAGGCTGAGAGCTGTTTGTTCAGGGCTGTGGGAATCTAACACAGAGCTACGGAACCAATGAGCTCTCTCTGTTACATCCACATTCATAAAGCAACTATCCAATCTCACCCTTTTGTCTTTTCGCAAACTAGACTCATAACCACACTTTAAGCAAATGTGGCAACTTCTTTGTATCTCTGCTCCTACCAAAATTCCCAACGTACTATAATTCTTTCCCTTCATGTTAAAGCTCCATTAGCTTAGTTTGTACAAAATTGCATTTATTTCCCTAAATAACTGTGCACCAACACAAAGGGTTTCACTTAAAGAGACAAAGGCAAAAGCTGCCTTGAAAGCCAAGTGTCAGTTTTCACAAGGTCACAAATTACATTCCAAAGATATTTTATGAGGGTTTCCAGAAATATTAGAATGCATGTCTGTCATTTATGTCTTAATTGAAAACATAGAATTTCTAGGTTGTATCTGAGTAATCTGTTGCATCTGTAGATCTCAAAGAGTACTGTAAAATGGTCTGTGAAAAACTGAGGCACTGAGATCATGTTCCAAGTCAGAGACAGAATGAGGAATAAAACATGGGGCTGGCAACAACAGCTCCACCACGTCTTGCTATACTGCTACACTGAAATGCTAAACAGGAGCAAAGGAGCTAGCAGAAGGACACAGAGAGAGGAAGAGTGGGCGAGGCTTGGCTACCTCCTCAGCAGCTGGAATAGCAGCTTGCTGCTGGTGGCCTTTCAGAGCAACAGCAGCTGACTCGAATGACAAAATGACAGCTAGAGCAAACGTGCTGCTGTCATTCCAGATCAATGATATTTGGCTGGGGCATTGTAGCAAGATATACACCTACAAGAACCTTTGGAAAATATGCAAAGAACCAATACTATAGAAGTCCACTTAGTCAAGATAAACTGAGAAGGCGTCAGTAAAGCCAAGAAAGCATTAATCACATGGTTTCAGAGGAGAGGCCAGTTGTCCTTCTCAAGATGTCCAGAAGATTGGTGGGCAAACATTTCAGCAAAGGCAAGAGATTACCATTTCCTCAAGCAACAGGAAAAAGTACTGTGGGATCAAACCTTTCTAGGAACATGTGTTGCATGTGGCACTGGCATGAAGCGTAGAGGTATCTTAAATTCTCCCTGCCTTCACTTCTCTGAGTCATAGGACAAAGTGGGGACCTTGAAGGTTACCCCTAAGTTATATGGTAAAGTAAGAACCTGTACCCTTGTTCTTTTTCTTTCCTTTTCTGAAACCAAATATGACTCTACACATCAATCACAAATGCAGCCGATTTAAAAGACACAGGTTAGATGGGAGAGGGTGGCAATGGTGACACCTGGCTCCCCTGACAGATGACAGGATATTTTCCTTCATACAGAGGGCTATCAATAAATACTGTCTGCGGCTTAGAACACCTTTCTGCTTGCAGAAGCATTTCTTTGTATTAGACCAACTTTTGTCACAGTGATCTGTGCGGCTCAGCCACTCAGCCACCCAACACCTGCTTCCATTGCTCTTCCTGTTGTACATGGTCAGTGAGTGGGTAAACATGCACAACATTATGGGCACTAACAGAAATAAGGCAACTGTCCTTGAGAAGGCTGCAGAGTCGGTGCACTTGCATTTGTAGCCTTTAGACTATGATCAGATTGTATAATGGGTCCTGTTTTCCTGGTGAAGTGTTGACTGCTGAACCCATGGGTTGAACAATAATGAGTTGCAGATTGCTAGCAGGATCCTGTTATTAGCTGGTGAAGAAAACTTGGGAACAGCCCTTGTTAAATTTCAAGAAGATCAGGTAGGATCCATAATCAATACATCTCTGCTTTGGTTTAATGCAAAACATGAAGATATCATCTTTCTATAGAACCAGACATCTGGCTTTTAACAGCATTTCTTCTGTTTTAATTCCTAGAAGGTGATTCTTATAAAAAAAAGGCTAATGATCAAGAAGCTTTTTATGTTAAGTCCTGATCGCTCCAAAGATAACAGCTTTCAAGTAAAACCTTTTCACTAGCAGTGTGTGGACTTTTCTGCTCAGAATCAAATGGGTAGGTAATCCTACCAAAGAATTTGAGGAAAAATTTTGTCACAGTAAGTAAGTTGGGAGGAGATCTTTGAATCTGACCCTACTGCTGCTTTCCTGTGCTTTTAGTCTCTGTACCAAGTAAAACCTTGTTGTTGTGTATTTGAACTGAAATAGCAAAGAGAATGGCAGAATGGAGGCATTTATTAATGTGACATGAAACAATTCACCTGATATTTCATGAGGAGTTGATTGTGATTGAAAAAGTTATTTCATGCCTGTTCAATGAACTATATAAAAACATCTGTAAGGAGTCTATTGGTAAGAAGTAACTTTTCCTCTTCAGGTCAAATATCTTGAACCTGATTTATGGATGACCTGAAATACTCATTTTTTTCTATACACTGTTTATTTTGAGTAATTTTAGAAGCTTCACTTGCACCATCCAGGCCTGCTCAAAATGAACCACCCTGGTGGGTTTTTCTGTGCAATTCTGAAAACCTGGATCAGGTTCGATCATGAAAAAAAAGAAATCACTTGGTGCTGTCTGGCACTTCAGTTGGATAGGTAGCTTTAAAAATGTGACCAAAAAGCTGTTGGTAAGCTGTTGGTCTTACCCATGCAACAATTCTTTCTTCTGCATCATGTTGAATAGTTTCCTTGTTGGCTACTTTAGCAATCATTTGTCCAATTTTCTTAAAATTTTCTGTAATACATCTTCTTGAAGTTCCTGGTATATCTGCACCTCCACTGATTTCTATCTGCAATTTATATAGTTGTTCACAATCACAAACAATTGCCATCTCCCTCACCCTCAACTAGAGCATAGTACAATGACATTGTACTCTAGGTTCAAGAAGGATTTGGAGTTTGTCAGAAGAACAGATACCCACACATGGAGTACTGAAGCAAGTCAGACATGACATCCCTTGCTACTGTCCACCTACATATTTTACTGGTACTTTTTTTTGTTCTTGTTTAATTCCCCATATTTTCTTTACGAACTTGCCTTGTGCTACCCTTGCTCACAAATGCTAGTCTGAATAAGTACTCTGAAAAATTCCAGGTCCATGAATACTCATGAAGCTCTCCAAGAGTTTATTAGAGACGTCTCTAGAATTTATTTCAAATCCTTCTATTGAGGAACACATGCAAGGAGGTTATCTCCTCCTAGGTCATTAAATCAAACCAGCTACCCTTGTATTATGCACTCTTCCTAGGTTCCTTCCTTTCAAATTTATCAATCTGTTTAAAGTTCTTGCTCATATTACTTGTATTGGATGACTATATCACCTTGGCAAAATAATAGTCATGACAGATAAGATAATCTATCCTTTGGTAATACATAAAATTTTCTCAACAGAGACAGTTGTTAATCCAGCAGGAAGTAACTTAAAAATGCCAACTATATTTACTTCTTTCTCACTTTTTGTCCCTCCATCTATTCCTTCCTCTAGATTTTTTTCTAAAGCCTTGCAAGTCCTTAAAATTAATTCTTGTCTTAATGTTCCCCTCTTAAATAAAAGTCTTTTATTTGCATTTTTTTCAGCAACCATCCCTCAAGTTGGCTAATATATTAAAAAACCACACTTAGTAAGCTGCACTTAGGAGTTGCAGCTTCCTAGTGGGAATCTGTAAGAATCATGGTGGAGAGTATTCAGTCTATTTGTCTGGAGAAGCACAAGGGTCAAGGCATAGTCCACTCTGATAGATGTGAGATTTTCTTCCATGTGATGAAGAGAAACATTTTGTTCAACTCAAACATTTTTCAGAAAATTGTTTCCTACAAAAAGCTAATTCATTTCAGTTAACACCAGGTATATGTGTTTTGACTTTTCATGATCAAACTGAAGAATCAATTATTCACTGAGATTTTATTTGAATCATAAATGTAAAATCTGGTTCTTATGTACCGGGGCAAGATAAATAAGATTATCTTTATAATTCACTGCCCAAATTATTGTATGTGATAGTGAGCATACACAGCTGCATGATATAAAATGATTTTCAGAATTACAATTTTTCTGTTAAAAATATTTTAAAGTTGTCTTTGAAAGAGAAAGCTTACAGCTGCCTATCAATCCCTGCCTTAATTAACTCTAGAAATCTTAAACTGCCAAGGACCTCTCTATTTCTACAAAGACAAGTGACTAAAAAAGAAAATCTAGTTCTACCACTCCCTTGTCTCCCTACAGGATTTTATTACTAAAAGGAGGCCTGATACCTGAGATGACATTTTTTAATGTCCCTAGCTGAGATTACTGAGAATGGTGGTGCTTGGACTGCTGTAGACTGAGTTCATCAATCCTCTGAGATTCATCTCCTGTTACCTCATTGGTGTCAAACATTGTTTAGAAATCAGTTCAGGTGGCTTATTGTATGGGAACATCTATAATGTATTTCCCCCGAAGATCTATAACCGTTCTCTTTTCTGCTATTATGACTGCAACTTCTGTGTTTTTACAATTACTTCTCTGTATAAATCCTTTTGCCTAAAGAATCTAACATCTAAACAGGAAACAAGAATTCCAGAAGTAGTGTGCCATGAATATTGCACAGGAAAGTAAAGGAAAACTTAGAATAAAGACTCCCACACTTACTGATCTAGTTTGTGGGTGCTGTAGCATATATTTTCTGCAGAGCATCCTGGTCAAGACATTCTGCTTGGAAGCACATTTGGAGTACTCCCAGCGAATGTTTTGAACACAGTATTGAACATTACTTCAAATAATGTGCTAGAGGAAAGTACATTTTCGCATTTAAGTTTGTGTGCATTTGGAAGCACCAATAAACAAACCTAACAAAGACAGAACTGCAAATCCAAATGCAATATGTAGGGAATTCCATGTTTAAATCCTTAAAAACTTCTAAAACACCATGCCTAATCAACAGGCCATTTTAGATATTATCAGCCAACTCCTTAAAGATGTTTGTAGTATATAAAGATTAAGAATCCTATGCTTTTTTTCTTCTGAGTAGCGGAATATTAAAATAATGTAAGCATGAAGATTCTGGGGTAAAAGAATCAGCTGTACCACAGTTGAAATCATGTTCTCCATAGAGAGAAGAATATAATTCACTCTGTACTGATCCATTATGTTGTATGCTTCCAGCAAATACATGTATGCATACCTATTAATATTTTCTAATTCAAATTTTTATTCAAATATAAATCGCTCTTCTGACTGCATCTGTTTCTGTCAAATGCACAGATACTTCTCTTTATGATGCCCTTTCTGCACCAGAGATCCCTGAGCTAATTCATGACACTTGGCATTAATCACATGCATAGATCAACAAAGACTTTGCTTTCATATAAAACTAATTTAGAACATATTTCTAAATTATGGCTTGTTATTGCAGTCAATTTAATTAGCTGGTTAATGACAATATCTGTTCATAATCCAAGTAGTCAAAAATATCAAGTTCAGTAATTAGACCATATAATTTCTTAACAACTCAATCTTATAATGGAAAAGTGCTGTGCTTTAAGTCAATTTTCTTCTAATACTCTTCTATATTCAAAATTAGAAATTCCTATGTGTATTCTTTTGACATTCAAAGCTTGAAAAAAATATTTGGGTTAGAAAACTCAGCTCCCTTCTGTATTACACATTAAATTGCATGTAAGTTATATTGCATTGTCTATCATTTTTCCAGACCTTTCTGAATGTATCCTATTTATCTAAATACTGGGCTGAAGAATCTACTATAAAACAATTGCAAACATTTAATCTTTGTTAGACAACTATAGTGATAAAACAATTACAGACTACTGTAGCAAGTAATATTGGACCATATTATCAACACAGACACAGAACATTATTTCAATGGATGTGACAAAGGAAAGCATAGTTTAGCAGTTAAGACTGTTTTAAAAAATCTCCCACAAACCTAACAAAGACAGTACCACAAATCCAAACTGACACTTATAGTAACCCATGGCAATGAAAAAAATCCTGTCAAAAAAGCATTAGAATAAGCTAATTTCATTTCTCCCAGCTTCCTGCCTTTCAATTCTTTATCCCTGCTATCAGGTTTGAATAAATTTCATCTCTCACAGTACAAGTAATGAGCAGGCAATGACTTATGAAGCAAGGAGACCAAGTTGAGACAGAATTAGAATACAATTTTAATGAGACAGAGCTGAGAAAGTGGAAGTGTTACTCTTTTGACAGACTTGGCAAAATACCCAACATTATTTCAAATGCTCTTTCCTCTCTGTGAAGAAACTGTCATTTTTTAAAAAATGGGACTACTCAGGAGAATACTTTTAGGGGCATATTGTTAATGTGATTTAACTGAAGAACAAGTTATTAAAGAATTTGCTTTATAGAAGACCGAATAGGACTTAAATTAAAATACATTAGAAGTCACACTGGATGACAGACAAATACAGCAACCTGATGCTCTGTTCTGCTGGTATATATCTAGAGAACAAGTCTTTCCAAAACCGTTCTGAGGCCGTCTGAATAACACTACATCATCATTCAGGTGTCTAGAGATGGAATACTCATAATAAGCCCTCACAAGACTTAGGGGTTTCTAGGTCTGATGACTGTCTCTAGCAGCACTCCATACCAAAAATATCAAAAGAGAAGGAGGCCTCAAGGAATTGAGTCTCTCTGCCAGATAAAAAAAAAAAAAAAAAGAAGTCAAGAAAGGCAAGCAAGCTGACAAAAAGTTATTTTATGAAACAGCAGAAATTCATCCCAAGATCTAGCCACAAAAATAGATGCACTTAATATGGGAATGAATTTTGACTTTCAGAAAAAATGACAGGAGACAATGAAGCAGAGCGGCTTTGAACAGAGTTGAAAAATAAAAAATATGTATTTTATACAAATGACAAAATAAAATGAAAGAACAAAACATGGCTTTTTCTACTAACTTTGCCTAAGTCTTATGAGCATATCCTTTATGCCCTTTCTTCAAGTGTTATGTAAAAACCATCTGCCAAATTGATCTGTTAATGGAACAAGTTGAAAGAATAGTAACTATATAAATGTAACTGTACTATACAAGTACTGTTTTATTTCCTACCCTAAATCTGTATCTAAACTATGCTGTTCTCACACATGCCTGCTCTGTCCCTCTTTCTTACCTTAAGTTACAGACCAAATTTGGAGAACCTGTTAAGCTTGCTTGTTTTGGGGCCCTGAGTCTCTGTCTATACAGCCTTTTCCTGACAAACCTGAGATCATCCTGGTTACACTCCAAGGTAGCTGGAGACAAGCCAGCTCTGATCTAAAAATTGTGTAACTGCTTTAGTGCCTCTTAGTAGGGCTTATTAGCTTGGGCTCAGAGCCATGCTAATGTGGTTACACGGCTTCTAGTCTGGACCAAGTTCAGGTCTAGTTGGTTTGGAAAGATTTCTTTTTTGCCTGCTTTCAGTTGTGCAGACACAGTCTGACAAAACCACTCTTTGTCACTTCCTAGCACACAAAAACCAGCTAATTCTAACTTAAAATTGATAAGAATGAAAATCTTTTACAAAGTATATTAAAATACTTAGGTAATGTTGGGAAATAAATTGGTGAGTCATACTGCGCAAAAAGATGCCTAGAAAGGGTATACAGGAAAAAAACCTTCAGTTGCAACATCAAATTTCACAAAAATGCAAGTACTGACAAGTAGTATGTTTAATCAAAGCATGTTTATACTTTTCCCACACTAAAATAAAAAAATTACAGTCTCAAACAAAGCATAATTCAATATTTTTGATATACAGTTTATACACTCCCTACCCAAGATTAGCAGTTTTAAAGGATATGACAAAGACATGTGCCCTCTGTATGAAGCAAAAGGTTTAGAGTACTTTGTACAAATTTAAGGCCTCCTCCTTTTGGGACTCTTTGTTCAAAGTGGTATTACTCCCTCTCCTTTATTTACCTGAAACCAGTCTGTTCAAATGGGTAAATATTGACAGATATGCTGTTGAGGCTGAAATTTAATTTCATTGTTAGATGTGTTGTTAAATGCCAGAGTTGTGCAAGTCAGTAAGAAGACAGTCATCTGCCTCCTTAACCTTATAGAAGGGCTTTTGACTGGTTTGAGTGTGTATTCTTGGAAATGTAGCAAGTTGTACAGTCACAGTCAGTAATTTTCTTTTATGAGAGTACTCTATTGAAAGTGGCTGAAGATGTCACATTTTCATTTTTTCCCTGAAACCTCCTTCCCAGAAGAATTTTTCAATGCCATCATCTCAGCTACTTGGAGCAAAGTGCTTTCTGATTTTGCCCTTGTGTTTTCAGTACTTTCTCCAAATACAGAGAACTATGTACTAACTCAGTTCTTGGAAACTTGATGAAATCTGATTTGTTTTTGCTGAAGAAAACCAGGGAGAATTCTGAGAAGGGAGAAACCAGACAGTGTGAAAGGTAAATATACTGTCTAATAAGATGGTGGAGATTTGCTTCACAGAGATATTTGTTTTTGCTCCATGCTGAGTAGTAATCTTCATTCTTAGCAAATTACACTCACAGATACTGAATGCACAGATACCTTGCTGGTGAAAGGGCTAATGAATGGTGTGATGGGAAGGACATTATTAAATGGTCCTGGAGAAGGGAGGGCCGCATCTCCCCTAGTAGATTAGGGAAGACCCTTGAGTGGTCATTACACAGATTTGCTCTTTCAAGCTGCTCATTCGCAGAAAACAAACTCATTTTACCACAGCTGTCAGAAACCCCTATGGCCAGCCAGTCAATTAGATCAGCCTGCAGAAGATAGTTATCTATTGTTGTACAAAGCACCCAGTTCCAAATTCTGCCTTGAATGAAATCAGCAATGCAGATAATCTAATCTGGATTGAGAAAAATCTGAGAGAGACAGCATTATACACAGCTGCAACGTATTAGATATCAGATTTTCTGGTGAGCACTCCTCTGGCATGAGTGGTCAAATATGTCTAAATATGTGAAACCACACTGAAATTGAAAAACAGTGGCAACTTTTTTCCATATTTTCCATTTTCTTTCCATATCTTTTTGCCATAAATTGTTTAACTTTATCCTGCCATGATGCTCTTACCTTGCACGATTCAACAGTTCTGCCTGCCAAGCAGACGCATTATAGTTTGATGTCTGACATGACAAAGGAAAAGAAAAGCATATATTGCCTGAGGGCCTTCTTAAGGCAAAACACTTCCTTAATCTTAGCCATAGGAATATAGAGCAGTCATAGAAGAGTTACAAAATAGTAAATGGTAAACAATGTAGGGGAAAAAACTGAAGTAAACCCATCTTCCAGATCTTTGGTCTTTGGGAACTGAGATTAGGTACTTCTGGCATATTTTCTTTACTAACCCTGAGATAAACTGATTATATGTTCATGTCCTTAAACCATTCTGAAGTTTGTATTTGCTTCTCAGTTTGCTTCCAAGCAAACAGCGATTTGTGCTGTCACAAGACATTCCTGGTAAAAACTTCCTGGAACAGTCATCCCAGAGGCAACAATCCTCCAGACCTATCCTTGAGGTCACTGCTGTGAGGTGGTTGCAGTCACAACCTTGTATCCACAGCCTTCTGGGGCACCCCCAGACAATGAGGCTGGGACAATGTCTGTGTTTGGAATGCATCCTGATGGCTTGACCAAGGCACAGGATCCCCATGTGAATAGGACAAGCCCTCTGCAAGGACTCAGAGAATTTGTGGTTCAGTAATTCTGAAAGACAACGCAAAGTTTAGAATATGTAGGAAAAAAGCCAGCCTGGAAACAAATAAATAAGCAGCCCCTGATAAAACAACAACAACAACAACCAACCAAACAAACAAACAAAACAAAGCAAAAAAAAGAGCTAGTTTTATGTGCTATTTCTGTTGTATTTGGTTTTCTATTCATAATTATGGTCTCTGGAACTCCTAAACAAAGTTAATAAAACTAGTAAGATCCTCTGATCAAGGGAAAAACTATTTGATGAGAAGGTCTGTCCTATAGTATCAGAAGATGTATCCACTTGTATGCAATATGCAATTTTCAATACATCATAAACGCCAAAATTTTTAAATTCCATTTTTTAAAATTCAAGCTTGCTTTCTTCTAGTCTTGGAGCTGTTATTCAGTAATATCCCATATCCAAAGCTGAAATATACATTTGCATGAAAGAACTTGGAGAGACTAGGGAGAAGGTTTTACACAAAATAAAAGCAATGTAATGTCTGGAAAGGCATCTCAGAAAATATTTGCTCTTTCTCAACAGAGCTGTTATTTGACTTTCAAATAAATTTCCACAGCCTGCTGGGTTCATAAATTCTACACATATATAATTAAATCAGATAAAACTATATGAAAACAGGTTTAAGAACCACAAAAAATTAGAAATATGAGCAAATTTCATTGTGTTATTGTATTTTTAATTTATTTATAGATTAAAAAGAAAACCAAAGAAACATTGCCTGCTTCCCAGATCTCCAATTCCTGATTGTCTAGATTTCGTGGAGAAAGAGCATAAGAGCAAAGTCATTCTGCATGTGCTAAACAGGATTTTAACTAAAAACTAACAGCAGCAAAGTGCCTGATCACTGAGAAAATGCCAAGAAGATGTGAAGCAAAGTTGTTTTATTTCCCTCCTTTGTCGTCCTCACTGCCTCTGCTTTTCCTATAGTGATTGCTTCCTGCCCGTTTTTCCAGTGTGTAAAACATCTGTGATTTGCTGCAAGCAGTCCCTATTTATATTGAGAACCACACAGCAGGTGCAACTAAAAAAAAAAAAAAAAAAAAAAAAAGGCAAAAAAAAAAAAGCAGGCAGCAAAGCATGAGTGTTATCCCATGACCCTGGAGGGTCATTTTACTTGTTATTGCACAATGCACGTGGGAAGGCTTCCTATGAAAAGGCTGTGCATAGCCAGCAAGCAAGATACGACTTCCTTTTATCACAGAAAAATGCAGCTTCATGAAATAGTTATTTCCCTGAAGTAAATATCTTACGAATAATTGATTATGTTAAATCTAGAAAGAGGACATGTTCAACAACTGCTTAATATAGTGTGTATTTTAAAGTAGGCATTATGAGATGTGAATTTTTTTTCCATACTTATCATGTGAGAACAAACTCATTGTCATGATTTTCATGCTTGATATCAGTACAGCTGTCAAAACATGGTATTTCCCAACCAAACTGAAAATGAAACCATTTCATTCTGAGCAAATGTATTTGATTATCACAAGAATTCTAAATGCAGTTTATAGTTAACATTCCTCCACCAAAGAAGAAAAGAAAAGTACTTCAATATCAGATAAATACCCTGTTCTTTGAATGTAATTTTAGGAATTTGATTAACAGAATTTGCTGCATCTAACTGTAGCTCACCAATTCCTGCCAACCTTGTTTCCTCTTTTAACTCATATTTATTATCTTCATTGAATAAAAAGTCTGTAGACTCTTCCTTAAACTGGATATTTATTTAGCTGTTTAGGTCTACTGTTTTCACTTCCCCCCTTCTACTGTTTCCAATGTAACTCATTGTGAGAACTAAAGCTGTGAAGCATGAAAGATTATGTCCTGATACAAGACAGTGCTGGAGTTTTAACCTTCAGTGCTAATAAGATGGGTCCTAATTGTCCTCCCAAGTGTCTGCAACAAAGCTAATTTCAGAGTGCCAAAGATAACCCCTGTAGATGACCTAATTAAATTCTCAGGAAAGCTATTATTTTTAAGATAAGGTATTTCAGCTATTGGCTGTTTAAAAACAGAAGTTTAAAATGCCTGGAAATGAGGCATCAGCAATTCCTACTCAGTCAGAATTTTCCATTTGTGTCAGCTGTGTGTACAGAATTAGAAAAAGTGAACCATTTATCTTAATTTATTATGATTCACCTCAAATTTCTGTAGCAACCAAAATATTTGTTTCATGCAAGCATATAAAATTGTTTCAATATATATAGTGTATCTTTTCTGTATTAATTAATCATGTTACTGAATACACAGGGTGAATTGTAATGTTCAAAATAAAATTAGAGAAATTAAAGGTGGGAACTGTCTTCCCTCAGGTCAAGTAATTGCAAAATTATCCATGTCAATTCATTAGCTTTATTGAAAGCATTCCCAGACTGACCAAATCTCACTACAGTGATAGTGTATCTTACCCTTACAAATGTTGTCTAGAGTGCTGATTTTAAGCCTTTGTAACATGTGTGCAGAACGCTTCACCTAATGTTGAACTAATATTTGGAACTAGTGTTGGGAAAATTTAGAAATTGAATTGGCTAAGAGAAAAGCAATTTGTTTGCAATGAGCATCAAGGTGTTAAGCTAAGGAGAGAATCCTACCCCAGACAAGGTAGGATTGTTCTGAAGAGCTGAAGAAGAAAGAGAACAGCCCAAGGACAGCTTGAACAGCTTTCAACAATCAAGCCAGTGTGCCTGTTGTTAGATCAGTTGCTAACAGTGGCATGTCTTCTTTGTAGTAAAGGAAACCCACACTGACATCTTAACTTGCTAAACTAGCCACGGTTGTCATTTCATGCAAGGGAACAAGAGAGTAGAGAAATTGAAAAAATATAAAATATTTAAAAGAAGAAAAAAGTGTCCTACAAGCACACCAAACCACTAAAGTAACCTGTTTTCTGTAAATATTGTATTTCACTGACTTTGGATGTTGCAGATAACGGACCCCATCTGGCAGGTTTTCTGTGTTTGAAGCAAAAATACAGTGTTCCCCAAACTCATTCCTAAACAGGCTTCAGATTTTTCACACTTGGATGGATTTTTTCTTTTCAATATAGTCTTTTAAATTCTAAGAGCACCCAGTGTCTTTATTTTCCCCTACCCTAAAATAAAGAATTATAACAATGAATACTTATACCCTATGTAAAAAGAGTGTGAATGTTTCCCTTTTGGACCATTTCTAACATATTCCGACTTACTTTTAAAGTGTGCGCATTTTAAAAGCAAATATGCTAATAAGCACATCACTTTCGATTGTATGTGCAAACCAAGAAAGAAAGTGCTTAGTGAAACTCCTTTAACACACTGCATATGAAGAAAACAGACCTGAATGAATTCTCTTGCTTGAGGGCTAAGCAATAAGGTTCAATGAGGCTAATAGGAACTAAAGACTCCCAGTCATAGAGAATTACGTGTTTTGCAGGACCAGACTAACACAGCAAGTAGGAGTAACACAGAGATCCCCTCTAGCTCAGAAGAAGAGAGAGATCTGTTGTCAGGTTTCCTGTGCACACGTTGGCCTTTGCAATCCCTTTTTCCATAACCAAAACAGCGGTTTGCAAGAGGCACTGGTTCATGAGCCATCCTTGTACAAAAGCCCTGCTTGCTGTGTCCTGCTAATCATGCTTCACCAGCAGCCAATTTTTACCTTCTGAAGGGAGGATTTGGTGCAAAAATTCTCACAACATTCCTAGTTTTTCACTTACATTACAATTCTTACTTTAACTAGTGGGGATTGTCTGTGGCGATTTCTAACGGCATCAACTAATACACTGAAGAGTAAACTATTAATAAAAGCTAAAGCAAGAATTCTCAATTGTGTCTTTGACAGCCGAAATATAATTATTAAAAACAAATTTGAGATTATTCATTTCTTTTAGCTTTACTTCAATAGCACAGTTCAATTATGCAATTCTGTGATGTTTGGGTATCCACAGGTTTTCTTCACAGCCTTCAATTCCCAAAACTTCTTCCAAGAGGTGATTAAAAAATTCCATTCTCAAATGTGAAGTTAACAAAACCATAAACTGAGGCTCAAAAGGGCTTACTTTACTGAATTTGTTAAAGTCACATCAACCTGACAAGTAGGGGTCACTGAAGTTCAACCCTCAAATGTTCATATCCCTGAGGAGAATGGGACATTATTAATATTTTTGTATAGAAGAACTCCTGAGTGAAGCAGACTCTCTCAATGATGAAATGAAAAGGGTATTCCACTGTGTACTGTGAAATATATTATGTATCTTCCACATAGTTGGTTGGGGATCAACTGCCAGCTTCTTCACGGTGTGAGCTCTTGATTGAAGCACCAGCTGTGTTCAAGGGATTGAAAGAGACCTTGAAAATGGCAAAGCAAGACCCAGCATTCAGAGCTGACAAAACAAAACTGACAAGAGAGGCAATAGCTATTCTTTCTGAGCACTCATCATAGGAAATGTCATTGAAAAGAAAAAAGAAAGAGAAAAGGGGGTGGGAGAAATCAAACAGAGGTTTTAGTATGATTTGAATATGCTCTTCTGTTTTCTCACACTTTTTATTTTGTTTCTAATTGGAAAAAAAGAAAGGTAACTTAAAGCTTGAAGAAAAATTAAAATGCAGGAGACAGATGAGAAAAAGCCTCTCTCTGTCAAAAACATTCAGGAAGATTCTTGTTTGCTGCTTGTGAGAATTAGAGCTAGCATAAGCCATCAAGCTGCGGTGGTATAAGTCGGGTGTAACGTAGAAAAAATGTAAGTCTACTGCATTATAAAGCTCACTGTAGAATTAAATTTGTACAGGAACTCTGAATCCTAACAATTCCTACTGGAAAAAAAAACAATCATAGTCCCTATTTAAATATAACTCTCCACTTAAAGTATGTCTGAGTCACTTATAACTCCTAGGAACTTAAAGTGGTATATTTTTGGAGGGCAGGAAGTATCTAAGGTCAGTATCCATCCATTATGTGAAGACACATAAATGTGCTTTCAACTTTCAAGACTTTTAATTTTTTTTTCTGCTCTGTAACTTTTTTTTAATGTGTGCGAGCCTGTTCTTTAGCAGGCAAAGTGTTGAAATGTCAATTGGTATCCCCTGGAGACTTCATTTCCACTGTCTGACACTGCCAACATCATCATGTGGTTCAGGGTTTATCTTTCCTGCTGCGACTGAACTGGAAAATCTAAATCAGCCCTGCACAAAAGGTTGAGCAGAGGCCAGTTGTAATCAAATAGAAACTATATTTTTGACGAAAAGATGGGAGGAAGGAGCAGGGGAATCACTTAAAAAAAACCCTACATAGGCAGCTAATCTCTTAGACTGGCTACAGAAAACATTCTGTTTAATTACCAGCTTAGCAGGTAAATGAGAGAGGAAAAAAAGTACTGTTAGAAGGGCAGTGGTAAAGTCTTTCCAAGTCAGAAGCATACAGATATTCAGGGGTAAAATTCTGTACCAGAGAAAGATTCAGAGGAAATAGAGAGGATGTTTCAAACAATTTTGCATGTGACTGTCATCACTTATTAGCCTCTGTGGTCAAGTGAACAGGTCACTAGATGGGGAACTAGAGAAATTTATGCTTTATCTCTGGTTCCACCACTGATCTAATCAACACCAGGTCAAAATTCTTCAGCCCCCCTGGCCACCTTATAATGCTTTTGTTCACAAGCTCCTTGGAAAAGAAGTATTTTTTTATAGCAATATCGTGTTTTGTCTATCTCTTTAAGAAGAGCATTTCTAGGAAGCCTTGCTCCTAAAGCAAACAATTTAGTAATTATAATACATTTCAAACACAGATTAATAGTTCCACTCTGATACCAGTGTGACATTTTTCTGTGTTTGGTTTGCAGGCCAACACCTTTAACAGCATATTTGTTCAGCAAAAGATAGAGTGCTAGTCTACAGGGACTAGAAATGGCTTTGTCATTTTCTAGATGACAGGTCTTATTTTCCAATGCTTTCTGGCAGAAGAATTACCATTAGCCTTCCATCTTTCTCACCAAGACACTTGCTTATCTAGCTGCTGGAAATCCTTTTGTTTAAAATTACTCTCATATAACTGCCATGGTTAGAAGAAAGGTTGCTTGGTTTGCAAAACAAGCTCATGTTGCACTCTCTCTCTCTGACGCATCTGCAGCTAAAAGCAGTCAAGAAACAGCTGAGGAGCAAAATCCAGTTATTAGGCATGAGGTTTTTTTTGTTTTTGTTTTTGTTTTATTTTTTTTGGATAAAGAAAAGCAATAACTTGTGCTAAGGGTTAAGGAACTTTTATACTTCCTTGTTTGCATGGGTGTATAAATGTGTCAATATTTGAAAGTAGCACATGGAAATTTGAAGCTTAGGCAGGTTGGAGTTGGTGTGACTATCTGGACTCAAGTGGAAGCAGGACCTAATTCATCCATTAGATGTTTCAATTATCAAACAAAGACAGTATAATAAAATTGCACAAGCATATGCAAAGACAGATTCGGATGGAAAATATAGGTTAAAAAGAAAAATTGTGAAGATCACCTTTCTGCTTGTCTAATTCTGAAGGCATTCTGTGCAGAAAAATATTAATTTACAGTGTCGTTAACCTTTCTAATTTACTTCTTCTCAGCCTAAATGATAGCTAGATGATAAATATCTGGAAAAAAATATTAACATCTTCCTCATTGGTTTGGTCTTTTCAAGATGCGTGCAGATTTTGGAAAGTATGGTATGAATAATCCATTGTGACAACTCCTACTCAGTCACTCAGTGCCTCTGCTTCAGATAATGTTAGCCTAGGATGACATTTACTGTAAACTGTGGTTTGTCAATAAATCAACACAATCGCTGATTTGAGAGCAAGCATTGTGGGCAAAAAGAAAAGCAAAATTGACTGAAGGAGCAGTGAGTAAAAACCAGAAATTCTCAGTCTTGTTTTCTTTTTTAGTGAAGGAAGACAGTAAAATGGACTTAAATAGATAGAGCTGTATTTGTGCCTAAAGTAAAACAACATTAATTTATGATGGACAGAATAATTCCTGAGGCAAAATTAGAGTTAGCTAAAAGGTGCATAGTTCATTATTTCATTTTCCAAATAAATCAAAGGTAAAAAGGATGAAAATCCAGAACATTTGCAATTTTAGATTTTTTTTTTAATAAAAGAGCTTTTCTGTAGTATGCCAACAGCTACAAACTTGCTTTATTGTCACAGAAATGCAATTTACAGCGCATAACTATGAGTCATTTATAAGTAAAGAGGCTTCATATTATTTATGCAGGAACCATAAATAGATTTCAAGACAAGGGAGCTTGTTTTCAAAGGGCAAGCATTTGGATTCTACATATTCACACACATATGGGCAAAATCACAGTCATATTAGCTCTGAAAGAAATAAGGGTCTTCCCCTCTGCCCACAGAGCTCCCCAGGGAAACAGCTTGTCTTCTTCAAACGACTCCTCCTTGGTGGAGTTCACTGCTTAGCCCAGATGAAAACTGTTGGTGAAACTTTTTTCAGAAAATAGAATATACAAAAAAGTGGTTCCAGGAGCTCACTGGCTTAGCAAAACTGCCTCTGTGTGGCATCTTCAGCTCTAGGAAAGATTTTGTGTTTACAGCAGGCTTTTTACAACAAGTTGGAGTTAATGGTTTGACTTGGGGTGCATTCTGAGTCTGCTCCAGTTAGCCTCTGACTGAATTTGAGAAGGGATACGGTTATACATCTTTCACATAGTCAATCGCATGCACTGTACAAGCATGCACAATTGTGTGTCACTTAAAAATAATAAACAAAAAGAAGGAAAATACAAGATATGAAAAGAAAATTATTTGGGATTTTTCTGCCAGCAAGAGTCCTTGTTTTACACTGAGTCCTACTGAAAAGATTTAGTTGCTCACCAGCTGCCCTAGCTACATCTTTGACCCTTGCTGATCTTTCTGAGTACCATTTTGTCAGCCTCTCCCTTGAAATCTACTATTCAACTGTTCTTTGGTGTATTTCTTTCTTCAATACATGGTATTTAACAGCTGTAATTAATCAACTTTTTGAAAGCTAAGTATTGTTTGGTTTAAACATAAGGAACAAACCAAGAACAAAAGAAACAAGCCTTTTGTAGATCTCTAAAACCACTAACTGCTCAGCATGTCTGAACAGGAACAAGGGAGAATTTAGCTATTCACTCGGATTTCCAAGCAGGGTAATTTTACAAGAGCTCTCCGTATTGCTCAATAGCTCTCCACTTATCTGATAGGCTGCTCAGTCTCCAGATGGCAATTTTTTCTTTCCCTCTTTTCAGTTTGCTCTGGGTTGTGCTTCCCCATACAAATCAGCAGACCTGTTCCCCGTGTAACTGAGGGCTGGGCTATTTCAGTCACAACAGAGCATCCACAGCCCAACCTATATTTCCACCTTCACAGACCTGCCGTTGTTTTAGAGATGGTGTGCCTGTACTGTAGCACTTTAAGAACACCCTTCTCTGTGAATCTGGCAAGTTTCTTCAGAGATGCAGCTATGTCCACAGATAAAAGGCAATAACGAATTTGGAAAAAAAAACCCATCTTCACATCTCTGGTAGTTACTCTTTGTTTTTTTTTAATTGCTAGCATGGTTACTTCATAACTCATCCATTAGCTCTTACTCAGATATTATGGCAGTAACAGTAACACTTTTTTTTTTTTGGGGGGATAGTTAAAACGTCCCTTACCTGGGAAGTTTGACAGCATGTGTGTCAGGACAAGCTTTTCATATACATATATGTATTTATATATACATATATATGCGCTGCCTTGTGAAGAAATTCTGGAAACACCCTAAGTCATCAACAATGGAGTGAAGAGGTTCTGTAACACCTCTTTCTCAGTTATGCCAGAACAGCTGATTTACATTAATTGCTTCACCTTACCTCTCCAAACACATCCACTCTCCTTTCCAAAACACACAGCATGGCATTGAAATTTCCACTCCGACTTTATAGATTTGTAGCCTGTGTTTCCCCTTAGTAGTTATTGTGAGTGGTAGAAAAACCCTTCTAAATAGCCTGTCTGTAGAAGAAAATAATAGAAATGAGGAAATGGGGTTTTCTACCTCAATTGAAAATCTCAGTTCAACTTCAGGTCAGAAATGCTTTACTGATTGGGAATAGGATTAGGATTAAGACCTGCTATTTATCATGTTTGAGTTCATGTGCTTCTGCGGGTTTTTCTCTGTTCTGAAATTGATAGTAGTGTCATATTTCACAAACACAGATCAGATCTGCGAGAAAAGCAGTCTTTCTGTTTAGAAAGTACTTACTCAGCCATGAAAGCAGTTGTTCATTTGATACCATACACTATAGTAGAATGCACCTGGACTCTCCTGGGAAAAATGTCACACAAGAGACCATCTGCTGAAATGTGTAGATCTTAAGAGGTTCAGTAAAGCAGCTTTAAATTTGGTTGTAAATGCACATTGACGAAAACCAATCTCCTTTCAACAGCATTTTACACAGTGGAAAATCACAAAAACGTCTAAATTTTTGATCTAGAAATAACAAATAACAATGTGAATTTATTTGTTTTATAGGGACATGTCTTTACAGACAACATTTATGTTGCCACAATATATTCTGGCATTGACTAAGTTTAGACAGAAAAATATGGACTACAGAGCAGGGATAGAATGTCCAGAGCAGCTTTTTCGGTGTGGACCTTTCTATTTTGTTTTTTGGGGTTTTTTCCCCTTCCCCACCCCTATTTTTGTCTTTTTTTATGCAACCATTTTTCAGTACTTCAGTATTATTGAGATGGAAAATGGAAAAGAGATAGGATGGAGAGATTTCATACAAGTTTAGATTTATGTAGGCACACCCTGTAGACAATCCCAACAATTCCTTTTTATCCTTACTGAAGGTGAATTCTCATTCACAACTGCTGGTCTAATACATCCCAGCTGGCTTTAATGGCAGGATTTATAGGGTGTTTCTAGACTGTTGTGAATTGCATCTAACAGAAACCTGGAGAAACTGTGTGTTGTATCCTGATTTCGTTTTCAACAAGAGCATGAGTGCTGGGGTATGGCGTAACAGGGGCTATCTTTTTCAAGCTTTAAAATAATTCCTATAAACTATGAGGACCTTTTTCTCCGGTCACTCTCACCTCTCCTTATGAGACAATGTCATTAATATTTTTAGGTAAAGGGCATGGAAGTTGGCTTCCATTGCCTATCTGACTTTGAGAAGGATCCCCTCCTTTTCCAATTACCAGGAATTTATCAGACTTCCAAGTTGCCACTGTAATTGTCCTAATAGACAGAAGTAGATTTGAATTTTTACCTTGCATGGGCAAAGAATATGTGGTTACTGCCTAAAATAGTGACAAAATCAAGTGGATTATTTTTTAGGAGTGTAAGACTCTAAAGGAAGGTAGAGTCAATTCTGCCTTTATCACACATAGTATTGACACATCAGTTTAGAGTCCATTAATCTGGAGAAGACAAGTGATAATTAAAAACATACCTATCATCCTTGTATCAGGTCAACAGACAAGGTCCAACACCTTCAACATAGCCTTTATTGTCATTGTAAGGAATCCAGCTGATTGAAGATGAAAAATGCAGCTGATCATTCTCTTTAAGCAGTCATCTTCAGCTTGCTTGTAAAACACACAATAAAAGACAGCAAATCACATATTTGTATGAAACATGTCTGATGCTAAGACAACTGATAATGTACTCCCTACAAAATACAACTGTGTCTTTAAGGCTACAGTAAATCACAAGCATGTATCCATTATACAGAAGTGGATGTTTCAAATTATGGGAAATGTGGTAAAAGAAACTACCAGTAAGATAGGATTAGTTTTAAAACTCCTTGGGAGTACTGGACTGATGTCTCTTCAGGATAGAGCCACCATTCAACATCGGAAGAGCAACACAAATATCTGAAACAATTGAATTCCATATAACACCATTAAATTTTTTCTGGTTGTTTTTTTTTCCCTTAGGGTTTTATTTTGTTTTGGTTTTGCTTTAGATTAAGAATGTAACTTTACTTTTTATTTTCCATGAATCTGTACTTCTGGCTCATCTTGTTAAATGTTATTGCCAACATATAGCGAACCACATAGTGAACAAAACCCAGAATCAAGGCAGACCAAAGTAATTAACAAAAGCTCACATGTGACTTCCCGGCTGTTATGGCTGAGTGAATAGCTAGTATAAACTGAATATATTTTAGAATACTACAAGGAAGTGTAAAATAAGTCTTAATCCTGCTAAGTTTTACTATAGTGAAAAATGAGATACTTAAAATTTGTAACAATTTCTTAATGGAAATCCATCCCATAAGGATCTGTGAAAGAAGAGACGCATCACTAAAATAGGAAATTATTATCAGGTAAAAATCAGTCTACATGATCTTTTATTTATGTGAATTAATTCAGATCTATTTCTGAAAATAGTGAACAATGAGGGAAGTAGACAATTAACTCCAACAGCTCCAGAAATAAACTGTCAGAACAGAATAAAAATTAGCCTAAAGGAGACTATATCTATGTTTTCACATATCACGGGTGAAATGAAAAGCATTTTGGTGTGCTCTTTACCTCAACAGGTCTTTAGGGAACCAGTAAATAATCAAAATGTTTGGATGCTTAATACATGCATGCCCTGAACTGGGGAAATTTATTTCTGAGCTTAATGTTACTTTACATGCAGACTGCATTAGTTCATCCTATGGTGCAGCATCAATAGAAACTTGAAAATGTAACAGGGTCACAAACATCTGACTTAATCAAAGCTGCCTTGCACAGAACTTCTATTTCCTAATTTTCTTGAATGAAATAGGAATTTGAAGACAATCTTTACTTCAGTTACAGTGAATGTGGTAGTTTATTAGATGCATTCCTTTGGGTGGAAGAAATCAGTGTATAAATGAGTAGTGTAGGATGAATTTTAAGAGGCATTATTTTCACTGTGCTGTGGCAAGGATTGTGTGGGATAACAAATCTCTCATCATAAGCCCTTATGCCTTAAAACACCCCCAACCTATTTGTCCTTTTGATATTGAAAAAGTTACCTGCTGAGAAATCAGATTTCAAGATTCAAAAGTCTTCCTACATGCAAAGTGAAATTCCATATTTTGTTTTCATCTGGGCACCAGCACTGAGTGCCCAGCTACAGCTCCCCAGGGAACTCAGAGCAACCCAAATGCCATCACAGCTGTAAGATCCCCCTGGAGAGCTCTTTGCCATCAGCTTCAGAACCTGAAAAATAGGAAAAGCATTTATGAGCAGGATTGTTTCCCAGCTGAGGAGGGGGGAAAGTAAAGTGAGACAAGGCTTCCACTCTTCCCTCTCCCCCATGGCTAATTCTTTGCCCCATTAGCAGACTCAGAAGAGAGATGCATCTGTAGAGCCTATGCCCTAATATATACATTTTAACTCTTTCTGACATGGTTATCCATGTTATTCACTCACACTGAATCAGTGGGAGGCACCTTTTAATGCTATTTGCTTTTGTGAAGTTTCTCTGCATGTCACCAGAGACAATTACTCTAGTAATTCAAAGGCAACCACCATCTTTCCTCAAGCACTGTGGAATGTAAATAGATGCACCCTCTCTTTGAAAAAGTATCTTTCCAGTGTTTAATTATTTAAGTACATTATCAATTATTTAAAATACCTTACATATTAAGCTTGAATTTAGAATTTTGAAATAGCTCAGTATAAAAAGCAAGCCATAAATGGAAAAGTCTTTCTCATACCATGTTTGATTGCATCTTTGCTGCTTGCTGCATACACATGTGAGGCAAAATTGCTGTACCTGCTTGCAAAATTACTGTTGTACGTCGCTTGTAAATGACAACAACAATCCATTTCTATTAAATTATCTTTACTAACTTGCAAATAAATCTTCTGAAGAAAGTAATCTTCTGAAAAAAAAGAAAGAATAAAATAATTACAGCTGCTGCATTTATAGAATCACAGAATGTTTGGAGTTGGGAGGGACCTCTGAAGGTCATTTGATCCAACCTTCCCACTCCAGCAGGGCCACCTACAGCCAGTTGCTCAGGACCATGACTTTGGAATATCTCTAAGGATAGAGACCGCACAACCTCTCTGGCTAGCCTCCTCCTGTATTTGGTTACCCTAAAGAGAGAGAAAGTGTTTCATGACGTTGAGGAGAAATCTCATTTGTGTTTGATTTTGTGCCCATTGCTTCTTATTCTGTCATTGGGCACCGCCAAAAGTAGCCTGTCTCCACTGGTCTTCCATGGAATCAAATATCAGAATGATTGGGGTAGGAAGAGATCCCCAGTGAAAATCTAATACAAACCCCCTGCAATGGACAAGGACATCTTAAATTAGGTCAGGTTACTGACAACACTATTTAAGCTGAGCTTGACTATTTTGACCTTTAATATTCCCTCTTTTCAGGATCCTGAATTCCACCATCTTATGGTCACAGCCTTTGACCTTCACAGCCCCAAGGCCTCCCCTCCTGTTGATGTGTATGAGGTTCAGCACAGCAGCCACCTTTTCTTGTTGCTGAATCACTTGGATCACTTGTTTTTGATGGAGTCCAGAATCCCTTATTGCTTATGGTGTGAAATATTTTGGTGGTGTGTATAAATTGTGGTCTTACAGGCTTTCAAAAAGTAGTTTGCAACCTCCTGTTGAGATTTTTTTATTTGCAAAACAAAAACAAAGCAGACAGAATCTGCTTTTCAAAATTAATTGTATTCTATTTTTCATTACTTTTCATGTTTAATTAAAAATATATGCTGGATAAAAATGGAAGTCATAAGTATGAAACTTTGCACAAAGCAGAACCCATTTTAGCTAATATATGAGGAAAAGCAACCTTCATCTCTGTTGTGTAGTTCAGATGTTTTATTGATTTCCTCTTAGAAGGGAGGAAGTTTCTTTTCCTTTGACTCTTCTGACCATGTTATTGGAATTTTGAATTTCCATCCTGCCCTTTATAATGTTCAGGGTCTAAACTCAAGCTTCTTGTGACATCATGTCACTTCTGCAACAGGCTTAAAAGGCTGTTCTTTTGAAGACGAGGGATATATGACAAAAAAGGTACTTGGAAGGAAAATTCAACCCCCTGCCTTAACAATTTCAGAACAATTCCTGGTGCTCCACATCCTCACAGTCCTGGAATAACAGCTTTATTTAGCAGCAAACTTCATTTCCTTCTCACAAGACAGCTGAATATTCCCCCATGAGGGACCATAGAAGCCAAGGAGCCGTACTTTCCAGATTAGATGTCAAACATCCCATGGTGTTCAGCCAAACATATCCATACTTTTTATTTTCTTGGTTTTTACCTACCTGTTAGGTAGAAAATTAAATAACCAACAAGACACACCCAACTAGGAAAAATCCCATGTTTTAGACATCATGTAACTCTAACAAAAGAACATTTAGTAGCATTATATGCATAATTTCTAATACATTAGGTCAACTATTGTTAATTTGGTCAGAGTTTTTGAGCAAAACGCTTGATATTTTTAATAGCTTTCAACTCAGTTAATTGGATGAATAGCTCTAAAGTTAATGGTTTTGAATACATATCCACACACACTCTCATAGCCTTCTAGTTGTAATTTCAACAACCTTACATTCCCAACATCAAACAAGGGTTAAGGACCATGTTATTTAAACAAGATGGAGGCATTTGACAATGGGAAAGTATGAAAAGTAGAGGAGGAGGAATGCTGGAAGGGAATGTGACTTCTGTCACCAGGGCATGGGAGAGAACAGCAACAGCACGTAAATCTACTCCATCAAAAATATTGCTATCATAGTATAATTAATCTCTCTGAACTTTTCTAGTTTTCACCTTAGAAAACAAGTATGCCTAGAGATGTTATGTCAGTGTTCATGTTACACTTTTGAGAAAATAGCCAAGACTAGTTAGACTTAATTACACCCATTAGGGCACTTTGTATATCAAGTTTCACTACCTAATTTACAGGTGGGTTGAACAAAATTCTCTTGTTACTATGCTTCAGCTTTTGTTTTTTAGATTTTTTTTCAAGATCCTAGAATGGTCAGCATTGAAAGGTACACGAATAATATTGCCATTCCCCCTCTCTTTTCATGCCTGATTAATTGCTTGCATTTGATGACTTGGTTGCCATAGCTAAGCAATTTAATGTTTCCACTAGCTAATATGCTAAGTTATTTTAAATATGTTATTTTTTAAAATAAACAAGTAATCACCTTACCTCCCAAAAGTCCTTAAGAAAAAAGCACCAAGCAGTTCCTTCCTGTCAGTGAGCAGCACACTCAGGAGTGCACTGCCCTTGCGTGGCACATGTAGGATTTGAGTCAGAAAGTTTTTTCCATTCCCTTCCACAAGCTTTCTGGACTGCATTAAAGAGAGCAGATTTTACTAACATAATTGCTTAATTCTACAGATTAACAAAAATAGTGGATAGTTTAAAAGAAAAGATGTGAAATTTCTGGTGGTCACTCTGAGCCTTAATTGTGTAGAACGTCAAATATTGAACTCATGCTGGCCCTAAAAACAGCTGAAACACCTGTACCAATGGGTGCTTGGAATTATGCCAGAGGATAAAATTTCAATCAATTCAATTACATCCAATAATCCTGGAAAAAAGAAACATATTTTTGTCTTCTGAAGACAGCTGTTGCTTGTGTTCATGCTTAGTGTAGCAAAAAAACCAAAAACCAAAAAACTCAAAAACAAAACCAAAAACAACCAAACCAAAACAAACAACAAAACCCACCCAAGTTGTTTATTCAATATCAAAATTTTTGTGGGTGTTGGTTGATAACTTGGTGATAACTTGGCTGTGATGTGGATATAGCACGGCAAAGGGGACATGGCAAATTTACCGAGTCACTGCTGCTGATCATTGGTAAACCTGACTTTACAGCATGGTATGCCAGCCAGCTTTTTGCATGACTGGGAAACTGAACAGCTATAATAGCAAGTGACAAAAGCATTTTTGTGAAAAACACGTGTTCTTACCTCAGAAGTCTCATGGTTGCAATATGCAAAATAGGGGCTCAAAAATCTCCTACTGTACCTGTTTCATGCTCTCAAAAATCTCAAAGGCACAAAGTTTGAATTAACTGTGAAACAAAAGAAATAAGCCTGATGGTTTCACTACCAGGTAGAGAGACATAAAGCAGGTCACATCCTTTTGGGCAAGCACCATGAAATAATATACAGTACATGGCAGAAACTGGCATGTCTGCAATGCCTGGCTAGTGTTCTGTGGTTGGTAAACCATTATACGAATTGATTAAAAAATGTAAATGTGTGAGAGAGAGCAATCACAAGGTAACAGGGGGAGGGGTGGGAGGACTAAGACAGGCCATATGTTCCTCTCCTCTTTCTGCAATTGCTTCTCTCATACAGAGAATTCCCTGGCTGACAGATGGAGGGAAGTGTACTTTATGCAAGGTGCAGGCAGTTTTCTCTGTGAAAGTTTAAGAGCCAGAGAACAAAGCAAAGCAATGATGAGTTCTCTGTATAAAAATATATGGCCCTTATCAGATATGTTGCAGATGACTTTCAGAGAACTACAGGATAAAATAAAACAATCAGAAATATTACTGAGCATTGTCAACAAAGTCTGCTGATCACTGGCAATTTCATATTTTAGTTTTAATAAGAAATTGGTGGCATGAAGAGAACACTCTATTGCTCAGGCTTCTGGAAGGAAATAACGTATTTTTTAAGATCACTGTTTTGGCAGTCCAAAATTTCTCTCTTTTCTCTTATTTTCTGTTTGGGTTAGTTTGTTACTGTTGTTGTTTTAAATCTCCAGATAGCTACAGATCTATCATTTAACACTATTTGCATGAATGTGTGGAGTTGATAAATTTAGATACTGTGGATGGATGGCAGGTTTTTCTTTACCATAAATCCTGTCCTGCACCAGGCAGCAAGAGAGAAGCATTTTGATAGATAACACAAACTGAAGGTTTTTGATAGATAACAAACTCATTTATCACTGTCCTCTAAGTGCTATAAGAAGAATTTAAAACGTGTTACATTTTGCACTTGTAAAAGTTTCTTGCTTTCAAATCACAGCAATTACTACTCTGTGCTTTTTGACTAGCCTGAACAGACATTTCAGTATGAAAGAAGGATCAGTGGAGGTTAAATTTAGTATAAGACCAGACAAGGATGAGCTTCACAGTGTTATCATTAATGCTCTCTTCCTCTTACCAGAGAACATTGGCAGACTTCCAGTTTATTAAAACAACAATCAAAGGCAAATCTTCTCTCTGTATACACAATGAGTCAAGGATGGATCATTTACTCAAACAGAGCTGTTCGCTGAGGTATAAAAACAAAAATGCGTTTCAGGGGAAATAGTTCATGAATATTATGCAAAAAATGCTCCACAGTTATGTTTCGTACAAAAGCATTCCAAACATTATTAAATACAAACAGAATATTACATTGTTTTTCTAAAAGCTCTAAGATCAGGAATTAAAGTACCTTTAAAGGAAAAATTGACAACAAATAAAAAGGAGCTTTAACATTCATAAGTTTATTAATTTAACTAAATGTGAAAAAATTATTTTCTTGATTAATTTATATTCTAATTTAAAGAAAAAATTAGTAATATGCATCTATATCTATTTACATGGAACAATATAAGTGTAGGGAAAGTTTGTGTACAAAGACAGAAATATGATACATCTATATTTTTGTTAAAAATACAGATTAGAATTTTGGGTTTCTATCATGTGAAACAACTTTGAAATGACAGGTTATGAGTTCATCCAAGAAGTTCTTTTGTTCACATTGTGCTTCAATATAAATGGGTGAAGTGGAAGAAAAAAAACGAAACAAGCAGACACAAGCTGCAGAGACAACCCAACCCCCCAAAAACAAGAGCAATGCAAAATGGAGTTCAGGGTGGAAAACTAAATACAGGGAATGTGAAATCCTGACCCTGTTGAAGCCACTGGGCATTGTGCTGCTGGCTTCAAGGATGTCAAAATTCTGTCCAGAGAATAAGAATAGTAGTAATATATAAAAAGGCATGAGCAGAGGGCAATATTTAAAGGCACTTTTGCTGGTAAGCTGTCTGTCACATGTAGGCTGTCTGTTGGTGGATGGTCTTGTTTGGGAGGGGGAGAGCTGTTTTTCTGCTTTCTGCAATATAAGCTTTGTCAGTAATGAAAGGAAACATGCTTGTATTTTTTTTTAATGTCATTGAAATAATGAATGAAGAAGTATTGAAAACATCTGAGGCATAATTTCAAAAGGAGAGGTGCAGGCTGTTGGAAATCTAGTTTAGTTATATCTAAATAGGGAGGATCTGACAAACCCAGCCTCTAGGAGATTAACACAACCCTAATAAAGACCTTTCCTGGTTTTTTAACATCTACGATTGCGTCTCAAAAAATAATTTTGGAGGTTAAAGAGGATTGTTGTACATCTGAATGGTAGCTAAAGATGTAAGGCACACAGACTTCATACTTGAAGCCTCAGGGAGAAGGGTCTGTAAAATCTGCTTTGTTTGCAGGCTGCGTTCGATAAATCCAAATCTTTGATAATGACACAATCGTATTGAATGGTGGCTGCGAGTGAATGCTTGTTGAACTTTTAAGATATGATTCAGCACAGGCACTATGAGAACAGAGCACAATAACATTAAACACCAGATGGCATTTCAAAGCCCATCAGATACACAGATTCCTTTTTCTTCTGTACAAAAGATCGGCAAGGCCTCATGTTTGAAAAAAAACCCATTAAGATAAATGGAGTTGATTTGGTTTTGTCTTGCTAGGGCTATTATAAGAAAGTCATCTGAATGGGTCAAATTACAAACCGCTCTGGATCAAAGGAGAACAACTGCAGTAGCGGGTCAAATTGATCCAAGCTATGTCAACGGGATCAGCATGAAACCCCAAACTGCAGTGCAAAATCTCCTTAGCGTGGGCCTAGACAATAATTAATGCAGGTAATGCTGCCTCTTTTATTCTGGAAGTTAGAAAGCCATTAGCTGAACAGACTCATCAGAAATTTCTTTTGCAGTTGCCTGAGAGGGTGGGATTTATGAGAGCAGCATCAGAACCCTGGGCTCAACAGGGACAAGCACCTCTGCAGTCCAAAACACCCACTTGAAGGCAGGTGAGGTGAAAGGTAATGCAGCACTACCAATCTTGAAACCTGATATGGAGAGGACTTTAAGATTTTGAGTCACGTTCAGCCTGGGGGAAGTTCCCCTAAGATGAGAGAAATTACCTCCATGATTTATTTGGTCTGTTGGCAGCATGGCGTTTGTTGGCTTGTCTTGGTGATCCATTGGTGCTGCACGGTTTGTATGAGCAATTGATGCTGCACAATGCAGGCTGGGGCTGTGTGGCTATGTGTGTGTGAACATCATTGTAACATAAGGAGCAACACTGGTCATGTTATACAGAGTTTAAAGACAGGCTTTCAGAGTGAAAGTTGTATTTAAAAAAAATTAGAAATGTTGGTGAGGCAAAATAAAGAAATGGTGGGGCCAAAGAGGAGGAAGTTCCCTTGAATGAGCTAATTACTTGACTGAAAATAGAAATGGTAACTTACCTGCCCTCTCCACTCTGTATTGCTGTTGGCAAAGTAAAAAAACAGCAAGAGACTCCACCAGATGACAAAGACTGCTACTTGTGAGGCAGGATACATACAAAAAGCTGTCATAGTTTTGCCAAAAGGAGCAGCCCTCCAAGCTTCATCGCAGATGTCCAAGTGTCCCCTGCAGCCTTTCCGATATGTCATCACCAAATGGTGCTAATGCATCAAGAAAATGACTGACATATATACATTTTCTAGCAGTCCAGTTGAGCATCTTTCTTGCAACTGGATTTCTGGTTGTTGAGTCTAGAGAAGTTATTCACTGAGATTGGAATTACTAGGGACTAGGTAAATACTCCACAAATTGCTGTTGGCTTTTTTTTTTGCATTCAACACAAGTCCCGTAACAGCAGTTGAGACACTAAATTAATTGTCTACTCCTCTAATCATTAATTCTGCTTAATTCTTTCACATTGGAGAGCTTTTTAGAATGCAGGAGGATGACTGCTTTTTATGTTTAACTCTGAAAGAGGCTTCTGGCACCAGAAGTTTGCTGGGAGCGATAGTTGTCTGGTTTGACACAAATAAGCAGATTTTAGTAAATTATGCATATTTCCTCTCAGCTGCAAACATTTGGATTTTCTTGGGGGCTGGGTGCAGTGAAATGCTATGGTTGTTCAAACAGACAAGGGTGTCAAAGCCCCTGATGATTCCTAACACTTGAACACATCACACAGTGGCAATTAAACTGACAAGGGGAAAAAAACCTCTCCTCAGTCCAGATTTACACTGTGTTCCCATTCATGGACAAATCAGCAAACATTTCAAATGCCTTAACTGAGTAATGAATGGGTTCTGGGTTAGTTACTGTGCTGACAGCAGGTTTTAAATTCTATTGAGTCAGGCAAGGGGGAAGGTGAATAGGGTAGAATTACAGGAAAGGATTAATGAGGGGTTTCTTGCCGAACATACTGTTGCAGTGTTCTCTCAGTCACTATACCAAGCAGTCACTGATTTTTGCCTTAAGGACTGTACTTTTATAACCTAAAATATGCCTCCTTAAACAAATCCACATCAGGCAATGTGTCAACACTTCATTGGTTTCAATAGAATTAGTTTCCTAAACGCTCTTTTCTGAGGCAATTTTTGTACTTGAAAGTGCATTACAAGGAACATTTACTACAACTACAGTACAATGATGTATAATACGACAAACATGGTTTTAATGAGTGCAAGCTGTAACAACAAATATACTACACATATGGTCTGTCTTCCTTTCACTCCTTTTGCTTCTCCACAGTCCTAGCAAAAATCCTTACATTCATCTTTTTACAACCATTAGTTGCTTCTATTAGATTTAAATATTGTCTTGAAGAAAACAAAAAGAGCACTGCAGAAGACATAGTAACAATTTTTAGATGATGACAGATGCCTGCTTATAAATGTTGTGTTCCTGTTGCTCATCATACATACTAAAGGATTTTAAACCATAAGATAATTTTCTTAGAAAAGAGAATACTCACAGAGTCTGCACTATGCATGGCATGTGAAATTAAACTCAGTCTTGTTTGCCAGGCTAAGCTGGGTCACATTCTCTGAAGAATCTTAGACAGAGCCAAGGACTGTCAAGATGCTGCATCACTGGCTTTGGAGCAGCCCACAGCTCAGTCAGGTGCTAAAATTACCTGGAGATAGCGATCTGAAGCACAGGAGATAGCGATCTGAAACACCAAGAAGAAAATCCTTTATTCTTTGTCTCTACATTTCTGCTGGCCTTGTTTAAAAATGTCATTTTATATTTTTTTCCTCCCCTCAAAGAAAGCATTCAATAGATTAGGATATGTAATTTGCAAATTGCTTAACCTTTAGGCCTTGGTTTCTTTCATGACTTTTGCTTTTCTTGGGTACTATATGCTCATCCTTAAACCTCCATCTTCTGGCATTTATAGGATCTTGGTTAAGTGTGAGAGCCACATTTTATGAAGGGTTGCCAGTTCCTTAAATACTGTCAGTTGAGGCGATACAAGCAATGAGAAAAGAAGTCTAATTTTCTTTATTCTCTCCTTTTACTAAAGGTAAATTACACTTCTTACCCTAAACCCCAAACCTTTCTTACATGAGCAAGAGCTTCATTAAATTCCTACATGTACTGGTGCCATAGTGTTGCCCTTAAAGAAATGTACAGATTCACAGAATGGCTTGGGTTGGAAGCATGATGATATTTTGTTTAATGATGGGAAATGTGCCTTTGGTTTAAGCATATAAAATAAAATGCAAAAACGCTCTCACTAAAGTGAATTCTATCAAGACCATCATAGCTATGTTCAATATTCACAAGACTGAACCAAACATGTCTGAAAAGACATGTCAGTTTACTTTTCTATTACTTTCACAAGAAATTGAGAAGCTTAAACATGTGTTTTTTCATTCTTTCCCCTAAACTGTCTAGGTAGCAGCATTTAAAAAGACCTCGTATGTGATATTTGCCCTTTGGCCAGTTTGTTTCCTTTCTTCTACAGAGAAAGAGAAGAAGAAGGAAGAAGAAACATAAAGAAGCACAAAACTGTACGGTTTCAAATTCAAATTCAACCCCTGAATTTGAAGCACACCTATTCTCCACCACTCAAGAAAGTTCTCAGGGCTAGAGATATGCAGGGCTAATGACTCATTAGGCACCATGAGAATATTAGAAGTACATGTTATCCATGCTGGCCTTGTTCTACTGCCAAAGAAGACAGTGCTCATACCCACTTTGGTTTCTAATCAAAGCGCAGGTGGCTTCATTTGAGTTCAAATTTTTTGCCCATCTTGCTGAAACACAAGTGCAGCAAACTCCTCTCATGAGCTCAAGAAAGGCTTCAGCTCACTGCGTCTCTACAAGGCCTCCTAAGGTAAACATCTATACTGAGGGAATATTTATGCCCAAGCTATCAAGCACTAGGTTGGCCCTCTCTGAGAGGTGAAGAGATGCTGCACTGAGCACAGGAGCTCTGAAACTGAAAGAATGAGCATTTAATAGAGGAAGCAAGTAGAGAAATGTTTAACAGCATAAAAGAAGATGCAGTGTTCTAATCCTGGGTCCAACCCACTGCTCTTTGTCTATGTGACAGACTCTAACGCTGGTGAAGCTGGAAAAACAAGGGTGACAGATATTCTTCCTGTCACATTTTCCACCCATTGCCAGCAGCTGAGGGCTCATGTACTTTGGAGCTCATTTGTGCAGCCTAGTATTTACTGGCCCTAGGAAGACTTTTCTTTTGTGAGTCAACTATCAAAAATGCATTAAATGCGTTTTTGAAGCCATTTAAATGGAGGTGGGAAGAGGGTAGTTTTACAAACAGTGAAGTCAGGCCTAAGAAAAATAAGTAAAGCCTGAATATAAACCGGCTACAATAAAGAATAACTTTCTAAAAAAGGAGAATTCTCAGTCAGATGCTAAGGATGGAAGAAAATGGTACACTTTAAGATGGTAAGTTATAACTTCAATAAAACAGCATGTAAAAAAATATATTACTTGAAATGCTTATTTTTATTCCTGTAGGCAGAGGTTTAAGGAACTTCTATTTAAAAAAACTTTCAATTTTATTAATTTCAAATGGGAATCCTCCAGTCTATCCTCTCTCAGTTGTTTTATGCAATAAGGGAATGCATACTTTCCAAATGTGTTGGAAAAGTTAGCTGAGCAATATAGGTTGATGGATATGTAATTCAATGTCTACTAGTGCCTTAGCACATTTTACAACTATTTATCAGAGAAAAAAACAATTAGACAGAGTAGAAATTATACCTTCAAAAATTTCTAAGGCAGATAAGTAACCTAATCAATAAAATATAGGGTTCATTAGCTTCAGTGAGGACTTGAATGTCAGATATAACAAGCCCAGCAGGGGTGATGAAATTTCATATGAGAGGAAGAAGTTCTGCATGAATAATCTAGAAAAATTTCTCAGTGTTTTAAATATTAGTATTTTACATATGAAATCAAGACTGTTGGCAGTGGACACGATAAAACCCAAGGTTTTCAAAACCCCAGTTAGTTTGGCGCAAGTTATTTTCAAAACTACATCTTTATCATTTCCCAGAAAAGACTGAATCTGTCTTGGGACCCAAAGGTTATGACCATAACTGCTTATTTAAAACTAATATTTATGTCAGCCAAGAGAATACAAAAAAACCACACATTTGTACATGTGGTCTACTATAGTAGAAATTTAAATGCTCTAATACAGAGAGATCTTTAAAGATTCTCAATAGAAGTAATGGAAATCTTGAGATTTCCAGGCCTCAAGAGCTGTTTTTCTTCACAGCTCACCATACCAGGTATCCTGTTACATTTCTCAATACCCCCATGTTTACTGTCATGTTTTCTGTGTTTACACAATCTCACAGTTAGGGCTGTGTGAGCACATTTTTGTTTGGGCTTGAACCAAGAGAAAAAAAGTATAGCCCTGCAAGAATATAACCTGAAACTTCACTTGAACTAGCACTGAACCTGAAATGAGAGGCTTTGTCACATAAGGTAACAGCAAGGACATGGTTACTTCAGTCTCCTTGCTAAAATCTCAACCTGAATTTAAAAATCACTGAAAAATTTTGGCTTTCCTTCTGAACACTAGTTTTAACAACAACAACAACAAAAAAAAGGCTACTTGTTTGCAAATTAATTTGATACAGTACTTGCAATAGGAGGCAAAAAGTATACACTTCAAATGAGAAAAATGGATTCATTTAACAGGTTTTAAAGAAAAATGCTGAAGTTGCTTAATTTTCATTTGTCCCCTATAAACCTACTATTAATCTAATGTAAGCCTATTTTAAATTTAGTTTGATCATATTGAACTGTTTTTCACATAAAAAATTTCCCTGTTACATCCAGATTACAATAACCCAATGAGATTGATACGTCACTTGACTTTGGTGATAAATAGGGACAAAAGCAAGGTAGAATTTGCTGTATGTGTAGTTATCCTAGTTTTTTGAGTCAGTTTCTGGTAAGAATAGTAGTAGTATTTTAAAACTAAAGGTGATTTTAAGGTAATAAGTGTAATTTTAAGGTAATATTATTTTAAGATTATAAATTATTTCTCTGTTGGAAAAAAAATCCAGTATTTATCAACTGTATAGAAGTATAATATACTATATTTCTATAGTATAGAAAGCCCTCAGATGTCCACATCTTATTCTCATATGAGTGGTGGGAGATATGCAATATTTAAGTGCAGTACAAAGAATAAAAATACCATGGTAATGCCACATGTGGATACTGGATCATGGTACTATTGCGTATTGAATACAGAAGTTGAAACAAAATGTTGTTTCAGATCTGTTCCAGTCTGAGTGGTTTAGTGTAAAACATAACAATAGTTTTTCAATCAAGAACTACAAAATTTTAGAAGTGTTGTTCTTCAAAAGGAATGTTCCAAGTAGCCCTTGCTTTACCTTTGCAGTTTTGTGCTCTTTAAAATAGCCATATAACTGAATTAATATTAGAAAAGCACACAAAGGCAACTTTCCTATCCCTGCTGGTGTTGTAAACACACAAACCTTTCCTCTGAGGCACAGGACAAAATGACATACCTTGCGTTTTCTCTCAGGAGTTAATATTCCATATGGGAAGCCTTCTTCCTCCAAAAGAAAACATGCATTATGGGCCATCCATACATGAAGATTAAGAATGTCCACCTCTACAAACTCAGCAGCTTGCTTACACAATTATTCTATGGATTTGTTTCTCTATTCTTGTGATTACTAAAAGGCCTGTTGTGCTTTTGCATTATAAACAAGAAGTGAGAAAAAATGATCATTGGCATAACTCCAATATTATTTCAAAATTTCTCGAGCTCCCAAGAAGAGGACACTGGTGTGTATTGTATTTTAAATCCAAAGAGTGGTGCTCATTCTTTTCTGACTGCATCTTACATGCACCTCAGGAGAAATATTACTAATCTGTATTAATTTAAATAGGATTTAAAGGCTTTGAATAGATCCAAATTGATAGCACTTTGGAATGGAACTCCATGTCCATGCAGAAGAGGTTACAGTAATCCCAGCATAGATGGCAAACCCTGGAGGAGCCTTTACTTGACCTCCAGAGCTGTGATTCTGGCAGAAGTGATAAGGAAATGAAAGTTCCTTATCTCAATCTTGACTGTCCATATGAAAATGTAAATTTATTATGAACTTAATCTTTTGGCTTTTTGCAAGGTGTACCCAAGAATCAGGAACTAGAAGCCATTTGTGGTGATGTTTCTTTTGCGAGAGGTGGACATTACTACAGTGAAAGAGATGAATTATTAATACCACATTATTTCAGAAGAAACATTAATCTGATGCTAGTACAGATCCAGATTTTCTCTCCCTGTTATTACATTCCTACTGAGACTACATGGTGTGTGCAGAGAGAACCTTATATTCACCCACTTCAGATTCAGAAAGTAGAGAGATTTGGGATACACAAAATAAACCTAATTTGAAAGTGGTATATAGCTTGTGTAGAAAGACAGTAAAATAGTGTACATTTAATAGGAAAGGGTTTCACTTTTATCTTGTTTAAAAAGGGCACTAGGGTTTGAAAAGAGGGAGGGAGTTCTGTATAACAAACTGTTTGCAGCAGAGCCTGTCCCTCAGGGAACCTGCACAGATGGCCTCTGCAACAGCACCAGGAGGTCAGCAAGGTCCAAACTGCTACAAGGATATCATAAAATGATACAGAAAACACATTTAGGCTTTGAACAAGGACTTGAATTTCAGTAATCTCAATTCAGTTGTTCATTGTTCTATTTGACTGGGAGGAATGTAAAGATGAGCATACAGATTTCTCTCCTGCATACAGGTGAAAATACCTGATATGTATATTTTCTTGAAATCTGTTATTAAAATCATCCAGATGTTTTGAACTCAGCTGTTTTTCTCTAGCCCATCACTGTGCCAGGAAGTACCAGTAAATTAATCTGATGTAACACAAAAACCTGTCTAATTTTAGTGACATGATTCCGAACTCCAAAGACCCAGAAACCAGCATTAACAGATAGGAGTTCATTCAGCAGTTCTTAATCCCTGAAACACACAATAGGATGGAGGGTCTACCAGAGTCTTGTATTGCCAGCATATATCCCTGGTGTATATATATATATATATCTCCATATAACCTGTGTGGTGTGTTTTCTGAGAACATGCCTTTTTTCATTTCAATGAGCTAACACACGCTGTCATTACAAAATGTAACACAACTCGGATTCTCTGCTTTATGGAAAAAAGGGCAAAAGGAAAAAAAGCTAGTTTTTTTCAAGCACTACCAATAAGAAATTGAAAATTTAATGTAGGCTATGTGTGTTGTCAACACCCAGATGATCTTCTATAAAAGTTTGTGTTCTGTATAACTGATGGCTTCAGAGGAACTTTGCAAGGCAAAAGCAGATGCACTGTATCTCCCATGGCCTACAAATTTTAGGATAGTGGATGTACAGCAACGAAAAAGCATTTCTCAGAAACCAAAATTTATATGGAGGTAGCCACTAAGGTGTGGCTGTTGAAGGTCCCGTATATCATTAACTAGAGCTGAGCGGTAAAGTTCCATTTTCAGTTTGAATAATTTTTTTCTAGCACCCTGCTACTGAAATTTACATGGTTTCCATCCAGACTAGTTCATTCTAAGACATTTTAAAAAGTCTATTCTAGATATTCCTCTGTACTGTGTCCCTCTATATTCAAGAGTAGGCTATTAAAAAAAATCTAAAATTATGAAGGCCTGCTTTCTTATCACTACATAGAGAAGGTTGATTATAGGTTGTTTTGCTAGTTAATGATATTTCTATCTTCTCTGGTATTAGATTTAGAGATAGATGGGAGGTAGCCTTTCCCTCCCACACAATGGTTGAAATTTTAGTTTTTCCCTTCTGTGAAGGAATATATCCCAGGCATTTCAAAATAGTATGCATTTGCCTGTGCCAGGGAGAGGGAGAGAGGAAGCTTGTATGTGCAACCCAAAGAACACATTGGGTTTATATACTTAGTGAGGTACAAAACATACAAGGCCAGATCCTTTGTCTCACTAGCACTAAACAATAGCTGTCTTCTTATGAGCATCTCTTTATGTTGCCTACTGGAGATGTTACTCTTTGGGTAAGAAAGGGTGTATCCAGTGGTCCAGGAAGACATCAGTTGCTCAGAACAGGGGTTAGAAATTTCTCATGGGACATACTAGTTCTTGGTCCAAAGACTGGCTGTTTATCTGGGCAAACAGTCTCAAAAACTGAGTGAGAGAAGCAAGAGTTGACTAGCACACATGGATGTTGTCTTGGGTGTTTCCAAAGATTTTTGATATTCTTCTTTTTACTTATGCCCTTGAATCTTTAATCCATCCTGCTGATGCTCAGCCTAGCATTGTTCCCTTTGCCTTGAGACTGCCACAGAACACTCAAAAGCATCAATAGTCACTTAGGAAATAGCTGTCAGGCAGCATGGCAGGTACTGAAACAGAAGCTTCAAGGATGGAACCTGCAAGGGAACCGATAAGTGGCACTGCCTCTGGTGCACTGGTTTGTGAGGCCTTCATAATTAGAAGTGAGTTTTTCTTTGAGCTAATTTGTGCCAGGTGGGATGACAAACTTTTTTCTCTGAAAGGCACATACTGAGCAGGAGTTCTCATTCCAGATCTTACCTGTCTTCAACGCTTGATTTCAAAGCCTCAAGAGCTCCCCTGCTATGTATCTGCAAATAGCTATGTGTACAAGTGTACTTAATTTTTCAATCAACACTTCTGTTAAAAAAAAAAACCAGAAAAACGCTAAAGTAGTGGGAAAAGAGCCTAAAGTAGGGTACCAGATACTCCTTTCATTCATCAGAAACACTTGCCATCAGATGAAAATTCTTCATGAGAAATATTAAATTTTGAAATTACCTCTACATAATGTACACTGTACACAACACAAGGAATTTGATTTTTAAAAATCTGATTTTTGTAGCATAGGAGTCTTCACAAGCCCCTCAAATCTACTACTTTTATTAATTATATGTGGAAGATGCTCAAATACTCAGTGATGTCCAGGAATGTAAGCCTCTGTCCCGGTTTAGGGCAAATTTTGGAGGAAACCTCTGAATGGGGTCTCTCTAAAAAGCAGATTCAAGCAGCCCTTCCTCTAACTGGTTCAGGAAGATTTTCTTGGAAAAAAAATGGAAAAAAAAAGTTTATTTAACAAGCAAAGTATTCACAAACTTGGAAAAATGAATAATATTAAACAGTGGAGCCTCTTGCTGTTCTGAAGAGATGGCAAATTCAGAGAGAGTCCTGTTGGTGGGGTGTAGCTCGGCTTGCTCAGTCCCTATCAGTCCCTCTGGGCTGGAAAATGCAGCATCCTGGGCCTCAGTGGGACACAGGTGGGAATTCCCAGTGTTCCTCTGGATTTCAGTCCAGAGCAAGGCTGATCAGTTCCAAGGAAAAGGAAAAGCCACAGCCAGAGGAACTTCCCTGGCTCAGCTAGCAAGAAAAAACCAACTAAAGGCAATGAAGAGATCTCTCCTGCTGTCTGTGCTGCAGAAAACACCATCTGGGAGCTGGAATGCAAGGAGTAAGTGCAGTTTCTGATAAAAAACTTGAGATTCTTTTCCCCCCCACTTCACTCTCAGAATCAGTCTTAAAGGCACAGAAATTAATATCCAGCATAAACAGAAGAGATGATTGGGATACAAGTATCATAATGTGACCCTAGGACAGCCTCTAGCACTCATCGCAATGCAGACAATAATTCTGGCTTACATACAACATGGGAAGTACTTGTAGCTCTTAGAGGATAGATTTACTGTCACTAAAGGAAAAGCAGTTATTAAATGTAATATATGTAATATATTTATTAATTCAGTGGTTTTATTTATGGGCTTTGGTTTTTCTTTTTTTTTTTTCTCAGAGAAATTTAGGGATTTCATCAAGAATATGATCCTCATCTTCAGTTCCCTATCAAAGGCTTGGCATTTTCATATTATCCGATCATGAATTTGAACCAGACAGAAAATTCTCAGTAGAAGCCTGATTGATGCTCTTTGTTTTCTGATTTAGTTAAACTAAATATTTCTTTTTCTAAAGCTATTATTTAAAATAATAAACTGTAGGTTTGCAGCTATTCAACCCAGCCAATTCTTATGCAAATACAGTAATGGGTCACAAGGTTAGCTGTGAATTGTGATCCCTTGTGCAGTTTCTTAAATGAGGGGCAATGCCAACTCAGCTTTGCTTAGCTCATTTACTCTGCATCTCAACTTGTAAATTAATCATTGCTGGCAACATCAATTTGGTTGTAATTAATCATACAGGGAGGAGCAAAGAAATTGCACTGAAGTGAGTCATATTAACATTATCTGATTGCTCTCAGTGTAATTTACTGGGATCCTGATGTGTGCATACAAGGCTTCTGGCTAGTACCTTGGCACAGAAGGAAATCTGTAAATTGCTGTAGAATACTGCCTAGCCCACCTAGCCATATACACAGGTTTCTAATGAGCCCTGCTCTGACGCATTAATTTTGTGCCCATAATTGTGCAGGTTCTCAGTCCTTTGACTCTTAAACTGCCGACAAAGGAAAGGGGCTTCTAGTGCCCCTCAGGCATGTAATAAAAACCAATGGAGTCCATTCCCAGGCAGGCCTAGGAGCTCTTAGACAGCACCCAAAGGAGGGCCCTGAGGATGGTGAAGCATCTGGTGAAGCTGTGTCAGGAGCAGCTGAGGTCCCTTGGTCTGTTCAGCCTGGAGAAGACTGAGGGCAGACCTCACTGCAGTTCTGCAGCTTCCTTGTGAGGCAAAGAGGAGGGGCAGGCACTGATCTCTTCTCTGTGGTGACAGTGACAGGACACAGGGGAAGTGGTTTCAGGGAAGTTTAGCCTGGATAACAGAAAAAGATTCATCACCCAGAGGGTATTTGGGCACTGGAACAGGGTCCTCGGGAAGTGGTCACAGCAACATCCTGAGAGAGTTCAAGAGACATTTGGACAATGCTCTCAGGTACATGGTGTGACTCTTGGGGTGTCCTGTGCAGACCCAGGAGTTGGATCTGCAAGGACCCTGACGGGCCCTTTCCAACTCACTGTGTTCTGAGACTCTGCAATAGTTCCACCCCAGTGAAATGTCGATACAGACAACAGGAAAAATTAGATAAAAAGTTTGTATTGAATTTAAAGTCAAAGTTACCTGAAGAAAATGAAAATGGAAACCAATTAACTAACGGTTTAGTAAGTACTTTTTTTTCACTCCAAACAAATGTAAATTAAAATATTAGATATTAATGGTCTTGGGAGACAATGGAAGAATTGGTCCTTTTATATTTCAAAGAAATCCTGTTAATAAAATGCTTAAGAACCAGAAGAACTTGAAGTTTCTTTATGATTCATCCAGTTAATCTCAAAACAGGTTAATGATAAACAAAATCTCATTTCTAAAACAATTTAACTGTGGCATAATTCTAATCTGAGATGTATATCTCTATCCAGGGAGGAAACAGAAAAGCAGTATGACAGATGATCTTAAACAATAAACCAAAAAGCTGAAAGTGGAAGTCTAGAAGGAAGACAACTTCTGTTTTTCACTTTTATATGAATCTAATGCAAGTGTATGCCCACTCGTGTAGTTACTTGTGGTCTTGACCTGCAGCTTGAGGCTGTGCTTTCCCAGAGGGTGTCAAACTTTCACAGGCCCATGCATGACCATACATACATCAACAGCTACTTGAAATGAACATGCAGAGGAAGACTGTTATTTCACACAGCACTGTCCATTAAAGCTCTAAATAGGTTAAAATTAGTTTTCCTACTTGATTGATACTTGTGTTCAAAAGATATACTTTAATTTAAAACCAGATTTGTTGTGTCAGAGTTAAAATGTTAGCAAACCAGAAAGGTCAGTGATAAGGTAAATGGGTTGCATGCCTAAGTACATTCCAACTTTTCCAGAAAACCAGATGACCTACATAAACCTCCCATCTAATAGTAAATGTGTTTCAACTAGGGCAATAATTATAGGAGGCCAATTAGCCAGTTACAGGAGGCTGTGCAGCAGGCCGCTGGAAGAAACTATTTAATTTCTTTTGTTTTAACTGGAACAGCAATGGCAAACAGGTTTCTCCTACTCTGAGAGTAGGAAGTTGACCAAAAGTGGAAAAATCAGGTAATAGGGAGAATAAAAAAAAAATGCCCACTGATATTATACATTTTAATTATTTTCCTTGCAACCTAGAGACCTGAATTGCAGTGTCACCCCTTCCAACACCTCTGCTCTGCCAGTGAGAATGAAGGGTGTGGGAAAGGAGTGATCTTCTGCCATCCCAGGAGCCCATCCCCTGACGCTTGTGCCTGGGCACTGCAGCAGCAGGGGCAAGTCTACAGTGAAAACTCCACCGACCTTCAGCAAGCCACACTCGTGGAAGTCACAAGCTAGCAGTTATATTGCTAGGTTTAAACTAGAGGCATTGGACTTACAAGTGGTCCTATGAAGCCAAGCTGAAGCACAGTTTGGATAGCTTTTCTTCCTAAATCTCTCAAATATAATTATCCATAATTGGAGCTTGATGTTAACTGAGTTCACTGCAAGATGTCTAATGAAGTTCAAGGCAGCAAACATTTCCTGTGGTCTTTGAGAGGATTATTGCCTCCGTGTAACGCAAAGCTACTCTGGTTTGAACCCATTAGACTGGTACAAAACACTCTTAATATACCTGTTTTTTCAAAAAGTGAAGTAGAAGTGACAAAAGAAGTTGCTTGCTACTTATTTGCACAAATGAATTTTCAGGGTAAGACAGCTTTTACTCCAGCTGCAAGCCTTCAAGCAATGGATTATCAGTCTTGTCAAGCACAGCTTCTAAATCAAGCAGGACACAACATAAAACAGTAGGAATAAAGAACTTCTACAGAACACCCCAATTGTCCCAAGAGTGCTATATTGTTTTTCTTCAGAAAGAGAAAAATGTGTTATTGTAGGTAAATCACAGGACATCAGTCTCATCTTAAAATGCACAGCTAAGCAGCAACCACAACAATGGCAGATATCCTCACAGGGAAAATTTTAAATCTGAATACTGAGACCTGCATTTGTACACGTGGTAAATAGAAGTATACCAGCATGTCACATTCAATTCTCTAAAAATGAGGTCTAAAACTTAGAAAGGACTTGAAAATGTACAGTGCTAATAACACCAACATTGTGGGTGTGAAACCCATATGGCCCATTCACTAAAGAGTTGGACTTGATGATCCTTCTGGGTCCTTTCCAATTCAGACTATTCTATGATTCTGTGAAAATAAGTAGAATTAAAGTCTGTTGTCTATAAGACAGGCCTTATCTTGAGACACTTAACAAGCTTAATCTATTTATCCAAAAAAGGCAGAAATATCAGATTTATTATTGTCTATTATTGAATATATTGTATAAAGGACAGAATTTAAACATTTAAGGAGCAGGGGGTCGCAGTTGTGACCTGATTGGAAGGACAGATGGAAGCCACTTCAGTTAGTTCTAAAATCTGTGTAAGCACCAGTGGAAAAGACCAAAAACTTTGGAACTGCGCTATGAAGTATGTCTGATGAGAACAGCGAGTGGTGTCCTGCACAGACGATACAGATCAACAGCGTCGTATGCACTCTTGGGGTCGTTTTCATGCCAAAAGGGAGTAGGTACATCCCTGAAAGACCTTCAGCCCATGGATGACATGCTCTGGAGCACAAACAAGAGTCACAGATGGAGTTGCACATGGAGTGTCAGAAATCTGTGAAGCATCAGCTGGCAGAAAGAAGCCATGGGTTACAGAACACAGGAAAGCCACTGGACAAAGCATCTCAGGTTCCTATACCACCTTTACCTCCCTGTGTGAACTCAGATGGACTGAGCACAATTTCCAGAAAACATATAAAAACTTTAGGCTGAGAAAAGGCAACAATAAATGTTTCTCTAAGTACTTGTATAAATGCTTCTGGAGTTTTTTGCCCCACTTCCAACATTCAAATCATTGGTCAGAACATTATGTCTACTAATGATGAGTCAAATATATTTTTCCAACAGAAGGCTGTTTTGTTTGTGACAACAAGCGCAAGTGATAGCTGATTCAAAATGGCTCTGTAGAATAAGAAGGCAAAGCAAAATCCAATTCTGTTTTGCTTGTGACAAGGAGTTGAGAAATAAAAGTGGTATCTGATTATAAATGGCTTATAGCATAAGAAGGCATAACAAAATCTTCATATGGCTGGAAGATACGTGCTAAACAAACACTAAGTTGGAAAGGGTATAGCAGCAAAGGCTTTGATTACTCAGAATAAGGATCAGAAAAATGCTGGTCTGCTGCTGTGCAGGATCTTGAAACCATGATCGGATAGGAGAAAATTATAGCGGTCTCTCTCGGGCTTTTAAATTCTTAAGTGTCAGTGGCTATACCTGAGAATAGAAAAGAGCAATAGGCAATAAGTAGGCAGTTTACAAAACCACACCTTGACAGCAAAATCTTAAGAAATAACTCTTTTCCATTCTTCTGCTTCTCATACCCTTGCTCTTATTCTTTGCCTTACACATTACACATTTGTGTAGCCAGAAACACAAACTACACAATTTAAGCAATGCATTTAAAAACCCAAACCTCAAAAAAAAACCCAAATACCAAGATCAGTGTAAATATTCCCCAAATATTTCTTTCAAACTCTACTACATCTTTTGAACTCTGAAGAAAGACTTTTCAAAGCAAACATCACAATCTCTAATCATTTTTTCATCATGTTGTAGCACGCCATTCTTGTATTAACCTTACAATAAAAGAATTGTAGGTTTTCTAGGAGCCAAAACACAGTTTTTAAAAGAATTTCAGCAAGGTGCAGCACATTCTAGCACTGAGATGAAAAGATGCAAGACTTTCCAGTATTTTCAAACACTTTCTGAGTGAATTTTTATGAACATTTACAATCACACAAGTACCAATCTTTACTTGCTCCCTGCAGTAACCCTGGCCTGAAACCCCTCCTAATTATAAATTTATGTTCTGTAAATTGCTTAGAAACTTACAGAAGAACACAAACATTTTAATAAACTGGCTTTGGTTAGCTAGTGGTTTCACTTCAGAAACATTGGTATGATTTAAATCAACCAAACACAGATGCTAAATTAAAGAAAATCACAGAAAAACTGTGTTTGCAATTTCATTAAAATACAAAATATGTTTGACTGGAAGTGGGTGCCTATGCACAGGACTAGGCCACTAAAGCATCTTAGTTTTCCGGGGTTATTGCTGATCACCCCAGAGAAAGTTTTTTACACAACTCAGTAAACTAGAAATTATACTTGTAAGGTTTGCAAATGTCCTCTATTCTAAATACATAATCAGCATAAGTGTATGGCATAATTTTAGATCGTGAACACTTTGCCTATCTATAGAGTGTTTTCAAGACTTATGGTCTTGAAAAAATGAAAATACAACATATGAGTTACAAAAGGATCAATTTTACCAAGCATCTCAAAATCAAACATTGCTAATCCTATGTACACCCAGACACTTCAAGCCACCAACTAACTGTTCTTCAGCCTCTGAAATGTGATGGTATCATTATGGACATATGTTCTTCAGAAGAACTTAAGGAGATAAGTTATATTTCAATGCCTTAAATACCTTTCCAGGTCTTCTTGAAAATTACCATGCATTCCAAAAGTTTTCCTCTGGAAAAAAAATCTCAAAACTTTTCCAGTTTGATGCAATCTTTCAGTTCTTAAAAGTATATGAGACCAATAATTAAAAAAAAATAAGCTAAAATATAATAACAATATGAAAGAGGTATTAAAAGGACCAACATGTGAGAAAAGGATCTCACAATTTTTCAAACAAAATTTAATCCAACTCAATTCAAATTCTGTTTTACAAAAATTAGCAAGAAATTTTAGGAGAATATCTGTAATGGAAAAAAATTGCAGCTAACCTATGTATTGTCTGCTACGAATGAAGGGATAATCAAGTTTACAGGAAGGATTGCATGATAGAAGAAAATTCTTGAAGATGGAACATAAATTTGCACGGTGAACTCTAATGCCTGTGATGTACTGGAATCTGTCAGAGAATGCATAAACTTGCTGTTTGCTATGCTGATACATTAATATTATTAATAATATTCATCAAATTTTGATGCTTCTGCTAGCTTTCCATGAGACTGTGAAAACCTTTCTATTTTAGATGCAAGCCCAGGGAGAGAAACATGATGGGTGAGTTTGTTTCTTCTGATGCTTTCTAGATCAGCTATGAGAGGAGATATGTGTGATGCGGGTCTTGTTCACACTGAAATTTATCCCTTCTCTTCAGGTTCAATAGAAATAATTGTCAGGTTTGGATTCAGAAGCCTTTTTTACAGTCCTGAATTTTTTATGGGTTTGAGTTTTGTAGTTCATGACTGTAGGTGTGTCACAGCACATCCAAGGTTTCTGTGGATCCTCTCTTTATTGTAACTTACGGGTCTGTGCCTGCAAGGGACTGAACTCAATGGCTAAGATAGTACCTGCGGCACCAGGCTTCTGCTCTGGCAGATCCACGTGAAATAGCATGACTTTACAGGCTCTTGCCATTTACTATTTGATATTTCACAAGTTACAGGCACAAACTTGCAGCCACAGCCAGAAGTGTGTCACTGAATACATGTGTATGTCCATTGTACAAACCCCAAACAACTAAATTTCTGAAGACTAAGGGAAAACACACTGATGTACTTACAATACTAAAAAAACCCAAACAAACAAAAACCCAAAAAATCCCAAAACCTACAAACCAACCAAGCATCAGAAAAACCCAACAAACCAAAACCAAAAATTATAACAAAACAAAAAATCAAACCAAAACCACAAAAAAATCCCAAAACCCAAATAATGAAAAAAACCCCCTAGATCACGTTATTCTAAACAACTTGGTGTAATTATAAAGGACACAAAATTAGAACAATGGAGCAGTTTGCATAAGGAACAGTGAGATGTTGACATTGCAGCTATTTCTAGGGGTTTTTTTCTAGTTTAATTTTTAGTGTGTGCCCTTGGTTCTGGCCAGGAGAATCAATATTATGTATATTTCCAAAGAGCACTGGTTCCAGGTATGATTGATATGTACTTCACCATTAAAGAAGAGTTGAAATTTTTTAGGCCATTATTAAGTATTATTATTAATATGGGGGAATTAATTCATGAGTACATGCTACACATTTCTTGAATGACTGCAACATGGCAGAGTAATTCCAGTGCTCTTTCACTGACAGAGCTGGGGGAGAAAGTGTGTCCCTCTTGGAAATTCTCATTTTTGAGACAAAAATTAAAAGTGAAACTACATAACTGTAAATCACAAATTCCAATCTCCAGTGGACAGCTGGGGAGACTATCATGTTCTGGAGAGCAAAGGAAATCCTACAGCCATAAATCATCTGCTGAATATTTTGGGTTTAAATTAGAGTAATAGCCAAAACATGACACCACTCAAATGCCCATTACATCACAGGAAGCTAATTGTTCTAAAAACATGCCTTTTGTAAAGCCTTGCAAGTGGTGATGATGAAGTACCACACTTGCAGTTTTAAAGCAAAGGAAGTCACAGGCATACCAGTCAACTGCTTTTCCTGTGGTGGAGAATGTTATGTAAGAAGTAACTCCTATAGCTACTTCTGAGCAGGAACTGTCAGGATAAAGTATCTTTTAAAGAGGCACAAAATATTTTTTTTTTTTTATAAACCCAAAGTGGTCTGTCTTTCTTTATGGCTTGGAAGACAATTTTATTTTGAGTTTCACCCACTTGTGAAGGAAAGTTATTCAGGATTTCTACAAATCTGTGTTTCTAAAGACCAGATGGTATTGATTTGAACATAAGGTAGATGGCAGGAAAAAAAAGCAGAAAGAAGGGTGGGGGAAACCAACAAACAATCCTTTATTAATTCCATAGCCTCTTATTAATGCTGATATTTTTTATGTTTGAAAACCTGTATTTTTCAGCCTAGCTGCAAATATTGTGTAAAGTGAAACCTTCTTGCGTCATGTATCTCTCTCTTGCCTACAGCAAATTAGTTATACTTGATTTCCACAAAGATTTAATGTTATCCCTATCATCTATTACCTGTAGTGGTAAGCCTTGCCACATATATCTGAAATTCTCTCTCTAAACTTAACATGAGAAGTAGAGCAGGTAGGAGAGTTGAAGAGCTATTCAGGTTGTTATTGTTGAGAATGTTTTGAAGATGGCAACTTTTTTCATATGTTTAATTGAACATTTGTAAATATTTATATATTTTAAAAGGAATTGCATGAATTAAGATAAGCACCTTATATTATTTAAAGACCCTAAATTATATATCACATCTTATTAACATACCCAACCTCTCATTAAAAATAGTGCCTGGATTTGAAAGTAGCTGTCAAAATTCATAAGATTTATCCTGGAGTAAGTTCTCTCTCAGCAGAAAGAATTCATCCAAAGCAAGTGTCTTTCTGTCTTTCTATCGCTATTCATCTTTGAAAATTACTATAATTTTATGACCTTCTTATCTTTCTAGCTTATTTTTTAAGATTCTTGATGGAAAATGTAAAACAGGATTCATATTAAGCATATGCAGTTCTAGATGAGCTTATCCAGCTTTATTTTCTAAATGCCATAGGTTTGCCTTTGCTTTAATTTATAGATGATACCATAATGAGTCAATTAATTCAGAATAATTATTTACAGCTTTGGAGATCTCCATATCTGTTGACCACTGAGAGGAAAAACAGTGAAAACCAGTCCTATTAATGTTCATAAATGAAGAGGCTTCATAGGTATCACCAAGCGTAATATTCCTACACAGACAAGCACTACCAAGCTGTAACAATTAGTGTGCTGGAAGCATTCATTCACAGTCAAAAACTGTGGTCCTTTTAATTCTAAATACAAGAAAAAGTCAGAAATCTGAGTTGTATTTGCTCCACTGGCTGTACTTTCACCAGGCTTCTTACTCCGCAGGGACAGGAAAAGACAGAAAATGCTGCCAAAAGCCTTTTAGTCAACTACACAGTAGAAGAAGGGAAAAAATGTTCCTGACCATTTGGTTAGTGGTCTTAAAAATACTGACATTTTGCTAAGTGCATGGCAGGAAGTTCCATGATGTTGCTGAGAGAAATACAGTTAAAACCCATGGAAAAATATTCCAAGGCAAAGGATAGTGCATTCAAAGATACCAAAGTGGGAAGGAACAACAAAGACTACTTACCTTAGATATTTACTGAAAATTTGTAGATTTTTCTCTTGGAGAACAGATTAAAATTCACATCTACATAATTTCAGAGTACAGCTGGCTCCAGGGTTTCTGATAGTAATTTTTCATCTAAGGTATTGGTGATAAACTCCAACATTTTATAATTGCCTACTTCCAGCCCATGAAACTTGTTATTCTTTTCTCACCCAGACTGAATAAATTTGCTCAGAGATTTGCTCCTTTTGCATGAGGTCTCTGGCCCAAGATGGTTTCTTGTATAAAATAAATAAGTCACCTTTCTCCTCAAAGAATAGAATGTCCTCATGGGTGGCTGGGTACTCAGATCTAGGTGACCCTCACACCCTCACACCCTTTTACTTCCTTTACCTTCTGAAACTTGGCCTTGGCCTTCCTGGTCTCAGCACTGCATGCTACCCCAAAGCACTCCCAGAGACAGTGCTTTCCAGCACTGGAGTAATTACCCTCATATTAATCCACTGTAGCATATCTGGGTTGAAACCTAGCTGCTTATACAGATGAGTCAGGTCAGTTTTCCAAAAAAAGAAGAAGAAAATACCAACTCTCTTTATTATTTATTCCTAGACCAATCCTAATCCCATCTGAAATAGTTGCAGGAAAGACATGGTATCAAAATTCAGATTTGCTCATAAAATTATTGTTGGATCAAGAATTTGTCTCCTAGCAGAAACAGTTGCTGATTGATATCTCACTGTTAACAGCTATGTTTTGAGAGTTGGGAGCAGCAGAATAAAATTCCATTTAAAATTTTTCTTGTCCATTGCTTTAAAATTTGAAGAACTGGCTCCAAAACACACAGTAATGCTTGGTGATGTGTTTTCTTGTCATAAGTAAATGCTGTAAGGTCACGATAAAGATATCTAATCTGTTGCTAGTTTTAAGTTCACAAATTCTCAAGCATATTGAGAGCCAAATTGAGTTACCTTCTGTCAATTGCAAGACTTTCTGGGTAAATAAGGGAGTTTATATTTCTTTGAGAAAATAAAGTGGAATTTTGTCACTGGAGGTTAGCAGAATATAAGAAAATATCACAAATCAAAAAATCACCTGTCATTATTTCTTTTCTTCAGGGCAACTATAGGCTAATGCTTTTCCTGTTTGAAAAGTTTGGTTTTTTCCTGTTTGTTTACTGTGGCAAACAGTTATCAGTATTCTACTCCAGTCTGAGTTGTAGTTCTGAATTACTGATGATTAACAAGTATCTGGTGTTTAGTGGCCCCTTCCAATAACACAAATTATAAGTTATTTTAATGTTTTACTTACACATTACACTTTAATAACTTTCTGTTATAACAGCTGTGTCACCTTTCACATGTGAATATCTTCAAGGCCTCCTTTACTGCTTAGAGAGACAACATGAAATGTTGACAATGTTACAAAAAACCAAAAAAGTAACTCTAGTTACAAGTGAAAATAACAATGCAGCACAACGTGAGTCTTGGGCTTTTTTGATTATTTGGCTGGGGTTTTTCGTTGCCGTTTGGGGTTTTTTTATGATTGAAGTTGCGTTTGGGGTATTTTTTGTTTTGTTTATTGATAAAAAAATTGAAATAAGCCAACTGATGTTCATATGATGAGAAAATATCTGTTTTCTGCTCAGAGAAAATGACTGTAGAGATTCTGCTCTCTGCCTAACTATAGTGTCTGAATTCCTCCTTATGTGCAAAAGGTATGTCCACTAAAGGGTCTATAGGAAGATGCATTTAATTTAGAAAATATGGCCTCATTGTGTTTATTTATTTATTGTTCCAAAAAGCTAACCAGATATGTGCATCTTAATATTTTTTAAACTAAACTAGATCTTGTCTGGCAAAAATAAATATGCATTTTGCTCAACACTGAAGATTTTCTAGAGGTACATCACTGTAGGCATTTTTCTTCAGAAAAGAGATAAAAAACTGTCGCATGTCTTGCATGCAGTGGTGATTGCAATGAGAGCTTGGAATTCAGCAGACCTGTGTAAATGCCCTCTGGAGTCAGCATGCTTGTCTAATAGAGTAACAGACAGATGATGACCTTTCTTCAATAAGAGGCATAAGTTTTAATAAAAAGGGGCATTGGCTAGTGTATTTCTGCTAACCTGTTGTTTTAATTTTCTTAAAATCAGTAGAGGATGAGTAGATACATATGTATATATATTTTTTTTCGTATCTATATATATAAAAGAATATATCAAATGCTGCCCTAGGTTGTCATGTCTTACTCTGTCTCCCCAGGGAGATGCATCAATGAGAGAGTTTTGCCTGTGGGTAGAAAAATACCAGTGCCCCAAGCACACCTGACCTCCTCCTGGCCTCCTGGTGCCTGCATCCTTTGGGAGCAGGCATGGTGCCATGTGCCTTGCTGTGTGCCTTGGCTCCTGGACTGCCCTGCCTGGTCTCCACCCCAGTGATCCCCTGCTTAACAGCTCTGATGGATGTGCACAGCTTTAGAGCTCACATGTCAGTGCATCTTTATGAATTTATCTCAGACACATTTACTCTGGATCCAAAAAAATCCCTTCTTCCAGCAAAGCCTGTAGCTGCCCAAGCAGGCAATGGAAGACAGAGCTGAAATAGTCCCCAGTTTGTATTCATGGCACCTATTCCTGTCCTAGAGAATGACAGCATATAGACAGATAGACCTTGTGAAATAAGGAAAGAATATCAGGTGGTACACTATGGTTTTACACATTCTACTCAGTAATAAGGATGACAACAGTGTCTCAAGAGTTTTTTCTCATTAACACTCTGTTTCTTAGTAAAGAATTGCATTACAGTAGTGAGTTTCAGCTTTTTTTTTTTTTCTGCATGGTATTACACTACCAAATCAGAAGAAATGTGACAGACATGGGGTGAAATCTGCAGTTAGAAAATTTTCACAACCACTTCATAAGAGATCATCTGCTTACTATTCTGTGTGTCCAACAGCTTGAGAGATGTCCACATGTCAAAGGTTAAGGGTGAGCTCACTTTTCTTTGGAACTTATCCAACCTTTTATAGCACACAATTTCCAAGAAAAGTTGTAAAACAATATTATGTGAGATCTACACATTGTGGCCAATGCTATCAGAAGCACTACATAAAATGATGGATGCCAGTGAGGAAAAGGTAAGGTTTGAAGATTGAACCATCAGCTCCCACTGAAGGTGGGAACTTCCAATGCCAGGAAGATGACAGTAGCACACTAAGTTTACCAAAAACAGAGGCACTCTTTTGCAAAGATACTTGAAACTTTAATAACAAATCTGTGATACAAAATCTCAGAGGGACACTCTAACTCACATGAACAACATTCCCTAACCAAAGCAAGTTGCATATTCCTTGTCAAGAAAAAAAATTACTTCATTTTTAAGATAAAATTTCAAACTGTGTGACTCAGAATAAAAATATGGACTTATATATTTATAATTTTCTTTGAACAGTATTTCATCAAGCATTTGTAAACCATTCTATCTAGACCATATTTAAGACTTGTATTATGAAGTAATTTCTCAAATAAAGTATTGAGATTGAAAATTCTTGATTGGTGCTTTAAGAATAGGGAAGTGGAATCCAAATTCAGTAAAATTCAGGACCTCTGTTATTCCAGAAAACTTATTCTTTGTCCAAATATTGTGCGTGCTCAAAAGAAAAGAAACCATATTCAAGGGTGATTATGGAAACTCATCTTTGGCTAAAAGACTTCTTCTAATTCAGTTTAAGAATAATGGGAACATTTGAACTATGAACCCCAAACAGAGCGTTCTTAATGACAGTACTTGCAGACACTGGGCTGCATTGGCAGACAGATTTCCAATAATGCAGCACAGAGAGGGGAGAAGGAAATCTGTTTTGGAAAACAGACTCCTCAGGAGTCAGCAAATACAGGGGAAAGCAGAGCTTTACACCAAACTGTTGATTAACAGTCGTAGTCAGTATGTAAATATATACTGTTGTATACTGTTGTATACTGCTAGAGATAGTTAAAGGAAAGAAACATTGAGATAGTTTTGTTGTTCTGTGTTAAATGGTAAGGAGAGAGGAAAAATATGACAATGTTTTTATAGAAAGGGTTTGCAGCGTGTCCTATATAACTCTAATAATTGAACTGTCTGAACTATCCAAACCTTTTCCCATGGTGTGTAAAAAAGATTTATCTTAATTTGAAAATATTTTTTTTCTTTGCAATGTAACTTTCTGTGCTGCTGCAACCTCACAATCACACATTGCTTGAGCATTCAGCTGCTAGCCCAGGGAGAATCTTACAGGAATACTGCCACATTGATTGGACAGATTAGGGAAGCAATGTTTTGAAGAGATCATGATCTTTCACTGATTCTGTTGCTGAGCTGTGGCCAAACACATCATGCTAATCATTTAACTTCTACAGCAAAGGGGAGAAAGGAAATATTTCTTATATCTGGCCAGCCTGAAAAGATAGACAGCTGATTTCCAAACAACATTTCCAAATCCATCTTTAAGTATAAATCTTGTCTAGACTTCATCTTTCTCTCATTTTATTGTTAACCACAGACTCCACACTTACATCAAGATCATGCTTTTAATGCAGTAATTGGTTTGTGTAAGAATTTTACAATTACCATGTCATAACAGCTATAAACTAATCATAATTATGAAGGAGAAGTTCGTAAACCTTTATGTTCTTTTCAGAGTAAACGGCTCAGAAACTTAAGGAAGGTGATTGAGAGTAATCACCCTGTCTTTACAATGGGAAAATCATGGCTGACCAACCCAATAGCTTTCTACAATGAAATGTCTGGTTTAATGGATGAGAGAAGCAGTGGATATTGTTTATCTCACCTTCAGCAAGTCTTTTGACACTGTCTTCCATCACATTCTCATTGAAAAAATGATGAAGTATGGGTTAGATAATCAGGCAAGGAGGTGGATAGCAAACTGGCTGAACTGCTGGCCTCCAAGGTTTGTGAGCAGTGGCGTGAAGTCCAACTGCAGCCCAGTCCCAGTGGTGTACCCTTACACCTGATCCTAAGCCACAGCTATTCAACCACATCATTAATGACCTGGCTGGTGGGATTGAGTACACCCTCAGCAAGCTTGCACAAGATCCAAAACCAGGGGAAATGACCACTTAAGGTGGTTGTGCTGCCATTTAGAGGAAGTTCAAAATGCTGGAGAAAGAGGGTGACAGAATTGTCATTAATTTCAACAAAGAGAACTGCAACTTCATAAACTTTTTGTGAAATTACCCCAGACACCAACATCCACTGGTGGCCAGCTGTCTGAAAAGCATCTTGGCAGAAGAAGATCTGGGTTTCCTGGTGGACACCAAACTGAACTTGTAGCACTGGATTAGAGATACATCTTGGTGTTTGGTCTGGTTCTGTGCTGCCCAGAGCAGAGATACACGGACAATGAAACACGTCCAGCAAAGGGCCACAAAGATGGTTAAGGGCTTGGAGTAGCTGTCATACCAAGAGATACAATCCTGAGAGACAGCCTGCTACACCTGATTCTGCTTTGAGTAGGGAAATTGACTAGATAGCGCCCTGAGATACCTTCCAACTCTGTACATGTTGTGATTCTCGAAGAAGAGGCATTCTGAATCTGTCTGTTGGGATGCTTACAGAGGCTTCTCAGTAAAACAGAAATATCATTTAGTCCCAGACATATTATGTGGTGTATTAAGTGCAAAAGAAGTGCCTGATTTTGCTTCTGGTTAACAAGTGACTGTGTGTGGTACTAATGAATGATGGCAAAAACGCAAATTACAATTTCTTGATGTATATTTTTCTTGCACATACAATTCAATAGCTCTTTTACTTCAAAATATAATGAACAACTACAGAAAACAAAAATATTTTATACCAGCACTTTGCTAATGCCCTGGGAACCACTCATTCCACCCACATGCTATCACGCTACCATTATGGAAAGAATAAGCTTTTTGTAACACAAGGCAGTGTAATTTTGAGACTTTTCAAGCAATGCATATGATCATTACAAAAACACTTTTCTGAAATACCCTGAATCACCCCATAATACATCCATTTATCTAATTTCATATTATGCTAACATGTGAGAAACAGTCTTAACAATAGCTAAAAAGTAAGTACTTAAGTAATCAAAATTTCAGCTAAAACAAGACCTTTATAAATCCCTGTACTCCCCCAAAATAACAATGAGAGCCTTTACAGATACTCAGTTATTAGCTTTCTTGCTGTAACAACGGAAATGTAGCTATTAAACCATGCTGTATCATCCCTTCCAGCCTAACACAACCTTCTGTTTAAATATCAGCATCCTAATACAAGGGTATAGACTTTGGGAATAAATCATTGTTTGCTCTGCTGCCTAGTTTGCTTTGGTGGCAGTTTCATAGGTTCAATCTTGGCATGTGCTTTCTGACCTGATTTTGGAGTTTGCAGTATGTGCTACTGACATTCATCCTTGTTATCATGATCCTCTCTTTGTTAGGCAGCGTGGCACTTGTTTATGCACTTGGATTTGGATTTATATGTGCTTTTGCATCAAAACTCTCTGACTGAGAATAGTGCAGACACACAGATTTTCCTGTCACGGTTGCATTTCCTGGGTTTTTGTTCTGTTTTAAATTTTCTTCTTAGGTGGAAGTTATACTTCATATTTAATTTTGTACTCATCTTATGATCACTGAAAGAGGATTTGGCTGTTTATCTCAGACATGTTTCAAGGTGATTGTATTTTTTAAATTTACCCCAGCAAATAAGTGCAAAGCTACTAATTTTCTAAGACCATTTGAAAGTCTTTGGTTTTGTTTGCATAGCCTTTACCTTCTATCAATTTACTTAGATGCTGTAATGCACTGCAGGTTTCATGTCAAATTACAGATAATGTGGTGTAAGTTTTCTCCTTCTCAAGGAACATAATGAGTTTACCATGGGTTCCACATTACTGGAATATCTTTATAACACTTCTCTTAAATTCTTTCAATGGCAAACCTGTAACTAAACCTTAAGTATATTTAAATTATATGTGTTCATTAAGTTATAAAATATAATGGTAGCATTAATTTTGGAGAGTTCTAAATGCATTTTTTTTGGACCATAAAAATAGTAATAGATTATTTTAATAGAACTATTCATGTGTATAAAGCCAAGCATGTGTTTAAGTGTTTGCATGATTGACTTCTTTGTATATAAAACATTCAGCAAAATTACACTTGTATGCCTGGTCTTCACAATTTTGAGGACTGTGAGAAATGCAACAAACAGAAATTTCTTTCCTCTCCAGCGGCTAATAAAAGTTAGCACCTGTCCTTAGCAGCCTAATCTGAGCAATCCTGGGAAACAATCATTGAACTCTGGGAGCCTTTTCTGCACCACTTGGAAAGGAGTGTTAAATCAATTATAAAATATTTAAAACATCAAACAAATGAGAAAAATGTAGACTGTGAGAAGGGGTAAAAAAAGATTTAAAAAAAATAGAGGGCTGTTCATGCAGTCCTTAGTGGTCTGGGTCTGGATATTGTGGGTCATTGTTATTAGGTATTATTCACACTCATCCTGAAAAGCAAAATCATCCCTCATAATGAAGGCATACACTGCATTTGAAGACAAACTACAGTTTGACAGAAAACTCTTTGCTTCTCAGCTGTCTCCATAATATATTCTAGTTAAAAATAATGAGACTGTTGATAAATATTTTATGAATATTTACCTGCAAAAATGACAAAAAGAAATGAGAATAGAAAGAATAGAAAGAATAGAATGTGGCACTTTGTTCTGTAGTTTATAAATTAGTAAAATACATTTTGTTGTAGTTTTGTTCCCAAATCTTCTTTATTTCAGAAAATAGTCAAAATCAGCCACAAACGATCAGCCTTTTGTTGTGGTGGTTACTTTTTTCTGTGACTGGAATACTCTTAAGGCTGGGTCTGGCTTTCAAGTGAGTGACAGCGAGAAATGAAATTCCCTTAGCCTCCAGTAAGCCCTCAGTGCTTCACAGAATTGGCACTTGAGTATTATACAAATGGGCAAAAATTTTCTGAAACCTGGAGTGATGCCACCACTATGCAGCTGTGCTACAGATATGGACATTACAATTCACAAGGCTCCTTCACCTAAAATATACCTGAATGGAATGAGTCTCCTCATTGTCCGTTAGGTAAAGTTCTACCTAAAGACCATCTCAAGATTTTTCAGGAACCCAGCTATTTCACTATATCTGTTAAAGTCCTCTTAGAATCAAGCTGTTTACTCTGTACCTCATCTATTTGCAACTTCTGACAACTTCGATTCCTTGTGCCTTTTTTTTCAAGAGTCTAACAGATAACCTTTCAGTCATACAGAACTCATGGTAGAGAGCAGGTAGACTTGTGATCCCCTCTTGATAGATGTCACTGATTTTGATTGAAACTGAGTTATTAGAAGTAGAAAAAAAATTACAATTACAATAATTCACAATGGAAATTTTCAGTCAGTACCAAGGAAATGCTCAGTCATGGAAAGCATAAATTACTAAAACCTATGCCTAATGTCATATTTAAAGAACAGGGTCACATTTTCTACCTACAGAGGATTAATTTTTTCTGCAATGTGTCTCGCTGATAAATAGATTTTAAGCATCTGGGAAAACAGACGTGCAAAATATGGAACACATGTTTTGCAACAACAGTAAATCCAGGAGTGCAATAAAAGTACACCTCTCACCAAAAATAACTTTAAATCGGATACAACTGGTTGCTTATCCTCTTTCATTTTGAAATAAGGAGTTCTTCTTTAACTCATGTACTTAGATTTGTGGCTTTTGCTGCTAGATACTTTGAGAATATGCTCATGTACCCTAACTCCTTTAAACTTTTCAAGTTCCTTCCTAGTCCTTTAAAGACGTCATGGAAAGAGTTGTCTAGCAAAGCCAAAACTTTGCTTGTAATGTAATGGGGTAAGACCTGGAAATGCAGGTAAAGGAAAGATGGGAGCATTCTAGGCATGCACCAAAAATATTTGTAAGGATGATTGGGAAGCCAGGACTTCTGATCACAGTGCTGTCTCGGTTCAGCCTCTAGGAATCTAATCCTGCATTTTACAGGAGAGCTGCTGTGCTGGAGCCTTAGCTGTAACACCTGTGTGTTGCCCATAATTCAGTCAGATGCAGAACATGTAATCCATCTGGTTTCCTTTTCTCCTGTGCAGCTCTATTTATAACATTTTGTTGCATTTTCATCTCCTGATAACAAGTTAAGCATCTGCTGTTATTTGAATCAATCCTATTCCCTCGTTCCCAGTAAAAAAGAATAATCTGAATGTTTTACTTCACCTCAACTATCCACTTTCCTCAATATCAACTATCTACTTTTTCTACATATGAATATATTTCCCTAACTAGTAGTTTTAAAAATGACCGTTGTTCTGGTGGAAGGACACGTACATGTAAACACTCATAAGTAAGATGCTACCTAGGAATCAAGACGTATAAAGAAATGTTAGGGTCATTATCACTTTTTATATACCTCTGGGAAGCATTAGCAAATAGAACTGGTGGAAGGAGACACTTGAAATAAGAAGGTGCAAGTATTTCTGTGTATATTCTTCCTTTGTGTAGTTTTTTTTGTTTTCTTGTTTTTGCTTTATTTTGTTTGTCAACTTCTTGAAACCATGAGAAGATTTGGAAAAGTAGCCAAAATTTTGATGGTTATTCTAGCTAAAAAATATCTCCAAAACTTTTGAGATTTAACCAACACTATTATTTCATGTCTTGCTTTATAATCTCACAGACTCATTTGTAAACACATTATATCTACCATCATCCATTCCTTAAACTGCCTCAGATTTAATATGTAGTTTTCTTTTATGAAGATTTATTTGTCTTGTTGACTCACTTTTGATTACTTCCATGTTGTTTTGAATTGGCTTAATGTTCTAAAGACTTTTTTCACTTGTGCATCAGTTGAGCTTTGTTTCTTTTGTATCCTGCTACTTGCATATATAAAGTGATGGCATCTTTAATTGTATTTAAATCCTGCAGAAAAATTGGTGTCCTTAAAACTGATTGCTTCTATTTTTTAATACTTAGCTTAGCTTTATAACTGCATATTCTCCATAGGAAATCGGTTTTGAATGAGCTCCTTATGATGAAAGTTAGGTAAAATATTCTGCAAAGAGTACCAAACCAACAACATAAACAAAACAATCTGTAAGGGAAAAGGAATTTTTTTCTCCCCTGATCTGGACAGAATTGTTTTTTTCTTTTGCAACACACTTCATAACATAATAAAAAGATTATTCAAAGAATGAATATTTTGTTGGATTTTTTTGTCTGTTCTGGGTTTTGTTTGGTGTTGTGGCTTAACCCCAGCCAGCAGCCAAGCCCCAGGCAGACACTCACTCATCTTCCATCAGTGAGATCAGAGAAAGAATGGGAAGTGTAGAACCTGGAAAAAGTGTTTGAGATATAGACATATTAATAGGGGAAAGCAAAATCCATGTACACAAGCAAAGCAAAGCAAAACAAGAATTCATTCACTGCTCCCCACAGACAGGCAGGTGTTCAGCCATCCCCAGGAGAGCAGGGCCCCATCATGTGCAGTGCTTATGTCAATAGACAAATGCCAGGACTCCAAACATTCCCCCCTTCCTCCTTCTTCCCCTCAGCTTTATGTCCCGAGCATGATGTCACATGGTCTGGAAATCCCTTTGGTCAGTTTGGGTCACCTGTCCAGCTGTGTCTCCTCCCAACCTCTCATGCACTCCCAACTTCCTCACCAGCATGCAAGAACAAAGAGCAGAAAAGGCCTTGGCTCTGTGTAAGCCCTGCTCAGCAACAACAAAAACATCTCTGTATTATCAACCCTGTGCTCAGCATGAGTACAAAATACAGCTCCATACCAGCCACTGCAAAGAAAACTAACTCTTCCTTAGCCCAAACCAGCACATTTGGATTCTTTGTTTGTTTGTTTATTTGTTTTGGAGGAGTTGGTTAAAATTTTTTAAAATTATTTTCTCTCCATTGGACCTCCTTTCTTTGAGACAGGAGGTGTGAGAGTGGATAGGACTTTAGCAGGAAGAGTTTTGGAATACAATTTTTTCTTTTATGCACATTGTTGCTCAATTCCACCTTTGCATCATTCCTGCTAGCAAGAGCAGAAATATTATTCCCCTTCATTCGCTTACTGTTCCCATTGCCCCTCTCTGTGCTTATTTTCTTTGCACTTCATGAGTTCTGGTACTGATCAGTTTTTAAGTGACTGGCCTGTTTTGAGTCTATATTAGTGTAACAAAATTATTTGCCTTATGCTCCTCTGATTTACAGAGAGACAAAGGAGCTGAATATCCAGACAGGCATGATAAGAGTTCAGAACAGTAAAAAAAGAGAACGAAATTAGATATGAAAACAACAATAAATTAGCAAATTATGAGGTATGCTTGTATCACACAAAGTTTCAGGAGTTTGTTCTGTTTAAATATATATGCTATAAATGACAGCAGGCTACACAGTAGGAGATTATACTGTCCTCCCCCCCAAAATCTCCATGTAAGAAAAACATTAGAAATAAGAAGTAAAAATTCAATGTCCCTGCTCCTTTCACTCCTCCCTAAAGAGAAAAGTTGAGAACTGGTTTAATTTTAAACAAACAATGTCTTCTATATCTTTTATTTAGTCTTCTAAGTAGTAGGTAATAATCAAATATTTATTATGACAAACCCTCACCCAATTCAACTCACTCAAGCATCATCTACCAAATTTCAGGCACATTGTTTAAGAGGTTGCCCAAGTGACATACACACCTGTCCTTGATGACTAGCCCTCTTGGCTTTCACAATATTGTGCTTCCACTCTTTTAATAAAGCCCTGTTTCAGAAGCACCCAGATATGTACCCCCTACTCAAGCTCTGGAAAGAACAGGATTTTCTTTTCTTTATATATGATTGCCTTCAGTTCTGTGGCCTGCAGGACATGGTCCTTATCCTTAAAGTGTATCAGCCAATCAATAACTATTCAGAAGAGTACAGCAACTGCCTCTGTCTTTTATTTGTAATCCTCTGAGCACATTGAAAAAACTCTTGCTTTCTCCAGGGCATTCAACTGCAGGATTTCTGGTGGCCTCCTCTCTAGCAGCAATAAAGATTTTTCCTCTTCGAGGTTCCAAGAAATGTGACTCTTGGGTATGGGCCCAGCCCCATGTGCAGCAGGATTATTAAGTGGTGTGTGTAGCCGAGTAATAGAGCTGTTAATTTCACCCTGCCTTGTTTTGAGAGGCCAGCACAATTTCTTTCACACCATACAACAACTGACTCCATGAATATGGCTTTGCAGGCAATCTTGAATTGCAGCTTTATAGGCCAGGTTTTTAGCTACCTTTAGTCAAAAATCTTCAGGTAGTACTCCCTGGCCCAAGTATTGTTTTATGCTTCAGTAAGACAATGGCATGAGCAAGAATATTTATAATAATTATAATTTATTTAATTACTTATAATAATTTAAATAATAGTTTTATAATTATTTTTATTTATAATTATTTTTATAATAGTTATAATTTTATGATAAAGCTAAGAAAAAGTTGAATTTGCATGTTCTATTTTACATAAAATTAAGATAGCTCTGTTGAAATTTGGATAGAAATTATATTAAGATGCAATATCTGTAATTCCCATAGTAAGATGAGAACGGTCAGACCAGCTCAGGTTTATAATTTCTATACATTGTCTCTGAAACCTTTCTGCCAAGAGAAATAAAATAAATAATAAACAATGACTTCAAAATCTGTGAAATATATTTGATGTCCATAAAAATGAAATGCTGGCACTACTTTATTAAATATATTTTGGTCTTCTGGAAATGGTATCTGAAATGACATCCTTACAATTTCTTTGTCATTCTGGAGAATTCCTTTCCAAACCAGGGAAACCAATCCTAATTCTTGGGAGACATATGGAAATGCTCACATCTTTGACCAAAAATATCTTTTTCTGGACCCCTAAGCACTTCAGTTTGTAAAGACTGTGAAGAAATGCCTCAAACTTGCTCATTTTTGTACACTGGTCACTGATATTAGCAAATTCAACAAAAACTGTAAAAAAATCTGAAATCAGATGTGTTTCACTGCATTTGGACTTTTTTTATTGCAGAGGTGGACAGTAGAACTGCAAACATTACTTTTCATATTGTGGTGTTGTGCAAAATGAAAAAAAATACACCTATAAATTTTAAAGAAGAGGGCTATTTCTGCACTTTACAGAGGTAAGGGAATGCTGGAAAACCTAACATTTTCTGTGAGTTATCAAATATTTACTTAGTCCTACAACATCGGTTTTGGGATAAAGAATATTTTTCCAGACTGGTTTCCATGACATCTATGCTCATTATTTCCTTGAGATTTATTAGTGCGTCCTGTAAAGCTCTAGCAAGAAAGTATGCTAATTCACATCTGTTAGAGAATGAGTACTGTTAATAATACTAAATAATGTTGAATGGATCAATCAGTTAATCGTTAAAAGTGGGAACTAAAGTACCTAGGTATGGAAGACCCTCAAAGGATTTTCACAGCACCCAGAGCTCATGTATTCCAAGCACAGCTTCAGTGTAGCTTATTTAGAGACACTGTGCCTTTGTATTTTCAACATATTGCCTTATTAATGTAACCTTAGGACTTGAACTATATGAACTCTCTTCACTGAAACAGAAAACCACTCAAGGCATAGTTGGGTTAGGATTTCATTGCAAAGTGAAACATTAAGGTATTCAGCAATCTTGAAGGCCTGGCTAACATTACTTCTCCCACACACACCCTCCCCTTAAAATAAAGGTTTAAACCAAATTTTTAGCTGCTTAAATCATGGCTCCCTAAATAGAAGCAGCATGGACATGGCAGAGATCTAGACCCCTACTGTTTAACCTTGCTCAGGACTGCCTGTGTGAGCAGGACAATAAAAGGCCAGCAGGAGACTGACCTGCTAAAAATGACTGAACAGGGTGTCACTGTGAGAGATATTCTGGAGAAGCCTTGCCCAAACCAATACAAAAATAAATTGGATTTATGGTGAGAAAAATTTCTCACAAAAATATGGGAGAGGCTCCTTCTTCAATTTTCTTTGGAAGAAAATTCAGGTCTTTCCATGAATTTGCCCAGAAGTCAGTGCTGCTTTTCTCCACTTTTGTTTCAGGTTGTTATTTAGTAAGCAAAAAAGGGATGGAAGAATTTATCACCCACAATATCATCATGACATAAAATATTCTCAGTCTGCCCCTCTTCCCTCTTGTACAGATTTTGGCATACAGTAATTCACTGAACTCAGCTTTCTTTAGGGAGAAAATTAAATAAGGATATGTGTTTCATAAAAAAAAAAAAAGTAGTTTTTGCCAAATTTTCAGAAGCACAAGATAGCTGGGTGGTCCCAATATTTGATGAATGGAGGGTAGGTGGGGAAATGAAGATTAAAGTTCCAATGAATATTACAATCACTTTTACACAGTAACATTTTTACCCTACGTATGCCATGTTAGAAATTATAGTGCCATAACAACAATTTCAGATCTATTATCATCTAACATGGGTGTGAATCATGCAAAGACAAGCATTAGAGACATTTTTAAAAGTGAAACATTTTTTCTCCAAAACATGCAGCATTCTGAAAGTTAGACCCTTTCCCTCCTCCCTTCCTCAGTCCTTCAGCAGAAAAACTCTTAATATTAAAACTGGTAGACAAAGAACTTTTCAAATACACTTGGGTGAATCTACATGAATGCACAAAGATGGTGTGTATCTAAATGCAGAACTGACTTCTGTAATAAGTCCACCAGCTTAAAATTTAGGAGCTATTTTAATGGAGACAACATTACCACAAGCACACACTAGCTAATTTCCTAACTGCAATAATATGGTTATTTGCCATGGTGGCCACAGGCACTGCATCAGTCCACATTAAAGACTAAGTAGTTAATAATTTGGAGTTCAAAAGAAGAAAAATCTGACTGGCTTGCTTTTGAGTTACAGGATTGTAAAATTTATTTGAAATCACAAATTCAATTTTGGGTTTTTTTGAGGTTTTAGAACTTTTAAACAAACACATTTATATTTATGCATTTATTTATTAAATCTTTTCCTGCTTGAGACCACATATGCTTGGTATGTGTAATTTATAGGTCAGTTATGAACTTCTATAAAGAGGTGTAAAATGAAAATATTGACAGCTGAGTTTGCTGGCAAAATTATGACGTTCTTCAAAATAAAGGTCAAAACTTTGAAAGTCATGGATATTCCACAGCTCCAAAAATAAAAAAAAACATCCGAACAAGTGTTGGAATTTTCTGAAGGTTGTACTATTTCTTTAGCTCAACCATTTTAAAATTATACCATTTCCTTTGCCAGACAGGCAATGGTCTAGTTTGCTTGTTGTTCTTTCCACTGCTTTTTTAGAAGTATATTGAAAATACACAATCAGAAAACAAATTTAAAGGAATCACATGTTGAAAGGAAAGCTGGAACACACAGATGTGTGATTTTAGGAAAGCAAAGATCAGAGCCCAATTGACAAGTTTTTCCAAGACTGGCTGGGAAATTAGGACAGCTGTGAGGTAGGTATGAGCTGTCTGAGAAAGAAATCAGAAGACTACAGAGAAAGGAGAAATAACTACCCTTACCAGCACAGGACCTACTGAAAAAATTGCAAAAATGTGGGCTAGCTTAGTTCCTAACCTCTGTGGCTCTCAGCAATGCCCTTTAGCTTTGTGAGAAATCTGATAATCAGAAAACAGCCTGGGTGAAAGTACAGTCTGTGTAAAAGAAGGAACAAGAAATCTTTTCCTGACATCACATTAGTGCTGGAAAACAGACACTTCAACCTCAAAGCTTGTGGGGCTGTACTGGGGCAAGACTTTCAATGTGCGGAAAAGCCTCTTATGGAAACTTGCAGAGCAATTCTGCTGCTTCCCTACAAAATGGAGCAGCACTTCAAGCAGGTGTGTCTTTAGGAAGCAGGATGCCAGCTGGGATGTCATCAGGGTGTGTGGTGGGGAAGGCTTTGGTTGGAAGGGTTAAACAGAAACTTTCTTATATATTTATGGCTCTGTTGAACTATCACTTGAAATGAAATCACAGCCCAGTGAAATCTTATGGGATGTTTGGCTTTCAAGGGTAGCAGGTCAACGGACGAAATAAACTTTAATGTGGACCATGATCAGTTCAAGAATGTTTTCCTGGAAAAACATGGGATGGGATTTACTAACCCAGGAAATTCCTTCCAGTTTCATGCTCAGCATGGCCAGAATTTCATCCCTGGCTCCTGGCCATCCTCATGTCAACATTTGTATTTGGTTTTTTTTTATTAATTTAGATTGTTCAAGACAGAGTCAGATGTGTTGTGGCTACAGCTTAAGTTGATTAAGAGGTCATTGTCCTCATCTGTTCACCCCCTCCTCTGTCTTGCTTCTGCTCCCTCAGCTATGTAAGCACAACTGTATAAGCAGTGACACCTCCAGTTTCTGTGAAAAAAGTGTGGCAATACAACAAAAAGACTAAAATATATGCAGCTTAGAAGAACTTATTCTCAGCAGTTACAAGTGCAGTAAATCCAGAAAATGTGAACCAGCTGAGAAAGCACAAATGCATTCACTTGTATCCTAATCAACCAGTTGCAGCACACAAGAGTATGTCTTTCACCAGGGTCACCTGATTTGGGTAGGAACAGTGCTTTCAAGTGATATAGAGAGTTCAGAGATACTGTGTGGTGATTCTGGATTTGGTTTAGTGTAACTCATTAGAGGACTGAGATGTAAAGTGTTTTTCAATAGTAAAATAGTGCCTGGTGCATGCATCTTTCCCTCCACTCTGCCAACACTGAGAGGTGTGAGTGTAAATCTCACACAGGAGGGCAAGGGGCGCCTGCAGAAAACTAAACATGAGTGCATCCAGTGATTCAGGTGCTCATTTTTACTCTGCTGCTGAAGAACATTATTAGGAGAAACACATCTCATGCAATACTAAGATCCAAGTCTAAAATGTATTCCAGGACTTCATGACAGAAGACAAAACAGAACATCAGTAAAGCCTTGAAATCTATATGTTTTCTTACTCAAGTAACAAGTCTTAAAAGTAAATAAAAAAGAATCAAATTGGTGTTTTTCTCTGCTTTTTTTACTCTTACATCAAAATTTCATCTGGACATTAAAGTGTAGTAAAATTACAGAGTAAATCAACAAACACAGGCATTAGTCTAAGCTCAAGGAAATAAAAGCAGACAGGTTTTTTTTAATCAAAGAGGCAACACTGAAGTTGAGAAATGTTTTTACAAATAATACAACCTTAAGTGCTTTGGTAAATATTTTCTGAGAATAGCCTAGAATCTACATATCAGCCAAATGGAAAAGAAATCTGAAAGCATTAATCAATGTAAAGACCAGATATGATCAATCTAAAGAGCAGTTGTCTTGTGGTAGAATAACCTGTGGCTGTTTGCAAAATGGTTGAAGACAGTAATTATCAGGAAATTATCAGTACCTGAGATACAAAATCTTTATGAATCCTAATGTCTATGGACTCATAGTAACTGAATGTTAATGTCTAAGTAACTATTCATAATTTAATTACTACCTGTGCCAATAGTCCAGACACTCCTGTAATACCTAGTACATCTTTGGGTTTTGTCAGAAAAAATTACTACATCTTGCTAGGCTGTCAAAAAGATCTCATGGTCTTGCATGAAGTCACAGGAGCTGCCAAAAATTGTTGGAAAAGAAGGAAATTGTCTTAATAAAAGCCCTTAGAACATAGCTTAAAAAGTAATTTTCAATAGTTGGGGAAAAATACTTGTCTGACAGAACTGAAATCAAACCCCTTTGTTTAGCCATACAACAAATAAAACATTACCACCAACCATTACACCAAATTTACTGTGCCCATGCAGCATATCTCTGACCTAATGAACTAGATAGAACAATTGAAAATCCCAGAGAGTGTCCGAGGAAGGACATTGTTTCCCAGAACAGCACTCAGCCCCAGTGTCAGTTTGGGTCTTGGGCTCTTTACAAGCACTCACAGGAAGAATGACAAATGTCTGTGGGTTCTGATTTTGGAAGGGGACTGAGAACCAACTTGTTACACAGCAACTACAGAGGGACAGCTGTTGTATGGAAATGACTTTTAGTTAATGGGCATAGTTGACAGACTGCAACAACTGGCAAATTATTTCATAGGTCTGACTGAGAAGAGAATCTGAGGACAGTTATGAATGACAAAAGAGAACAGCAGGTCAGCTTTCATTCAGATTAATCCTTTCACGGCAGAGCCTTAACTGCCCTTCAGTAACTCATTAAGGCATATAACACAAGCTGATCCCATTTGATTTCAACATCAACTTTAAAATGTAATGAAAGTAAGGATGCTGTAAGGGAACATTGTAAGCCATAGAGGATAACATCACCAACTTTGAAAGACAGCATTTTGTACCTGCAAATATTTGCAAACACAAAACTGAGAGTAGCTTTTCAAAGGTGGTCTTCCTGTGAATGGTAATAAAATTAAGGGAAAAAAAAAAGCCTTCTCCCTTCTGCATCCTGTATTTTGTCATAGTTTTGTGTTGTTTCGACAGTATGTAGCAGTGTGTTACAGATCTTCAAGTTTTGAGACTCCCTCTTAAAAACTCTCCCTCCCTTTGCAATCCACAAGACACTGAGATTGGCCATAAACAAGAAAAATTGAAAACAGCACAGTGTACCTTCTTTGAAGAAGAAAAACTCCATTGTATGGGTACTGATCTGAGGTGAGGCGTTGCCTCTGGTAGCTGCGACTGGGACTGGACTATATAGGAACTGAAATCCTACAAAATAGACATTGAGTCCCAAAATAGTGGTAATGTGGATGTTAATGTGCTCAAAGGTGTAACATTGAGAAGTAAAGGCAGGTCAAAAAAGTTAGAGGGAATAAACTTGAATGAAAGGTAAAAAACCTATCCTTTGTGTGTGTCATTGTACTATATTCCATGAGGATGTGATAGTGAGTATAAACCCCAATTAAAAAAAATCCCTACCTCCTCCCCTCTAAATAAATCCTGTAACACACAATGCGGTGTGGAAATTTCAGTCAGATTCATCACCTTGAATAAACACCACCAAAACCTGATGGATGATATCTGGAGAGAGAAAGGAAACAGCTCAGCTAAGTATCTTCAGGAAACAGGGCACATGAAAGGAAGTTGAAAAAAAAATCATTTACCTGCACTGCCAAATAGGAACAGATGGTGAGATCCAACGGGAGATAAACATTAAAGACTGGAAACCAAGCAATTCATCCTGCCAGCTTTCAAAGATCCAGTACAACAGAAAAATCTAAGTACCATATAACATCAATGTTAAACAACAATAAACAAGATTATAGGGCTGGTAAAGTGGAGTGAACATGCTGAGAGGAGGGAGTTGAATGCTTTCACAAACAAGCCCATGAAGGGTTCTTGAAGTCAGATTGCAAGGAGACTCCAAGCAGGAAAAATTAAGGGAAAGCATGAAGAGAAAAGACGAATTGTCTGGTAAAGTATGAAGCAAAACTAGTCTTTTGCTGAGGTATAAAGACATCTCAGCAACCATTTCAGAAAGCTCAAGAAAGCTCAGAAAAGTGGACTATTGAATTTCAAGGCAGTGGGTAGCACCAGAAGAACCCTAAATTCTTTTATTAAAATAAATTCTCTAATATAAACAAAGAAAAGCTTTTGGTTAGTGCAATACTTGGCTCTACATAACAATTTTCAGCCCCTTTAGCGTAAATGTTGGCTTCCTCCTACTAAAATTCTTCCAGCCCATGGAGTACAGGTGTCATAAAGAATAGGTCCAAATATTTCAGGGACCTCTCACAGCTGCCATTTTGCTCAAAATGCAAGATTTCTGTATCAGAGTCCTCCCTCTAAAAGCTCATCAGATAATCTGAAAAGCTGCCCTGGAAAGATCCAAGTGTATTAAGAGGAGATTGTGGATACTGTTGGAAACTTGGCTTGGCACTGACCAGCTGTATCTACTCCTTTTCTCCTCCCTTTTGAATTGCATTGCAGTACAAAGCAATTAAGACTCCATCCCGGGGGCAGAGTCCACCTGTGCCAAGCAGGAGGGAGGTCTCAGATCCAGCCTGAGGGCCAGCGTCAGTTGCACCAGTGACCGCTTCCACTCCTGCCAAGAGTGCACACCAGCACTCCCTCTGTGAAGGTCAGCACCACAACATCATCTGCACACAGGATGTGCAAAGTGCAAACAATTGAAGAGGAAAGCAGGAACATTTTCACAAGATCTAATACAAGATCTGTATTAGATCTAACTTCAACACAGAAATCTCATGTTTGAATTACACTGCCTTTGAATTTCTTAGATTACTCGTATACTTTGGCCAACACTTGGCCAACACATACATTTTATCTGAATATGAAAGAGTCTTCTAACTCAGCAAACTGGACTCAAGTAGTTGAGATATTTAGAGGTTAAGAGAGTAGATAAGAGTTAGACATAAATATGCTGTAGTTATAAAACAGTGGTCTGTAATCAGTGAGACTTTCCGTTTCCTTGACAAATCAAGATAAACAGTTAATTCCTTGGCAAATCAACAATTACAATTACAAATAACCTTACTTAGAGACCTGCAGAAGGTTTCATGACTAGCAGCTGGAGTGAATACCAGCTACATCTTGGAAATCTTAAATATTTCTGATTGGAAAATAGATCTATGAAAAACAGTAAAGATAAAATAAAAATGTCCTAGATTCCTTCATTTCCAAATGAGATTTCCTTCTCCATCTTAAGCAGATGGCCAAACTTCAGCCAAATATAATCTCCTCATTGTAGCACATGTGCCTTTATTCCAGGTCCTTTATTCCTGACCTCCTTTTTCAAACATCCAGCTGTTTTCAAGAATCAGGATGTGGTCGGGGCAATCTCTGTGTCCTCTTAACACAACTAAATTTTCTTTTTGGTCAGTGAGATCCCCATTATAGATGGAAAAAGATAGGATTTCAGATGTTTTCTGCACTATTGTGGCACGATGGCAAACTTATCAAGAAGAGCACTATCAAGAAGGCAATTCTTGGAGGTCACTCCTGGGAAGGCTCTCTCCTTTGCTCTACAGCATCTGGAAACTCCTCCTAATTTGATGTCCATTTGTTTCATGCTTTCCTCTCTTGCCTTATGGATGGTTACAGGGTGAGCTTTGACATTTTTTTCTGAGGAAGGAGATTTTGGCAGGAGTTTGTACGCCTTGGGCAGAGAACGTATAAGCTAATCTCCTCCCTGCACTGAGATAGATTGGTGGGAATTTAACACCTCTCTGAAACAAAGACACTCCAGAGTCCACAGTGATACTAAACATTTATTTAATAATACTCCCTAAAGTTTCTAATGGAAATAAACTTTCTAAGTGATCAAAAATCTACACCAATCCTTGCCAAATTATAAGGAGAGAAAATTTTGTCTGCAGTCCCTGCAGTTCCTAACATTACAGATATTTTTTTTCTAGATATCCTTGTCTCCTCAATTGACTTTTTGGCAATTTTCAGGAGATTATACACTTGTCATTTAGTTATAGACACTCTAGATCAAAGCATAAGAACCCACAAGTGAAATGATACAACACAACTTGATTTCATGTTTTTTGCCTGCTCCCACAGTATGAATTTTCCAGTGTGCTGAGGGCACAGCCCTAAAAGCCCTAAAAGGTTGTTCTTTGGCAGAACAGAAGGGGTAACCTTGAGGAAGGAGACCTGAAGTCCCACTTTTCATCGGGGATTCTAACTTCCCATTTAAAAGCAGAGGCCAAAACATCCTTAACACAAAAAACCCCCCCTGGAATATTGTGACAAAAACAGGTAGCAGGTGTCTGAGAAAATTGTTAAAGACAGAAATTCTCAAGATCTTTTTTACTTTAATGTTTATGACTTGTCTGTAGTATTAAAATCTCATCGTAATCACATACACAGATTTCTCTTTCATTTTCACTAGAGACTTCTCTCTATTCTGTGAAGTGCAAGAGAACAATATCACCTTTTTGGAAGGCCCACTCTGGAAAGCTTTCTGGGAAGTTTGCAAAAAGCTGAATTATCAGCCTCTCTTTTTTAACACTTTTTTTTCTGGGTCCCTTTAGTTTTCTCTGTTCCATTTTTATACCTCTTTTATTGTGAACTGCTCAGTCCAAGGTGAGTAGAAATCTTCACTACTAAAGTAGAACAAAAGAAGCTTATACAGTTATTGATAAAATTGTTTAAATTGTTCTGAATAACCCCAAAAGGTAGAAGAAAGTGAAGAGGGGGAATGTCCTCATGGAATGGCAGATTTTAAATGGTACTTAGAGAACAGAGTTATATATGGGCACTGATGGGGCTTTTAGTAGTAGCAAGGTATCAGTGTTCAGATCACTGGTTACATTTTCTAACTCTCCCTAGAAATCTGCTTATCTGCTGTTTTCATTTCTAAATAACCTTAAAAGCTCACAGCTCCAGCTGCCCTGTTTAGGCACTATGAAGAACAGCATCAGCACTGGTGGAAGTTGTTTGTTTTAATCTCTCTTTCTGTAAGGAAATTATCGTCACCGGAGCAACCATGGGCAAACAAAGAAGGCAGTCACACAGCAGCCTCCTTGAAACGCAGCCCCATGTGTGTGCGCACACTGTGTGCACACATTCAACCTACAGCTTTTTTACATCAGCTGTTTGCAAGAGAGAAAAGAGCAAGGAATATTTAAGCGTTGGTTGAAGCAAGGTTTTTTGGTACACAAAGAAAAACCTTTGCTAAGGAAGCACTCTGGGGTCACCTTTGCTGCTGCCTCTCTCCCTCTCCTTGTGTGTGTGTCAGCTCCTCAGCCTCTGCTTTAGATTAAGTCAAAACTCCAGGTCTGTAAATGGCCTGGGGGAGGAACGTGCTCCCATTTCCTTCTTCTTGAGATTCAGAATTACAAATTAATCTGCAGGAAACAATTGCTTGAGCAATTTAGAAGTGGTGTGGGCAAGAGTCTGCACATTTCCCTTCTGGTAGCAAGGAGGAAGAAGGGGAGGGAGAGAAAGCAGAATACTGGGCTGCTATTGTGCTGCTCCAGCCACACTGTATTGATAGTGTTCATTTTAGCTTCTTAGCAAGGTTAAGCATGATAATTGAAAATGTTCATAGCATTGCAGTTCTACTCATGGTTCCAAGACGATGAAATTATCAGCTATTTAACAGCCTTTTTATGCTATTCTGACTGCAGTACTTAAATCCATACCATAATACAAATGCAATACCTGTCACTTTTTTTTCTGTTCAGAGATGAGTGGAATTTAATACTGGCTTGTACAAAAAACTTTCTTATGGGGCAAATACCTTTTTCTATTTTTATGGGATTACAGAGGTATCTAAAACCCCCCAAATTAAATCTGGCACCTGTTGAAAATATTTGGCTCATAAACTTGTAACAAAAGACATGTCAAATGAAACATAGACTTGCACTGGAAAGAAAATATTTTCTGTCAACTGAGTCTAAGCAAAAACACTCTTGATGTTTCCCACACCACAGCTTTGTGCTGTTTTTTTCATTTTGTGTTATGTACAGTGTGGGCAGCATAATTTGATGTAGTGAGAAAACTAACAATTTTATGCTAAAGCAGATTTGTCAGAAAATGAGTCAGTTTAGAAAACTAATCCGTTGCAGCAAAAACCTTCAAAAAGAAATGTAGTAGCAGACAGAATGCATAACAGTTGCCACTTCACTCAATCCAAAACACAAATATTTAAATAATATAATGACAATATTAAAAAAAAAATAGTATCCTCTCCTCTACTCCTCAGGACCCATCAGCCACCAGGGGCAGGTATTAAAAAGAATTCAGAGGCTATTAGGAGCCTGTTTTCCATAGTGTTTTTGAGAGCTCTAAGTAAGTAGCTGGGCTCTCACTGCTCTGGTGCTCAGAACTTTTCTGGAAGTTTCAAGGGAATTTGTTTCAGCACTTTTCAAAGCTTTTATTGAATTCCTGAAGAGTATATAGAAAAAGTTGTTCTCTTTTTAAAAAGAACATGGCAACAACATGAACACAAAACTCTCCCATTTCCTCTGTGACTGTGATCACAATAATAAGTGAAAGTTAATCTTGCATTTGCTAAATCATTAGATACCTCTTTGATCAATATTTGTTGGAAAAAGTTGTAAGAATAGCATGGCACTAAAGACAATGAAAGACAATGTGTTTATTTGTGGATTTATGTACAAGAAAATGTGGTGGAGAAAGGAAAAAGCAGAAGGACAAGGCCTTAGCATCTAGGAAAATAACAATTAGGGTTCCTGGAGAAAATCTTTGGCTGCATCTGCAATACTATTTTAGTTCAAGGAACAGAGAGGTTTTAAAATTAATCCCTTGAGCTTCCCCACTTTGCTTTGGTCCTCACAGTGGTTTTTGGTATACTTGAACCACATTCCTCTCAGAGAAAGCTGAGGCAGAAGTTCCAGTCCAGGTGCAAATATAATGATGTCCAGCCTGTTGCAGGGACACAGAAACCTGAGGCAAAGACTGTTGCTTCAGACAGCTTTGAGCCACCTGTGATGAGATACTGGGTTTGAGAAAACAGACTGAATTTAATCTGACTAAGAGCCACAAACCATATGGAGAACAAATACTAGAAACTCAGCATCAACTACATTAATCTATTGCTCTACTCCAGTTTCATCAAATTACTGTTCATGTAGGTATAACATATTACCTTCAAAATATGTATCTTCCCATTTAGGTCTGTCGCCTTTGGCCAGAGTTAACCAGGAGGCTCCTGTATGGACAGACTTCTTCCCAGTCTCATGCTGCAGTTTTCATTTGTAAAGTTGACCTTTTGATTGGACGGACAGTTTTCCTTTTTATATCTGATGTGTACACCAGGGAATGCAATCAGGAGATTCCTATTGATTGCTCTCAAGCAATTTAGTTCTGGTCATGGTTGTACTGGATTTGCAATTATACTGAGGAGAGGTATTATTGACTCTGCCTAGTAATTACCAGGCTGACATCAGATTTTGTATAGCTGAAACTAACTTACATCTCCCTGACCAAGTTACCATAATGAGATGCTGTTACTGTTTCCCCCCTAACCAAAAGCAAGCTTATAATTTTGTCTTCTAAGGGAAATGTTGCACATTATTCCTTTAAAAAGAGTTATGTCTACTTAAAGAAACAGAGAATGCATTTAACCTTAATTAGAAAAGGCTTTGGGGTCTGAGATATTCTCTAGGTGCTAGCGCATTTCTAGAAAAACACTGCCAAGGCTTACACAAGCCAAAGGAAGTTAGACTGACTGTTATCTGAAGAAGTTTAATAACATTAGCTGGACTTCTCTGAAGGCTTGTCCTACATCCTTAGAGCCACTGTCGTCACTTGAAATGCTCTAAGAGTCATATTGGCATCTTTGCTTCCTGGGGTCAGTGATAAAAATGAGAAAGACTGATAGCATTGGAACTTCAGACACATAATTGTGCCCCTTTGTTCCACAAAATGTGGGAAAAACACATTCAGGACTGGAACAACTTCTTTTTATGGTCATACCAGAACTTTAAAGTTCACACAAGTATTTGTAATGCACATACACATTTTACCAAAAGTAAACTAGATACCAGTAAATAAAAAAAAAATATTCTCCTCCATGGAAGTAATGAAAATCAGAAGCTGACAGCACACATGACATTTGCTTCTTATTACTGTTTGTTTTGCAGTTACCAACAGAGTACTTCCAGGTACTTCAGGAACAATAGCTGGTATAATAAATTATCTCTGTAAGCCCTCTTTGTGCATGCATTCGTAAATGCATCTGAAGGGCTGGTTTGCTACTTTAGTTGACCAACTTCTAGCCTAAAGCACAGGGAGATACAGGAGGAGAGTTTGGAAGTGGACAAAGACTGAGGGGGAAGGTGCCATGTGATTGAAAGCAGCAGAGCTGATCCCTACGCAAATCCCAGACAGCAAACACGGCTGTGGATGACAAGGCCTGACAACTGCAAACACAAATGCTCCTATCAACTACTCAAGCAAACTCTGTCTGCCCCAGTCCCTCCCAGCCCCCTTCTCTCAGCCAGGGTGCATTAGTGCTCAAACACCTCCTAGCACCTTGTGAACAAGGCAGCAGCACCTCCACTTTGCACTGAAGGGCCAAGCTACTTAATTTGTTCGCTCTTGTGGTTAAGTTCAGGAAGCTCCTAAAGAATGCAGACATATTTGGCCTGTCAACAAGCAGAGCAGGTGGACCCTTCTGGCATCAGCCCTGGATGTGGCATGAGTTGTAAATGCTTCTCTGGAGCACAGGAAAATTGTGACAGGGACAAAGGAGGTCCTGCAGAGAGCAGACCAAGAAGCAGCCAAGCTCCAAAGAAAAATTTGGCAGGCGTGTTTGCTGTTATTTAAGCTAACTACAAAGGAAGTCCCAGGGGCGGGGAAAATCTGGAGCAGTTCCAGCATGCGCATGCGCTGTGCTAAGAGGAGTAAGAATGCTGGTTTCCAAAAACATAACGTACAGGTATGTGTACCCAAGGCACACATATACAGACATACATAACAACCCACTCCAGCTTCCTAGAGCCAAAAAATAGCTTATGTCTTGATCCCATATTTGGTGCTGCTGGGGATTTATTGTTAATTTGGCCTACGACTTCTTGTAGTAACAACATTTGTGTATTTTTTCTACTGTATCTGCACTGGAATGGGAATGACCAGAGTGAGAACTTCTCAGACGGTCTTGTTTTGAGTGTACACTCCCACAGACACTCATCATCTGTACAGAAATCTTACTGATGTTTTGCAACTCCTCCCTAGAAACACCACGAAGTTAAGGCTGTGTATAAACCTCAAACCACCCTTTTTCTTTCTTCCTCTATGGTAAACTTTATGAGTATGCACAGAAAAGCTGATAAGTCTGTCATCTCCTTGGGTAACATTTTCCAAAGTCTCTAAAATATCTTTTAGAAATATCTTGAACAAGAAGGAATACAGGTCTCATCACAAGTCAGTGGCTGTGTTCACACCAGCAATTTTCTTGCAGTAGCTGAACTGAAATAGTGAAGGAAGGAAATTGCAGCTGAGCTCTTTACATGTGTTTTATGATGAAGTGCAGTGGGGGGCAGGGGGGAGATAATTTAGATTTAAATACCTGTACAAAATACTCAAACCAGTTCTGCTTAAAGCTGCCAATATAGACATATACTTTGGGATCCTTAAAATCTGCACACTTCAATTGTGTGGAATCCAAGGTCAATTTACAAGCGCCTGTTTGCACTGTGAGAAAACAGATGAAGTGGCTGCTTCTTGTAATACGCAGCTGTCTGCTGCAGTAATCCTGGCAGACAGTCGCCAGAGTGGGGCATAAAAAATTCTTAGTATTTTTAGTGAGTGGCACCAGGATGTATCTACCTACTGTTTCAAGAACACAGAAATGCAGTAAAAGATTACATCATCTAGTCTTGTGGGACCAAAGATGATCACCAGCTGAGTTTCTCATAATTGCAATGTAACTGTAATTGTAATGAATAAAATTAACTTCTTATAATGTGTCTACACTATCGTTTCTCAAACAGCACAATGCAATCTCATTTGCTTGCAATTTTTTTAAAACTCAAAATACACAGGTACCACATACTCTGCCTGAAAAAAACTTGGAATTCAACTATGTTACTTCTAGAATTTAACATAGTCGAAACTAATTTTACTGTAACTGTGAAATGTACTGAGTGCACATGAAAAATGGTTTTCCAAGGCTCATAACCTAGCTAAATCAAATCAGTTTTTTTTTCTTTTGGGGCATACAAAGCACATGTGAGCCCATTATGGCCTCCTTCATTGCCAGGTTTTAACTTTCAGCTTCCAGCTTCTTTGACTGGGGAGCTGCTTGACATTAAATAAATAAACAAATAAATGCAAGATCAAGCTAATGAGTAAAGTGTACTCTTTCTGTTCTTCTCTGGTTGTGAGGCAGCTTTTCTGCATATTTACTCCTCAGGAAATATTGTTTTTACTGCAGAGAATAATACTGTGAAATGCATAACACTCATTGTCGTAGCTGAGCAATTAAAATTATTTAGGCTAGGTTTGTCATAGTCTACATCAATGATGATGCAATGTCTTTGCGCACTTTATATCATACATTTTTATATCATACAATTATTTTCATTATTTTACTCACTGTTGGTAAAGAACATAAATTATTCCTGTCTTTTTTGCTCTAGTATCCCAAGAAGTCACCTCTACAATAGTTCAACACAAATACAAAGCTATTTAATGAAGACAGCTATGAGTGACGTAGAGAATTGACTTCCCAACAACCACTTTCTCTTCTTTTCCAATGTAATGATGAAGTAAGGGTGGTATACAAAAGTAGGACTAAATGGAAGATCTTAAAACCAGAGCAGCTCAGAGGGTACCGTCACTGGCAGAACTCAAAGAAGAAATGAACTCATAATTTCAAGGGAAATTGAACCTAAACAACTTGCATCCAAAATTAGAGTATAGCCAAATTGTAAAGTATAGTTGGAAGGGCTGTCTAGTTTCTATTTGCTGCTTAGATGTGCTTAGCAGTTTTTCAGATGGTCCTGGCCTCTACAGGTGAGATTTTCAGTTAGAATTATCAGACTTATCATTCAGGCATTGCTGGTAGGAATTAACACTGAAATTCCCTCTTATCATACAAATAGCAAAAGAAGCAGGATCTCAAACACTGAATCCAGTAATCACTCTTTTTACCTTCAGTTATGTATGTATTTAATAGTAAAGGAAGTGTCCATTATGTAACTAGGATTTTCTTTTAGAAGTGTGCATAATTTTTACTTGACCAGTGAGTCAAAGTCTCTTCTTATCTCCACCAGTCTACCTCCATAGCAATGCTGTTATGTGCCTGGCAAGATGCAGGCTTACATAAAATTCAGATCAGAATTTGGATGCAAGGATTTGGCTGCAGGAAAAAAAAAAAAAAGAAAATGAAATCTGCTCCCTGAAGTAATTTAACTTGGTTATGCAGACAGACATACTTAAATCTCCCCACAAAATTATTTCATGTACTCATTTAATTGGCTGTCTGCTAGTCACCTATCAGTCATGTTAATCTGATTTTCAAGCTTATCAAATGCTTAACCCTTTGAAAGAGGTACTTGTTTAGTGACCTAAATTCATCTGTATTATTGAGACAAAATGCTTGAAACAACTCGACTGGACTCTGAAATAGGGGGTTTCTGTTCTGCTAAATGAGGCTGGTTTTTTAGATGGTGTTTGCAAAAGAAGAATCCTGTCCCAACCCCTCTGATCATCTCCTAGGAAACAGTTTGCAAGAGTAAGCCAGACAAAAGGAAATCTGGAAGATGTCCAATTTATGTTCAGTTATAGGTGAGCATTCATATCCATTTGTGTAGATGTGGAGAGACAGATCTATGTACAAATGTGTGTACTTTAGAAAGAGACAAGGGATTTGTGGATTTTGTGACCATAAATGCCTCTAAAATCATCTGCTGTGTTAAGTTGCTCTGAGTTCTCACATGGGGAACTGGGAGGCCAGAGGTTGTCTGAACCCGAAATGTTGCTCTTGTCATAAAAGCTCAACTAAGCAGAAAGCTGGGAACATAGCTGTTGACAAAGATAGAGCCGAGAGCTCCACAGCTTATCCTTAATTAGGTGTTGGCACTGGCTCTTGTCAAACAAGGGGAAAGAGTGTATGCTGAAGCACACTGACACACACAGACAGCACCAGTCACAGTTGGAGAGAATACAAAGTGCATTCAAGCTGGCATTGAAAGGGATTTAGATAAGTACTTGAGGTAACAAAAATCGAAAAAAGAGGATGATAGCAATGGAAGCTTTAGATGAATTGCAACGGAGTGCACCTTTATTACAGCTTATCAGTCTCCAGACAGCAACAAACCAGCCTTCCTAGTGCATTTCTCTTCTTGGTCTTTTGGATTAAAGGTCAAAGTAACTCAAATTTATATGTTCTGTCTCTCTTGCTGCTTGCACACATTCAGCACACATCTTTGTGAATTGGTATACCAAGGATGAAAGCTTCAGCTCCTTGAGTATAACAAAGGCCCTTTCCTTTGTCACAGTGGCTCTGTTTTCCCCTTCAAATAATTATTGTCTGGAAGAGATTGCAAACAATATGATAATAAAAGGTCGCAATAGTACTGCTGGAATAAATACACTTTTGGCAGTGTGCCAGGCCTAATCCTTCTTGTCTGGAACCACTGTTCTATTTTACAATCATTTGACATATTCAAATAGCTAATATGTGGGTTTATTAATAATACATATAGGCAGTATCCTAACATACACAAAAGCTGTGTGTTTTCACAATGTGTATAAGCACTTCAAGCAATAAGCTGCGCACATTAAGCTACCAGATGGTAGTTCTTATCACAGATAAAAGCACATATATGTTACTATAACTACACCCTCAAAAAGCAAATGATAAGAAAAAATACTCTCCACATCACAGCTTACATTATCCCTCTACTTAGGCAGAAAACAGCATATGTTTTACTGCTGGGGAAGCGCAGTACTTGAGAGAAAAATATGATTGCAGAAGTGAAAAAAAAGGTAGAAATTCAGTGTGACATATTTAATAGGGATGTTCAATGAAGAGTTTGTTCAGTGTAATAGTAGTAGAGTGCAAGTGTTGTGATTAATGCATTTAAACTCTGAACTCCATATGATGGGCAGAAGAAGATTTGTCCAGCTTGATCCTTCAATCATTTCTATTTTTTAGTATCATGTGAGCTTCATGGGAGATATAACAGTAAATATTTTAGGGAAATAATTTTCATTTGGGTATTAAAATATTTTGGTAACTCCACACTCAACCAAACAACAAACCGAAAACAAAGGAAAATAAGTGTGTTTGATTCACTAAAAGCAATAGGAACAATACACTGATTTGTCCTTATAACCCAATCTACATCCATTAAGAAGGTTATTAGGAGTTCACAACTTCGTTTTCCATATTTTGTATTTCACACTTTCCATTAAAAAAAAAAAAGCAGGTTAGAGAGGCTACCATTTGCACGGAAAGGCTCATCTCCCCACAGAACGCTGCATCCGCGGATGAGCAATCTCAAACATATTTTCATCCACAGCAAATGCGAGCGATGGCTCCCCGTGCCCCCCGCCCGGCCCCGGAGGGCAGAGAGCGGCCCCGGCCCGCGCTGCCCCCGATCCCGCCGCTCCCTTCCCGGCCGAGCGGCTCCGGCTGCCGCCGCCAGCGCCGCGCTCTTGGCAGGCGGCCAAGCAATCTCCGCTTCCCGATGAAGCCCTGATTCCATCTGCTCCAGCAGTGCAATATATTCCACTTCAGGTCAAAAGCAGGGAGCCAGCAGTATTAACATTACACTAATCTGTAAAGACATTTTCGCTAGGCTAGATAGGCTAATGTTACACAGAGCTTTTAAAGGCTGCGGGGATAAGGAACAGCAGTAATTGTCAGGGGAAGAGACAGTATGCAGAACACAGTCAGAGATGACAATAGATAGAGCATTATCAGAACTGAATAAAACAATTACTTGCTGGGGAGATTAGAATTTGAATATGGATACAAGCTCACAACCAATTTAATCTTTCAGGCACTTAAAAATAATTGCAAAAATATTTTCCCTTAATTGAAAGGAGAATCCTTCAATGTCACATTTGGAAAAAAAATGGGATATGGAAATAGGTCAATCTCAGCACTACGTTCTGTAAGAGATAAACTTCAAGTATTTCAAAGGAACTAGGCTTGTTCCTTGAAAAGGAAACAGACGTGTCTTTTGTTTCTGGAAATCAATATACACTACACATTTTGCAGATAGGGTGGAATTGTTATCAAGCACTTTTGAAGTATACGTTTTTATATTTTCATTATTACAAGTGCTCAAGAACACACTACAGCAATACAATAAAAGTAGGTTAACAGGGAAAAAAAGAAAAAAAGAAAAAAAACCCACCCCAAAACAAAACAAAAAACAATCCCAAAAACCAAACTGCAACACGTTTTTCAGTTTTTCTCTCACACATTTCTAAGAAAGTAGTTCAGGAACCATGCCTTTAGGCACATCAGAAACCATTAAGAAGTACATTTCTGGAAATCATAATGTATAAAAATTCAATTTGGGCTGCTAGACATTTTCTTCTGAGATCTAAGGAAAAAGATATTTGGCTGGAAATGAACCATCTGCAAATCCACACAATTAAGTATATGACTGTGTTTTAATAGACTTCAAACCATGTGGCACTGACATGAAAGATAACTTAAATAATAGAACAATAGAGATTCAGTAGATGGAAGTACATTGTTCTTTAATTAAAAAAAAGCTAAAAATCCATCACAGTAGCGTAACATTTCACACATGAAATTACAGGCTTCATTTGTATTTTGCTAGTTATTAATTTCTACCCATATTACTCCTTCAGCTGCATCTTAATGAGCAGATGTTAAACAGTTACTTCTTTATCAGACCTGATTATCGTCTCAGAAATTCGCCAATTGTTACTATTTTGCAAATGGGATTATGTTCTTGCTTGTGAAATAGAACTCTGCGCTTCCCGTGATCTTATTTTTAGTTACACGTATGTAGCACACGTGGCATCGATGCACGTGCACAGACCACCACCCGAATTTGCGACTCAGCCAAAGGAACGGTGGTCAGGAGGGATTTCGTCGGGTGGGAGAGTTCTGCGGCAAATCCACATGAAGTATGCCGACCTCCGCCCTCTCACCTCAGCCTTTCCATGCGTTTTGCATGCTAATCCCTGTCCTGGAGAGGCAGCCCCTCTGTGTGGCAGGTGGCCCTGGAGAGGCGGCCCCTCGGAGGGGCTGGCGGCCCTGGAGAGGCAGCCCCTCGGAGGTGCAGGTGGCTCTGGAGAGGCGGCCCCTCCATGGGGCAGGTGGCTCTGGAGAGGCCGCCCCTCGGAGGGGGAGATGGCCCTGGAAAGGCAACCCCCTTGGTGGGGCAGGCGGCCCCTGTGTGGGGCAGGTGGCCCTGGAAAGGCAGCCCCAGGCGGCCCTCATGGCCCCGGCAGCTGGGCCTGGCCCTGGCGCAGGCTCCAGCCCCGCCGCCCCCGCTCCTCTGGCGGAACAGGCAGAGGAGAGAGCTCACGGCACTGGCACTGTAATTGCCTCTGTTATGAAACATCTTCACCTGTTATCCAAAGCTGAGCTGAATCACATCAGAAATTATTAACAGTGGCTGTTTTCATGCCAGCTTAATTTGAGCTGATGCTGCTGTTCACTTAGCACAGATGAATAGGTGTGTAGGACGAGACTTTAAACAGAGATGACACCCCAATGAATATTTGCTAGCAACTGTACTGTGGGGAGCTGTGCTGGAGAACAACAGACAATTGTTAGAAGCAAGTGGATGGGGGTGAAGGAGGAGAAAGGAGACATTGCCATCAGTATCTGCTGACAATAATTTTTCAGCCTGATGTCAGACTTTAACAGCTAAATAATTTTTTTCAATTAGTTTCCACAAACGTTGGCAAACAGAAGCTGACTTTTTGTGCATACACAATGGTGTGAGAAAATGATGCCGCATCAAACGTGGCCAGAAATATGCTACTCTGCCAAACAGGCATTAAATTTTAATAGTCTGCTTTCATTTTCGCTGCAGTGTGCTTCAAGATGATTATAAATTACAGCATTCTGCTTACTTTTGACTAAATAAGGCATGTTTTAGCATTTGATTTAGAAGTAATGTGTGCCTGACATACGAAACAAATCTTGCAGATGCAATTTATCACATGGTTCTCTATGCTTCAACAGAAATTGCTGCACTACCCAGTCACCTCTTTGATAAGTGGTTATGACTTAGATGTGGCATTTAGATAAATGCGTTATTTGAGTCAGAATAAGGCCAGGATTTACCTGCGACCTTCAAAACCAAGGGGGCATTCCACATGTTTCACTTCTAGAACCATTAATCAAATACCTCATCAAGGCTTAGAGGGATGGGGGCCCTAAGTACAGAGCCTTTGTAAATTAACTTTATTGAGGAGCCCCTGCAGGTTGCAGGTGAACAATCCTTGACCTTCCGGCTTTTGCACTCCCACCTCTGCACATGTGGTTCACATACCCACAATTAGCCCAAATGCAGAGGGGAAGAGCAGTGAATATGCTGGCTGCAAACCCCAAAGCAGATCCAAATACAAAGAGTTCCTGCCAGCATGGTCAGAAACAAGGGGGTCCAAGCACAATTACTAATTTTGGCACTAAAACCATGCTCTATTTCATAAAAGGTTCAACTAGTACCCGGATTATTTACAATAAAACTCATAATTTTGGCTCCTAACCATTACTACTGACCCATTGTATCCTGTCTGCAGGGAGAGAAAATTACAGTGTAATAGCAGAAGCATTACTGAGGGGTTTAGATTTGTCTTTTTTATCAGTGAGACATTAGAGATAGCAAGTCCAGGCTAGTAGCCAATGTCAGGGCATTTAGGTGATTTTCTGATATCTCTGAGGATTGTTTGCCTAATGAAATGGATCAAGGTGCCTCTTATGATCAGTCCTCATACTAAAGGAACAGGAGGACTAAAATGGTCTGTTCAAGGATGTAGGGATGCATAGCAGATCCACAGATGTGCAAAGATTTTGAAATCTTTGAATTCAACAGATTTCAAAATCTGTTGAAATCCTAAAATTTTGGTAGCTGTAGTTTTAGTATTCCTGTGAGAAGCCACCTGTCATTCTGAACACTTTCCCTGTAGAACTGTGTACCTTTTCTGAGCACGTAACTCTATTGGTTTTGTAATTTTTAAATAATACAGGCTTATTTGATATCCTAAAATGTGATGCTGTGTTTACATTTAAACTGCTGAACTGTTGCACTGGCATGTTCTAACTTATTACAGATAGAACTATGGGGCCTAAATAGTTGATAAAGCTTTTGAAACCTTCGGAAGAAAACCTTTGGAAATATTAAGTGAGCCATATTCATATTGTGCTGGCCACAAAAGAACCCACAGAGGTTCCTCCTATGTGTTCTGTCAAACAATATCAGCTACAAAAATCTTTCATTTATAATAGCTTTAATTAAAAGGATGTGCTGATTTAGAAAATTGGGTACATCTATCTGTTGCACGTAAGTGAAATCTGAGCAAAATTGTGAGACCTGCCTTTTCCAAATTGTTTCATGCAGAAAAGGATGACAACTCTTCATAAAATATTGAGTGGCACGTGTGTGTGTGTGTGTGTGTGTGTGTGTGTGTGTGTGTGTGTGTGTGTCTAAACATTAAAAATGTACATGGCTTCTACAAAAGACAAATGGAAAAACTACAATGCCTCAGGTCAAAATCTTCCCCTCGAAGGTAAAGGTAAATGGATCACCTTCAGAGGAAAGGTTCAGATGGAACACCATGAGGTTTTTTCTTTTTTATGCCTACAAGTTCTCTAACTTTTAGAAGCAGAGCAGTGCAATGCATTGTCTACCTCATACCTTGACAACTGTGACCAAGGCCAGTAGGAAAGTGGGATTAGGAAAGGTAAACTGCAAGCCTTTCATGGTCTTACCTTTCTGAGAGCTCCTATAACTTTTCCTTCCCCTTATTACCTACTGCTCAAGACCCTGCTTTTGGCCACCAGAGAGGCAGAGGGAAGTGGACAGGCAGAATTCACTTCCCTTTCAGGATAGAGAGTATACATTTCCTCCACTGTGTCTTTATCCCTGCAGTTTTCCTTGTTTTTTTTTCCCTAAGTAGACTTTGCCTCAACCTGATAATTTAGAAAGTCCCACCCAAGAAGCTCTGTACATTCTATGGGGTCTAGCATGGGGCCTGAAAGTCACAAAATGAAGAAAGGTGGTCTTGGAAATAGTCAGCAGCACAGAAAGTGAAGGCACTCCTCTCTGTTTCTTAACTTTGCCCTACAGAAGCATAGAGGCAGTGCTGAAGGACAAGTATAAGCAATAAAGGGCACCTAGAAGAGTGAAATAATTTTGAATGAGTATTTTGTTATCATTTCTTCATACACCAACATACATCAGAGGGTTCTTCTAGCAGATAGCTGCAGCAGTGACCAGGGAATATTTTGAAATTTATAAGTTTCTTTTGAGTCTCTGACTTTCTTCTAGAAAGACAAACAAGCAGAAGAGACTAAAATTGCTGGAAATGTAGTTTTGTCAGTGGAAGAAGGAAGGTTTCAAGGAACAAGACTGAAGGGGAAGAAGTTTGCCTAAACTGTAGATAAGGTTTTAGAATGACTTACAGGTAGGCACTCCAAAAAATCTCTGAGCAGCATACTGTGTTTTAATGCAGATCAGGAAAGTTATCAGGATGCAATTAAAAGTAATTGATATTATAGAACAGATAGTTGAGGAAGATATTTTGCAGGGAATAATCTTCTAGAAAGAAAAATCCATCCCGCTCAGCTAACAGATTTCTTTGAGTATAGCAATATTGTTGTTGCTAAAGATACAATTTACTTGGGCTTTGAAAAAGCCTTTGACAAAATTACTTAATGGTAAGGACCGAAGGGTTAAAATACTGCCAGGAATTAGAAATACGTAAACAGGGAGGGAGGGAGGGAGGGAGGGAGGGAGGAAGGAAGGAAGGAAGGAAGGAAGGAAGGAAGGAAGGAAGGAAGGAAGGAAGGAAGGAAGGAAGGAAGGAAGGAAGGAAGGAAGGAAGGAAGGAAGGAAGGAAGGAAGGAAGGAAGGAAGGAAGGAAGGAAGGAAGGAAGGAAGGAAGGGTAATGGTCAGTTTTCATGACGGGATTGCAATGGAATTCTTCATGTTTCTGTACTTGTATAAGATTGTTTTCCTATTAGTGTTCTGGGGAGATGGGTGGGAAAAGAAATTACACAGAGCGCAATGATTTAGATTAGTTGTCGCTAGAGAAGGTTAAGAAGGTCCAAAGGGACCTTACAAAACTAAGCTAAATAGTCAGCAGGGCTACTTACATATGAAGTTGACAAATGCAAGATAATGCAGATAGGAAGGAGTAATTAGAAGTAATCAGACTAAATTAATTATAAACATCTGGGCATCTCAGCAAACATCACAATGCAGAACTCCACACAACAGAGTCATTGAGAAAGCCAGCAACATTTAATGCCTCTAAGGGCTTTGCCTAGGCACATAGATGGTTAGGGGCAAATTAACAAACTGCCAGCCCATCCTGCCCACAAAGTCTGGTCAGATTTCATAGTTTGAGGGTGGGAGAAGGCTTTCTTTCTTCTCCCTTCCCTCCAATCACCTCTCAAGTTGTCAGACATTAGGGGAAGCTATACCCAGAATCTAAACAAATACATTTTGTAATTTAACATCCAAAAAAAGGGTCTTAGGAGCCACACAGGATTCTAACAAGTGTAATTAATGTCAAGTTGAGTACAAAGTGATGTTGCCCTCCTGCTGCCCTCTCCACCTGCTGCCCGTCTGGTGTTGCCCCCCTGCTGCTCCATCCACCTGCCGGCTGTCTGAGATTGCTCTCCAGCTGCTGTACCCACCTGCTCACTGGCCTCCTTGGAGTCATCTGGGGCCTGCCATGCTCCCTCAGTGCCCCAAACAGCCTTGGGTGGAGCTGACACCACAGCACGATTGTGGGGAGAAGCATGGGAGGGCTGTCAGGGGCTGCAGGGAGGTAGGTGGTGGAGGGAGACTGTGTCCATTCAGCAGCACCAGCAAGGTCACTCCAGCCATGGGAGGTTCAAGGCAGCTGCAAAGCAGCTTTATCCCCAGTGTGGAAGGCTGGTTCAGCCTTCTGTTCAATCAGGTTTCTTCTTCCCAATTCTTGCATTTTGCTGAAAGGGAAAGCAAAGACCATGTAGGCGGATATGCTGATGAGGATTTAAGATATCTAGTCATCATCTATATTGTATCTGGTTTCCAGTAAAGAAGTCAAAAAACCCAGAGCATACTTAAAAATAAATGCTATCCCTTCCGTACATTGCACTATAATGGTCTGCTTCCACTATGGGTCAAAGCAATCTCCTACGCTATGCGGTTCATTTCTCAGTTCTCTGAAAAGGAGGATATCTTTTACTTGCACAGTTTAACTTCTGCATTATATAAGTGAAGGAGAGCAGAGTATCAAGTCACAGAATTCCCTTACCACACACAAAGTCATGCCTCTCAATGATTAAGAGACGTGTGCTAAGCCCGATAAATATTTACATACATATAAGTTGTATTTTACTATAATGGGACTTACTATTTTTATTTAAAATCAGAAGTTCTTTGAAGTTAACCATTTGATTTAACTTCCTTGATCAGAGTATTAGCATGCTGGAGTCCCTTGGAATAACCATGGATATTCATGGTTTGTATCCTAATATAAACAAAACATCAAAGAGTCAGTGTATATAAAAGAAAAATACAAATCTTTTTCTTTCAACAGATATATGTCCTTGGGAGAAGGAAGGCCTCCTGATTGTTGCTACTCTTAAAGGAAATAAATATAACCACACTATCCCTTTCTACGTGCTATATGCTCTCACATATGTTTTCTGTCACTCCATAACCCCAGTACACAGTATTTTCAGCGTACCAGTAGTATTCCCACTCATTTGACCTGAAACTCAGCAGGGAATAAAGCCCTCAGTTTAAAAAAAAAGAGAATGGAAATGAAAAGCACTCTCTGTCAGTCACCATAAACAATGGGATTTAGGAGAGTGTTTAGCTGCAAACCTAGATATTTTAAACAACTAGAGTCACAGCAGCTAAGACTAAATGGTAAAAAAATCTCAGATGGTGATCTCCTGAATACAGAGACCTTTGTAATCTTCGGCATACCCTGTCTATCCTAGGCGTAAAGCTACTGAAAATCTGGAATATCCCATGCACTGCCACATGACTTAGCCATGTTTCTCCATCTGTACTTCATAATCTGCACTAATTTTTTGTTTGCTTCCAGGTGACACCCATGAAAAGCTATCTTATTACATCTGATTTAGGAACAGATAAGAGAGACAAATGAACTTGTTAGTTTGTCATCCATGCTGGTTCTTTTAAACTGCTCTTTCCTATCACATATTTTGTCTTTTCCATTCATCTGCTTTAGTTGAAAAGAGTGCGTGGGAAAAAACCTTGGGATTCTTGCTTGAAAATAACACCTGAAAAAAACAGGCATTTTAAAAAGTACAGAACAGAAATAGATGGTGGTCCAGGGTTGAAGATGGATGAGTATCCTTTCTATTTACAGTTGGGAAACTGGAAGATCAATCATGATGGACTGGTAACTGTCAATGGCACTCTAGAACTGTGTCCAGTTAGTCTTACAAAAGTTTCAGGTGATGTTCTCCTAGAGGTAATTAATTTTGAGTTTTTTTGTTTTTTTGTATTCTTAGACCTGAAAAATGCTAAAAAGCTATTGCAAGCCTCTTATTCTGTCTTCATGTTTAGCATTATGTAGGCTATTCACATTTACATATGGGAGTATTACAGGTTCTCTTTATCCTCATTACAGATAGCCTAAATTTATTTACCGTGGAGACATACTGCAAAATTTAAACATCAGGTCAAGATTTTTTAATGGAAATTCAGTTTCCTTCTGTGAGATAGGAATAGGAATGCATTTAATTGACTTGGCTCTGAGACCATTATTAAATTTATTTAAAAAAGAAAAAGTTTTTACATCAAACAGTGTCAGTATTTTATAAATAAAATATAACTTAAATTTTAGACAGAAAATTTCACAGAACCACATAATATTCTGAATTGGAAGGTGCCCACAAGGGTCATTCAGTCCAGCTCTTAAGTGACTTTTCTTTACAGGGGTCATACCCACAACATTGGTGTTATCAGTACCTTGCTTTAACCAACTGAGTGATGTACCATGTAGTCACTAAATATCTATTCACATAAAGCCCATTCCAGGCAGTATGACATACGACACTTTAGCAGCTGAAACATTTTGCTCTCAGGCATAGATATCAAGTGATATCATAAGCTAACAAGGAAGAAACACTTTGGGAAATGCTTCTATTTTTCTTTCCTTAATGAGCGTTACAGGTTGAAACACAGCTTGAATTTTTTCTTGAGTTCTAATGGAAAGCAAGATCAGTAGAAATCAACAGACAAATATTACAGATGAAGTGTTAGAGTTTGAAGAATTTTCTACCATATTAACTACCTTTAACGAAAGGCTAGAAAGAAGTATATTTGTTTTAAGAAAAGCATCTATCCTTCTAGATAGCAGTATTTTTCCTCCTTTAGTTCTTGTATGGGAAAAACCTCCCGGAGCTGGACACTGCCAGTTTGCCTTCCCTGTAGCACCCAGCAGCACTGGAAAAAGACAAAGTGCCTGGGCAGGAAAACATCCTCCCACCCACTCTTGTCTAAGCAATCCTTCATGTTCCTGGCTGCCGCAACTCTTTGCTCATCTGCTGCCCTCCAATGTGTCGTATTCCATTCAGTGTCAAGGGCATTGCAAGGCATACCCAGCCAGGCCAGGGATGTATTTGCCATATTTATCCCACCTCCTGCTCCACAGTGGCTCCATGAACCATGTACTCTGTGTATACACTCCATTACCTGGTTAGCACTAAGACAGGGGAAGGTCATGCACCCTGCACTTGTCAGGTTAGTGGTTCCAAAATGGCAATGCTTTTTAAAAATATGTCAAACTATATCCCTTTTTTTCCAAACAGGGAAAATGCAGAAATTAAGTTTCTGGCACAAATACCTGGAATACACAGTCTGAAGCAAACCACACAGTTTCTGCGGCTTTTTACTGTCCTACTTTGCTCAATGACCTAGCGAACTGAAGGGAGCTTTTTCCTAATCCACCAAGCAGCTATCTCCCTTTTCCCACCTCCAACTCTTCCATCATTTTACCGACTTGAAGTTATGGGAGGAAAATTAAACATGAATAAATGAAGGTCTTGGCATTCATTCTGGATGTTATTTGCTAGCAGCAGTAAAAGGGGAAAGAAATGGAATTAGGCTAGGCCGTCTAAAGGGAAAATGTGGAAATGACTTGTAACTAAGAGGATGTGACCCTCTGCATAATTCATAATCATTAGTCTAAGTGACACTTCCACAGCATGGAAGTGCAGTAGTGCTCTCCACTATGACAGGTCTGAGCCCAAATGGCCCATTCAGCAGCAGTCTGTTTGTGATCAGATTTCCCCAAAAGATGACTCTCAAAGCTTTATTTGTTCTGTGTACATGTATATGCATGTTTGGTTGAGTTTTTTTTAAAGTAAAGATGCTGTCTCAGCTTCACCATGTGTGCAATTTAAGGTTTGCTCAAGTGATTCTTTAAAACTGCATAAAGGCAATTCTGCTGTGCCTTGGAGACAGCATTGCTGTAATGTTCTGTGCATACATCTGCATGATTTCTCAAAGCTAATTCAAATTTAATGCATTGGTAATTCCTTTTCTGCAGAAGTCACCCAGCAGTAATCTGAAGGTTACAGAATTATCTTCCAGATCAAATAACATTTCTAAAACAGTATAAACCACAAGGCAAGAATATAATGGGTAAAATTAGACTTTCAATGAGTCACTACATCCTCTTTACAATCCTAAACATAGCAACCTGGTGTCAAAAGTACTTTCAGAAGTGCAGCCAAAAGAAAGGTATAGTTTTTAAATCAGCTGCAAGACATTTACAGCACTGTATTATCAGAAGGACATTATACCAGGGGTTTGAATCACTGGGAACTTAAGGAAGCAGGACTATTTATGTGTTTTGGTGTGCACAGAATCAGGGAATTTTGTTATTTATATAATTTAAACAAACTATGAACACTATCAAAACTGTTTATAGAAAATGTAAATTATTCACAGTTAAATTTTGATGTAAATTGAGCCTAACCAGATGAATAAAAAAATTATGCTCCTCTTGGGGTTTAGACATCACAGTACTAATGGATCATTAGTTTCTATTTCATTCATCAAGGCACTTATTGTAAAATGTAACCATGTTGGACCACACTGAAGTAGCAAGTTAAATGGGTTTACTTGACAATGACCATTCTAAAGCAAACAAATCTTGTCTTGTTTTGGACACTCACATTACAATTTAGTCACCAAATCCCAGAATATGATGAGCTGAAAGGGACCCACAAGAGTCATTGGGTACTGGCCCTGCACAGCACCATCCCCAAAAGTCACACCATGTACCTGAGAGCACTGTCCAACGCCTGTGCCCTCTGTCAGGCTGGTGCTGTGCCCACTTCCCTGGGGAGCCTGTTCCAGTGCCCAACCACCCTCGGGATGAAAAACCTTTTCCTAATATTCAAACTAAACCTTCCCTAATGCAGCTTCAGACCAATCCCTTGTGTTCTGTCACTGACACCACAGAGAAGAGATCAGCGCCTGCCCCTCCTCTTCCCCTCACAAGGAAGCTGTAACTGCAGTGAGGTCTCCCCCCAGTCTCCTCTTCTCCAGGCTGAACAGACCAAGTGACCTCAGCCACTCCTCACACGGCTTTATCCCGAGGCCCTTCATCATCCTTGTGGCCCTCCTTTGGACATTTTCTAATAATGTTTTTTTATATTGTGGCACCCAGAACTGCCCCCAGCACTCGAGGTGAGGCTGTCCCAGAGCAGAGCAGGACAATCCCCTCCCTTGCCTGGTTGTGATGCTGTGCCTGATGCTCCCCAGGACATGCTTGGCCCTTCTGGCTGCCGGGGCACTGCTGGCTCATGTTCACCTTGTCATTGACTAGGACACCAAGGTCCCTTTCCATGGCATTGCTCTCCAGCCTCTCATTCTCTATTCTGTCTGTACCTCCAGGGTTGCCCCATCCCAGGTGCAGAACCCAGGTGGTCCATCCCAGATGCAGAACCCAGCACTTGCCCTTGCTGAACTTCATATTGTTGGTGCCCGCCCAGTCCCCTCATTTGTCAAGGTGTCTCTGCAGGTCCTCCCTGCCCTCAAGAGAGTGAACAGTTCCTCCCAGTTTTGTATCATCTGCAAACCTGCTTAGTATCCTGGCCAGTCCTTTGTCCAAGTCCTTCATGGAGCTGTTGAAGAGCACAGGGCTGAGCATGGAGCCCGGTGGAACACCCCAGTGACAGGTCACCCGTCTGTTGTCACCCCATTCACTGTAACCTTTTGTGCTGACCCCTGAGCTACTTGACCGTCCACCATATGATGTGTTTTTTCACCTAGTCCTACATAGGCCCATATTTTACCACAAAAAGAAGAAAGTATAAGGATATAATGACATTGCCAGGGCTTTTTCCTGTGCTGTAACTGGATTAGTACAAATGTGCTGCACCTAGCTCCTGTGGTTTAGTTACAAGATACATGTCAAGCCGGAAATAAAAACAAAAAATGAGTGATAATGAGAAGCACATACTTGAACAGTATGGCATACTTGAAGGCACAAAAACTAGTTGCTTTTAATTTGGGCTGTGCTCTCTTCTCTGGTTTATTTTAACTAATACTTATTTGCAGGCAAGACTAGAAGATATTCCAAAATGCCTTCCTCAAACCTTGCTACATATTCTGAAGATTACTGTAGTTATTCTTTTCTTTCTCCCATGCATTTCCACAAAAGAGATATTGCATCTATCCAGTGCATCTGCCATTTGCTTGTTGTGATTTACAGCAGAGGTCTGTGGTGTATGTAGACAGGACACTTTGTTCACCGTGAAATACTGCAAAGAATATTTAGGGGGTCAGTACCTGTCATTGAGAAAAAATTCTGAAACCTATGCCAAAAGCATCAGACTTTTCAAGGGAAACTCATTTCAGCTGTCTGCTTCTAGAGTAAACTGTTTTTGGAAAAAGAATCGCAGAACTGTCTGGGTTGGAAAAGACCACCTTCAGGATCATCTATCAATCCTGCATCATCGCAGAGGGCCAGCCAGCACAGCACAAAGCCATATCCTTCAGGGCCACATCCAGACATCTCCTGAGCACTTTCAAGTGACTCTGCCACCTCCCTGGGCAATTTATTCCACTGCCTAATCACTCCTTCAGTGATTTTTTTTTCCTAATATCTAATCTGAACTCCCTTGCTGCCAGTTAAGGCCTTGTCTCTCATCCTTTTCATCGAGACATGGAAGAAGAGACCAACCCCACCTGGCTACCGCCTCCTTTCAGGTAGCTGTGGAGAGTGATAAGGTCTCCCCTGAGCCTCCTTTTCTCCAGGCTGAACAAGCCCATCTTCCTCAACCACTCCTCATCAGACATGATTTCTAGAGGGAAAGAATGAAAGAATTAAAGAAAAGACTGTTCAAGCCAAGATACAACATTGTCATGGGGTGTCTTTAAAGCTTCTGAAAAGCGTATTTGATTCTAGGATTTATCTCCAGGCTTCAGAATGAACGCATATACAGATATGTTTAAATCCTCTTAGACTAATTGAGAATAACATGAATAAAAAATCCCTCCTATCCATCCTCTGAAAGAACTGGTGTTTCCACTACTTTGCTTTCTTTAGACAACATCATGGATAATGACCTCCAGAAAAAAAATCTCAGCGTATCAGTTACCATATTACAATAATAATGACAGTAAAAATGTTTCCAGAAAATTTTGATTAGTACTGCTTAGAAAGAAAAAAATACTCCTCCTTGATTCTGAGATAGACTGTAAAAAGTAAAGAGGAATATGAGACTATGCAACTAACATTCCTTCCTTTTAAAAGTACATCACTTTTAAAAATGGACATAATTTCTATGACAAACTTTAGATATTAATTATTTACCAAACTCCATAATGTGGGCTTTTTTTTTACAAGGGATATATAATTGTATGAATTGTGAATGTCAACAAAGACTTATTACTTTGAACATGTTTAAAGGGAAGTGTAATGCAATTTCATGTAGCAAAACCCCTCTGGCAGCTGCTCCATAAAGTCAATTATATTGCTGTATGCTCTCAAGTAGACATTTTTTATAGTCAGAGAGAATGAGGTGAACAAACATGTAATGATTGAGGACTGACTTTCTTTAGTTTGCAGCACTTGGAATAAAAGAGTCTTGCCTAATAACTGAAACCATTTATCACCGAACAATGCAGGGCAAGAATTACTGCCCTATCATCCTTCAGAATAATTAACAAAGCAAACATGACCTGCAGTGTCCACCAGGAGTTTTTGGACTTCCCCAAAACAATGACAAAAAATTCAGTCTTCATACTTTTAAACAGTGTATTAAAAAAGGTCCCAAACAATGAAATAACTACAAAGATGACAGCCTGGCTTCTTAATGACAAAGAACACCTGCTTTAACCAATCATTTGATGTCAGACAAACTCTTCTCTGGTCCTGGTCTGAATCTTATACCATCTGTGTATTTTCTCTGGAAAATTCTATATTTGCATATGGCAAAGGAGAGATGTGTTTTTCTATGAAAGGCAATTAATCATCGTGTGTTAGATGGTGCAGCCAGGGGTTCAGGGCTAAGTTGGTGTACATCTGTGAGGGAACTCCTTCCCAGATGATGCATGGAGAGTGTCGATGAATCCTCCACAACTGAGAAAGTCTTTCCTTTCTTCAGCTTGACTCAGCACATAGTGCTGCTGCACAGTTACAGTCAGTGGCTTGCTGAAATGGGGCCAGTCTGGGGTACCTGTATCTGGCACTCAAAAATCCTCAATTTAAATCAGGTTGAAAGGTGTTTTCTCTCAGATGGATATCCCATAAATATTAGTGAGAGAGACATTTGAAACTGGTTATTTATTTTAGTTGCACTCTTAATTACGTCTCCAGTGTATAACCACACCATGGGCTCACTGCTTCTATTTCTGCCTTACTCAGGCCAAGTTACTTCAAAAATATATCATTGCACTGAAAATTCCCACTGTTCCCCAGATGTATCACAATCTGTTTAGTGTACACAAGTCTCATCACATAAATTTGTGAAACTGATTTAGTAGCAATGACTTCTAATGCTAAATAATTGGGCGTGGAAATCTTACTGAACTCACCAGAAGAAAAAAATAATCATGTATTTACAAACGCTTGTCCCACTCATAGAAAGAAAAAATATCTTCTGTAAGTAAAAACCATTAAAATTTAGATTAGTTTAACAGTCCAGTTTTACACCCTGCAGAAAAACATATCAAGAAATACCTAATAAAAGCCGTCTAAAACATATTTTCTAATTCCTTTACACTTGTCTATGTTATATGACACTGCAGAAGTCATGCACAGTGCTGTAAATAAATTGATTCACTTAAGTGTCTAATCATTAAGCAAACACTAAGAAATGCAAACTAGATAAATATTGCAAGTTCCTCTGATCAAGCAATATAGGAAATTTTTTTTGCTACCAAGAGAGAAAATATTAACCTTCCTTGATGTGCCCCAATTTACCAGCAACTTAGTTGCCTCTGCTTGGTGAAACCAATTAATGAGTGCTCTGTGTTTTGTGAATATCTAAAAGCTAATAAGAAAATTCATAACAGCAGCAGCGTGGGCATGTCTATGTGCACACACATGCTGCTTGATGGTCTTTGCACTAGCCAGCAAAGGCTCAGGAACCGAGTGCACTAAGTGGATAATATTACTGAGAGTAGCAAGGGCAGAGCTGAGGGAGAAGTAATCTGGTATATTGTGTGAGAAAATCACATTATTATCCAGAAGTAAATTGCTTTACTTGCCCAGTACTCACAAACCCTATCCCTGGATAATCATCTTCGCACTCAAATGCACTTCATAGCTTGTTTACAATGTTGCATTGATGTTTACTCCCCAAGTTTGATGTTGGCCATTTGAAAACATTATGATTTAAATTAGTTCCTGTAACTAATAAGCATATGTTTTATGTGTGTTCCATAAGAACGAGGAAATAAAAATATTTTGCATTAACATCATCTTTTTAGATCAAATTTAAGCATCTTGGAAAATAGAGAACAGAGTACAGAGACTTATTCTGAAAAGCAGGAACTCAAAGGAATTAGCAATACATTATAAAGATTTTAAAGACTGTTCAGTCATCTTAAGTGAATGACTATTCCAGCAGAGCTAAACCTGATATGTATGAGGATTCTGAAAAAACCCTAATTGTTAAATAGTTAGTGAGGTAGAAGAAACTATGATGCAGCTCACTTATCAGTTCATAGTCCATGTTATCATATCTGCAACAAAAATGTCAAAGCACTAAAGAAAACAGCCCTAATGAATCACTAAAGAAAACAGGTTGTACAATAAAATAAGAAAAAAAGGATAACAAAAATCCAATGGTATTACATCTTAAATGCTGGGCAGTTGGCAGTTGGCACTCTCCAAAACTTCAATAGTTCTACCTCTGAAGACTCAGGAAAGGGGGTCTCAGTTTTTCAAAAATATGCCACTCCGTTCTAAAATTTTAGTTTCCTTGAGTATGGGAAACTTATACTGAGCTTAGCATAATGATAGAGAATAATATTGGACATGAAATGTATGGAAGAAGAAAAAAAAGAATATCAGACTTCCACTCCAAGTGGCAAAGAAGATGTCACAGAAAAAAAAAACCTGTAATTGGAGAGAAAAAAATGTTAGAGACTTAAACATGCAGTTTGACCCTCTTGACCTTCCTAGTCAGCTCTGAATGTTTATAACATTGGAGCACTTTGGAAATATCATACCTATGTTTTGTCCTAAGTTTTGGATTTGGTATATTTGCTTATTTAAACAGTAGGCATCTAAAAACATGATCAGCATTTTCCAGTTTGTGATGCACTGATATTTTCAATACCAGAGCTTGTCTTAAGAAATATGTCTTTTAGAGAGCGTGAGCATACACATGGCAGGCTGTGGAATGCTCTTCACAGATGCTGTTTGGAACAGACTGGGAGGAAGCCCTCAGGCTCTGCATCTGCCTGTGGCCTCATCTTGTCTAAAGATGAGGAGTAGACTATCATTTGGTAGAGTCATACTGTTCATAAATCTTTGTGATATCTAGCTTGAGATACTAGCATTTACCAGCTTCACAAGTGTTATGAAAGTTAATGGAGGCAATGTCTGATCAGTAACTTTCATCAAAACTCTTGCATAAGAGCTTTCCACTCACATCCTATGTACCTAATTCTACATGCAGAAGACTTGAGAATGTACCATTATTAGGGTCATTAAATCCTCTGTTGTTTTAAGATCCTTGCAATCTTGTTGGACATCAGCTGCTTTGTTTTCACCAATTCTCAGTGGTACAACGTCATGCCCATTCTCTCTACATATAGACAATAAACATGAAAACTCTATAACCAACAAAATATTCAAAATTTATAAAGTTAAATTATCCTAATTTTATGCTTGAATAAAAAAAATAAATCTTAAAATAGCTCTTTAGTATACAAAGGCTCTTGATTACAATTTCAAAGTCTGCTGTCTGCTTTTAATATTTTAAAAATCTGGTTAGGTTTTAAATAGTTTTAAAAAATAAATTTCCTAGTTAGAAGTTTTTAATCTTGTATTTCATAATGTTTTTGAAGCACATTAATGATAAATGACCATTCTACAGTGTTTCACAAAGCTGTTTATATCTTACTGGTAAAAAATCTTCAATTGATTCCTAATACACAATTTCTGCTGTCAAAACTAAAATCTTGACCATGACAAGTAAGGTGTGTATCTTTAAACCAAATAATAAACTTTAGTTTTAATAACTGATCCTAATAATTTTGCTTCCATAAATGGTCTCATAATCTGGGACCAAGATGAAATTAGTAGTTAGCATGGAACAATTCCTTTCTCTGAGCTGAAGTGTGACTGCAGTCATACCTCTGCAGATAACTAACAGAGAGGCAAGTACCCATTGTCTAAATGCTTCAAAGATCATTTTGGACAGAGAAGTTTTACGGGACAAGGAAGATAAGCAGACTTTTCTGCAAGAGCTAACATGAACCTTATTGTGAGTCATTGAAGTAAAAAGAAGGGATAACTTCACAGTTATGTTGGGAAGACTATCTATATTTTGAATTTCCCTCCATTGTGGCAAAGCTATGTTTCTGAGGGAAATTTCACTTACAATACTTCCTGAAGCTTCCAAAAAATTCTGTCTTCGTCTTTCTATGGTGTGATTTTTTTCAATGCCAATAATAAATTCATTTATTCAAAAATAAAATCAATAAAATAATTTCTTTTGAGGTCTTTCTTTAATTTTGTTGGTATTATTGTGTTTTTGAAAGAGGTAAAAGAGTACAGATATTCTTTCAGATTGAAACAATTCTTTGCCTCTTTGCTGAGATGTAAGGAAGCTGTGCCTTTCTGTAAAGCTGGGATAGTAGAGACTTAGGGAAAGCCCCTGAAAAAGGACAACTCACTGACCCTGACCTATGGACAGCCAGGAATTCCTGCCCAATTTCCATCTCTGGTGCGCTGCCATGCTGCTATATACCAAGCAATTGCCAGGTGGAAAGATTAGCACAGGTCAATGGATGCCTGTAAGCAAATGAGATGCAGAAAAAGCTGCTCCCTGACATGCGCTACTGCAAGCGAAAAAAGACACGTGCAAAATTCAGCAGTACTCCACAAATAAAACTTGTTATACAAAATGTTTAATTTGGCTGAGTGCATCTTAATCCATTTCTAATACCACAAATAACATTCTCATAGTCGATTATGGGGACAAACAGTTCTTTAATCAATTTAATAAACATAATCTTATTAAAGTAACTCTTGAGTCAACTGTAGACCATGTCCTCAATTAACCTGAGTTCTGAAGTAACCAGCTAAATAATCAGACATCAAAGAGGCAGCTGAATTCAAACATAAGCCTTAGTGTTTGGATGGTGAGAGAAAGGAGAGAAAAAGGATTTTCTGGCAGATGTAGTTCAGCTGGTTTAGGTTGGTTTTGAATACAAATAAGCAACAGCATTAGCCATGGCTACCTGCAAGAATAAAATGTATTCTTAAAAAACCTCCAAAACACAACCAACACCAGAACACGTGAATTTTAATTACTACAGAGCCACCTCACTCATCTCAATATTCTCTCCCCTCAATCCCTGAAGCAAGTAGTTTAGTTGCTTTACCCACAGATTTCTCAAGACACAGATTATCTCTCAATGATCCTGTTGCAAAGGACTTTCTGTCTTTGAACAACTGAACTACTTGTCCTGTTTATTTTCCATTAAAACCCTGCCCAAGAGGACAGGTTTATAGACAGGATGACACAGAACAGAAAATAATGTCTTAGTATTTTAAATAATTACTCAATTCACAGTCACTTCTTTTGAGGCCTTCTAAAGAAGCTTTCATTTTTTTCGTTGCTTTGCAACATCAGAGGCTTCCTCTGGTCTTTGGAGAGGGGATAATGAAAAGAGATGAGAAGGAGATAAGAACTCCAGTGGAGAAAAAGAATGTGGATTGTGATACTGCTTTTAAATGCCCCACAGTACCTGGGCTGAGAACAGCTCCATGAGGAGAACAGAGATGACCCAAGTCATCTGTGTTCAAGAGCTGCTAGTCACTCTATCCACAAACGAATTAAAATCTTATTAATAAACTATTTCCACACTTTCCCCTCTTCCACATCCTAATCTGAACCACACATTTTTGTGTTTTTTAAAAAGTTGTGATTACTTTTTATCAACTCAATTTCGTTACGTATTACAAATGCCTTTTGTTGTAAAGAAAGTAATATTCAGACTGTAGTCACAAAAGACTATTTTAAATATCTGTTGATACACATTTTAGTTTGCAGGGCCTTGCAAAAGAAGTCAGGGTGTGCACTGCTAAGGGGGAACACATGCATGCAGTTGCAGCTTCCTGGTCAACCCATGCTTTTTTATACCCTTATAAATGCATAAGGATTTTGTCTGTACTAGTTCTACAAAGAGGGTTAGATTTGGGGACAGAAAATCAAACATAACTTTAATATTTCATTACTTCTGCAAGCCAGTTTTACTAAATGCTTTTAAAAAATGACTATTGCAATTATGGTATCATGAAGGGAAACAATAAACATTTTAAATTATGAAGGCATGATCATTACCAAGGTTTAAAGAGGAGAACAGGGTCTAAGTCAGGCATTTCTAACAAGAACATCAACAAGGTTCATTAACTACCGTTACAGCTTTCTGAATATGGTAATTCACATAAAAATGGATTTAGTGACGTGAATTGCTCATTACTTTCGGTTTGTGTTTAGGTCCATAAAATATCATTGTAAATAAACACCCTATCAATAAATTGTATAAGTAATATTCTAAGGGGTAAGATGGATGAAGATTCACACTGTTAAGTATTATGCATTTACATCTATGCGTAGACACTGCTAAAACAATGCCCCAAAACAGGTGTTCTGTATTCATTAATCTTCATGTGGGTTGTGCAACTCTTTTAGATCACCCCATCTCTTTTTGTGCCAGAAATTTTAGCCTCTGTTATTCTTTCCTGCACAGCTATTAAAATATTTTATTTATTTTTTCCTTATTACCTCTTTCTAGGAGTTGCTACACTCTACAGAATGTGTATGGTTTAACTTAATGTTTTAACTCACTTTAACATTCTATCTCAATTAGGATTTATCTTAATAATTTTAATATAATTTTAAACCAGTGTCAAGTAGATCATGAGATCTATGTAGGAATTCTAATTCAACTTTTGAAGCAGGCATAGGCCAGTTGAATTTAAACACACAGAATATTTCCACAAATCACTAACAAATACGTAGAAGTGTTCTCAAAAAATACACAGACTATCGTAAATTAGCAAAGGAAGCATCTTGGTCTGCCTCACTACTTCAGGAGAAGAAATTTATCAAAAGGAACCAACAGAGCTCTTGTTCTTTTGATCTCAGGCTGGATCCAGGCCAAATATTTAGCAGCAAAATTGTGCTTTAATAAATTAATTGATGAGGCAGAGGAAAGGTTTTTGGACAAACAAAGTCCTTAGATCTGAAAGGAAGTCAATCTATCCTTCAGTATAGTGAGAGACTGGAAACAATGATTAATATTACTAATTTAAATCCAGAACAATTAGTGTGTTTGAAAGAGCTTGCTATGGGAAGGACATCAGTCCCCATGGGACTAAGAAAAATGTACTTTGTCATTGTCTCTAGAAAGATGAAAAGTTAAATTCAAGTTATTTTATGGCAAACTAATGTGAAAACAAATTTTCCCAATGTTACTATCAGTAATATCTTTAAAATATGATTTAGAGATGCAATTAACAATTTTATTAGCTATTTTTAAAGTATTCTTTTAAATACAGCAGGATTGGTGTAAATTAAACCAAAGTGAGGAACATTTTCTATAGAAAAAGTACTCTCTTTGCTTAACCGCTTTCAGTTTTTGATGTTAATTTTCTCCAGCGTGCAATACCTTTCTGGTTCCACACATATACTTCCTACAAATGTGTTTTGCTTTGCTGAATAAAGGGCCAATACAGTCTAGACAGGCATATAGGAGCTATGGGGTTTTTTCTGGTTCTTCCGTATCACATAAATATTTCAGTTTGACTCTTCATTTTCTGTTTTGGCTTTGTAATATTGCCATACCTGAAATGAACAATTCATTAACAGAAAATATGTTTCTACATGAACTAACTTCTCTTGCTCTTGTCCCCCTCCCAAGAGAAAACATTTAAGCATCTCACTTCATCTTCCAATTCCCTCTGCTACTTTCTCTCTTGCTGTCTTCTTTTTGGTATAGTCTTTCCCAAATAGCCATATTTTTCTGTGTTCCATCATTGAAACAATTCTACCATTCAGTCTACCATCCTCTATTCAAATATTCATATTTCTTTCCTTTCACCTCTCAGTTTCTGACTCAGATGCTATTCTGCTTTGTCCTTTAACTTTGGTCCCAACTGAATCCTGTAAATAATGATGGCAACACTGGTTTTACTAAAAATAACTTAAAACATCTAGACAAGCCAGATAGAGCCATGTCTTCTGATCGTTAGATAAAGCTTGTGTCCCCACAACCACAAAGCTCAAGATGAAACCTAGTTGGGTAGAAGTAATTTTCAAAACAGCAATACCCAGCGCTCACAAATCTGTGTGGCTGGAGTAATGTGGGTTACCCCAGACATGAATCATTAAAGGGGATTAATTTAGATGCCTCACAGAAGTTGTCAAGAGTTAAACATTTCCAGAGGAAGACATCTCTTTTCCTCTTACTTTTGAAATATTTAATCAGAAGAATCGCTTCTTATTTCTTCCATAGCCGTTATATGAATTCAAGTGTTGGAAAGGAAAAGCTATAAGAAAAACTCAAGGTAATAATTTTGTCATTTATACAAAAGTTGCTTAGTTTTAAGCATAGATAAAGTTTCCGCAGGGCTGAAATTATGCCCTTTAAAAAAAACTTACCCTATTAGCAACATAATACCACATGACACAGAAAAATATAATCTCTTAATACCTGAAAAAGTTCTAGAAAAAGCAAAAGTTTATTAGAATATAAATTGTTATGTATACAATTTGCATTACCCATTTGAACTATCTATGTCAACCATGCAAGGATGAAAGTTACATTTATTACAATACAGTTTCATGTAGCCATTTTCAGTGACACCCAGTTGGACTAGGGATGAGCATACAGACAAAAAGAACTCTTCTCACTTCAAAAAGCTGATGTTTAACCTTGTTTAAAGAGAGCTATGTTGCTGTAAAAAATAAAAATACTGCACCATTTGATCTTGGATGCATAAAGCAAGTAGCTAAACCAAGTAACAGTCATTAGAGACAGATGTCATTGTATTAGGAAAAGCTTTTCCTCTCCACTGAGTTCCAGCAATTCAAGTGTTATGGTTAAAAAGAAACACCAAAATAATCACCAATCTCAAAGTGTGAGAGAAACCTTCAAGGCCCTGCACCAGATGTGATACTTGAAACACACTTCTGTGCTAATGATTCTGGCAGGCACAGTCAGAGGTGAAGGTAGGGAAGACGATTCAAACATGAGCATATTACATTAAAAACTGCATACTGAGTGAATTAAAGAGGCCCAGGAAGACAGAAATAGCACTTTATGGCATCTCCATCTATTTCCAAAAACACACTGCAGCCAAAATTCTGTTATAGGCAAAAGGATTGAGTGCATCCTCAGCAAATTTGCAGATGACACCAGGTGCAGTGACACTCCTAAATGATGGGATGCCATCCAGAGAGACCTGGACGAGCTCGAGTAGTGGACCCATGGAAATATCATGAGATTTAATAAGACCAAGTGCAAGGTGCTGCGCCTGGGCTGGGACAACCTCTGTTATCAGTCCAGGCTGGGGGATGGAGGGAGAAGAGCAGTCCTGTGAGAAGGGCTTGGGGGTGCTGCTGGGTGAGAGGCTGGACATGACCCAGCCATGGGCACTCACAGCCCAGAAAGCCAAACGTGTCCTGCAACCAAAGCAGTGTGGGCAGCAGGGTGAGGGAGGGGGTTCTGCCCCTCTGCTCTGCTCTGCTCTGCTCTGCTCTGCTCTGGTGAGACCTCATTGCAGTGTCCAGCTCTGGGGTCCCACCACAGGAAGGACATGGACCTGGTGGAGCAAGTCCAGAAAAGGACCAACAAGATGATTAGAGGGCTGGAGCCCCTCTCCTTTGAGGAAAGGCTGAGAAAATTAGTTTTTTTCAGCTTGGAGCAGAGAAGGCTTCAGGGTAACCTAATTGTGGCCCTTCAATACATGAAGGGAACTTACACAAATGTTGGGGAAGGAGTATTTGCAAGGGCATATAATGAAAGGATAAGGGGGAATGACTTCAAATTGAAAGAAAGTAGTTTTAGATTAGATATTAGAAAAAACTTTACAGTGAGAGTGGCAAGGCACTGGCACAGGTTGCCCAGAGAAATTGTGGATGCCCCTCCCTGGAGTTGTTCAAGGACAGGCAGGATGGGGCTCTGACCAACTTCAATCTCCCCTTCCAAAGCAAACCATTCTATGATTCTATGCCTCTTTGATAATATTGTTAAAAAAAAAAAAAAAAAAAAAGAAAGAAGAAAATTACACATAATTTCACAATCCGAACGCAAATAACTGCATTTTTTCCCCATTCCACATGGTTAGGCAGTACAAGCAAAAACTTTTCATTTGCAAATATTACTGTAAACACACATGGTCAATTTCATATTCCTTCCAAAATGTATTCTTAAAATATGTTAATGGCAGTGCAACACAAATCCCTTAGTAGATGCTTTATGGTTAAATAATGAAACAGTATCACATTGTTTATGAAAGCATTTAATGTTTTCCTTCCAAAGCTCCCACAACCAATTTGAACCAGCTAAATATTTCCTGTTTCTGAAAAGCAGTTCACTACCTCAGGTCCCAATAAAAGATAGTCTAAACTGACATTACATTCAGAATAAATTCCCACTGTACCCAGCATGCCAATACCTATTTCTTTTTGCTACATTTTTTAAAAAGCTGCTAATCTATTTTGGCCATTTGTGCTGAGAATAGAGCATTTATGAAAGTCTTCAATTCTGTTTGGATTTAAGCTACTGGTCTCAGCTTACATCATCCAATGAAACCTTTGTACATCAAAAACCCTTTGTAGATGAGAACCTAAATTTACCATAAGGCCTCTCTTAACAAGAAATCATTTGACTATATGCCTAGTGTGCCAAAAATGGAGTACAACTCCACACATTCATTTTTCTCTTAATACAACTGGAATACTGTCATTGACTTAGCCAGATCAAACACAGATGCCCAGACATAAAAGTCACTCAGTCATGTGATGGTCTGCCTTTCAAATAAGACATAAATGAAAGAACAAGTTAAACAAGTTCGGTTATATATGAATTAAGTGGGAAAATTCACTGTGAAAAATAGGTCCCCAGATAAGGGCTTTTAACATCTAATCTCTTAGGGATGAATTCTGAATAAGAATCATAATTTAACCATTTAGACAAGAAGCTATCAGGACGTATTTATTACAGTGACAGCCTTGTTTGTTATTTACTGCCTATTAGAGGTGTATTTGAAATTTTCTTGGGAAAAAATTTAGATAATTTACATTTTCTCTCTACCTACACAGGAAAGGAAACTTTTTGATATGCTTTAATGCTATAAAATTTCAAAATCTGTCTCAAGATCCTTTTTTTTCCAGTCTTGTATTTTGCAGGACTGAACATGGTCATTTTTGATAAGCATGGATATTGGAGTCCACTGCTCCCCTGACAAGAATTACATTAAGAAATCAGTTGAAGGAATGGAGATGACTCCACCCACTGTTCTGAGCAACTCTGGAGGAGAGGTGGAAGCCATCCCTTGCCTCAATTCTGCACACTGGGTTGGACTTCAGCACTTTCATAGCAGATATCGAACTCTTTCCTTCAAACAAGAGTCCAGATAAGGTGACTTTTGAGAGCTGGAAGCTGAACCTTAGATGTTCAGCTACTTTAAGGGTGACAGTTTTTTTCTTCACTTGAAATTAGACCAAGAAACAATGTTGTTGCAGGTGATAGAAAACAGCCAGACTCAAGAGCAAACCCTGTATCTCTGTCCAGCTTCCACTTACCAGTTTAATAATATTTACTTTGTGCAAACTCACTGGCACGGGAATAGCAGCATACCTGCACTGCAGATTAACAACACAGAGATCACCTTCAATGGTGGCTGCAGCTAAAGAGTTAATTGTGTGTGAATTCTGTGCGGATGTCAATCATCATCAGCCAGTCAATCATGCAACTAATTCCTTCAGGGGTCACAGTTGCAACAAGGACAGCAGTTGACAGGAGAGCTGACAGACTGAGAATCCTACCACCTAGGTAACAGTTTACGCATACCAAGTCACTCATTACACAAACAGATGGCATAGTCCATTCAGCACAGGGTAAGCCCTTGGGCATTTTTGACATTTTAACCAAAACAATCCTTTGAAGAACAGGGTGAAAAAAAGTCTCCATTTTTGTACTGCCACTGCATTCAATTAACCACAGCAAAATGCTTTTGTCTTTCTACCTCTCTTTCCCCCCTTCACCACAAGAGTCTTTTGCCAGCAAGAAATGAGAATAAAATGAAAGCAATTCAAAATTTTTAAAATGTTATTTATTTAATTGACATACAAAATCATGCAAGGATACACACAAGTGGCCTGCATGATTATGTCTTATTAAAAAATTAGCTTAAAATTCATAGTAGAACCAGATAGCTCTAAACATTTTTATTTGCTTCCCAAGAGAAAAAAGGAAATAAGTGACGAATTGTTGGAAAAGGGTGTTAGCTAGAGAAACATTGAAAACTAAGTAGCAACAAACCTTTTGAAGACCCTAGTGCAAAAGCAAGAAGTCCAGAGGATGGTCAGAAATAAATGCCCTTGTGTATATTTAGGAACTCATTGGTAGAAGGTGGATAGCCATTACCTGGATCACTGAATTAAATTATTTTCTTCTCTGCTAATTCAAAGCCACCAGTACTCAAGCTATGGGAAATAAATATTTAGTGTCCAATACCATAAGCTGTTTCCAGCAGCCCAGTAATACTCTTCAACAACTGGCATAATATCCAAACCAGCAAACTAAAGCAGTACAAGAAGGAGAAAGGACATTGCAGTCCTAAGCCTTGCAGTATCTAGGCTGTTCTGGGAAAGAGCACATGACTCACAAACCCACCAGAAAAATTCATGAACATCCAATAGTCCCTAGAGATTTCAGCCAGCTTTGGATCTATCAATTTTTCTAAATCTGAGTATCGAAGTTGTTTGGTTGCTTGGTTGTTTGCTTCGTTGGTTGGTTTTGGGCTTTTTTCTGTTGAGTGGAAGCTGCTGCCCAATGAAAACTTTGGCCTATCTCAAATTTTTCAGGGAAAAGTGTAAATATCTGCAGGAGTCAATACATGTCTTTAGAGAAGGAGAAATTCTATGCTACTTCTGTAATTGACCTTAGAAGGTCCAAAACCAAGCAAATTGCATGAAGATAGTGCCAAAAATCAACAAGAATAGATTATGTTCCCTTTTCCCCCCCACAATTAGCTTGATAACAGGACTATTTCAAAGTGCTTTTGTAGGCTGCAGAGATGGTGATTTCACAAATAGCTCAAATCATTCATTAGCTTCATATTGTGCCACTACTGAAGAAAAATACTTCAAATTGACTTGGATTGCTCCTCATATTTTCATCACATCCATCAGATTAATTATAGCTATGGTTTGGGGTTTTTTATGTTCTTTTTTCTGCTACACCAGCTAGAGATAAAAGACCATATTGCATTCATGGACTTTCTGCCTTCAGAAAGCTGTGTACAAATACCAGTTGCAGCCAACAGAACTGCAGTGTAATGTGAGCTAAAGGCAGTTGCATGATTTAGTTATTTGCTTAGTTCTCCAATATTATAATCCTGTCACCTTAAAATAAGACTTTTATAGCAGTCTGCAAGTGAAGGACTGACCTTCAAACTGTTACAATCTCTATGAAGGTTATATATATCTGATTCAGAGAAAGAGTTAATAAATCTCTAATCAAGTTATATAAACAGGTGGCAGATATACTTAAGACAAACATAATATCCAGTTAAAAGCTGGCTAAGAGCATGATATCAGCAGTGATTCATACCTGGAATAGTGATATTAAATGTTTATGTTAAGAAATATTTAAAGTATTCTAATTGTTCGAACTTAAAGGTTCCAAAGAGTAAAAATAAAGTCTAAAGAAAACAGACAAAAAAATCTACTAAAATTCCAAAATGAAATAAAATATCCCAGATTAAATGCAAATTATGAGTCACAGTTTCTACCAGAAGTGAAAAAGACAACACATTGAACCATGGTATCAGTTTTCATCAGGCAGTGCTTACATATACTAAATAATATGCAGAACATGGAAATATTCTTCTGGAAATTTAGCCAAGAAAATCCCCTGTAAAAAGAATATTTTTGATTGTTAGAAATTATTTTTTTTCCTCTTGTGTAGTTTTGGTCTGATTTGGGTGCAAAACAGATATTTAAAAAAAATTAAAATTCTGATGACCCAGAAACTCTCAGAACTCTTCAGTTGTTATATCAAATAGATGATACTATCAAATCCCCTACCTGTAACCACAAAAAATTGAAGAAGACTTTGAATTTATAGATCATCTGCTAAAGGTTTCCATGGACAGTTTCATCAGCAGATTGCCTCAGACAAGGAACAGAATAATTCTCAGTTTTGTTGCCACAGGGTGGACCCTCCAGGTCATTCCCCAGAGCCAGTGATATGACAATTAATAGATAAGTGAATGCTAGCATCCCTTCAGACAATCAAAACAACAATAACTCTTCCAGGATTTCAGCACTCACAGAAGACAAATAAAATGGAGAAAATTATCTGTTTCAAGAGAAAGATCAACTCTCCAAATAAAGATGCTCTTCATTAGGTTCAGTCCTGCCTCCTCGAAGCATAATTGTCCAATCTCATCTCCAAAATAATACAAAAAGCTTCTGATGGATCTATATGCAATACTGTTCTGCCTTTCTAAAAGTACTTCAAAGATCATCCCTTCTATAAAACCATGTTCTGAGAAATAATTCAAGCATGTCCCTAATTTAAGATACCTTACTGATTTTTCCAAGTATAGTTCTTACTAGGCTACACCTGCATTGTGTTGCATCCACATTTTAAAAGGAGAAAAAGTGTTATTTCGTTGATACACCATACCTTAAATAAATTATGAAAAGCATAGGGTTTTTCCCCTCTATCCAGACTTTCAGACATTTATTTTTGAGTCCCATTCTATCAGCTTCCCCCTTACTCACTTTTAATGCAGCTTTTTCCTGCTGGAGTACCCAGCGTACAGGCTCCTGGAGGGAGGCGTGAGATGTATGTGGTGTGTTTATGCTTGCTTACTTCATGCTTTCCTTCACCAGGGCACATTAGTGTGAGGATGGATGTGGCTCTAGATGCACCGTGATACGCTCACTATATTTTGTGTGCCATGATTATAAAACAGGAAGGCTAAAATACCCATCTGCAACAACTGCAACAATTGTTAAGTAGGCCACAGAAGTGTCCTGGCAGAAAACATCAACTAGCAGTAAACCAAAAAAGCTCTGCAATCACTGAATCTTCCATTTGATTTGTTTTAAGACAAGAATCAGTAAATATGTCCTTATGATGTAAGAGTCAGTAGAATAGAAGTTCTCTGAGAAAATATTTGAGAAAAGTCTTCTCCATTATCTAGCTCAGTGAATATTCTCCAGTCTTTGGAAGCCTGGTCAAAGATGGGAAGCTAAACTAACATATATTCTAAGGTTCTGCCTCTGAGGTGTTATTTTTGTTCAAAATTGCAGGTGTAGAAGAAGTGATAATGTTGTAAAAAAGAAAAACGGTAAACTTAAAAGTTTTGCTTTAAACCTTTCAGTACGTAACATTTCTTCATGTGAAATGCTTAATTGAACAGCTTGCATTCTTTGAAGTTTGCAAAATGATTTCATGTTTACAAATTTTAGAATTCAGGAAGGGAGTGGAGGAAGGAAAATAAAAAGGCTACGCTGTGCTATCTGAAGTAAATTCACACCTAACACTAAACATACAAATGGAAAGCAGTTTAACTAGTACAAAAACAAGTCCAGCTGGACCCCAAAAGAAGATTTCATAATTACAGGATGATATTTACTTTTCAGAATGGGATAAGAAATTAAGAAAAAAAAAAAAAGAAAGAAAAGGAAAAAGAGAATAAAAAACCAAGTTCTGCGGGATTCATTTTGATATACTAACCTTACCAATAAAAATGTTTAAACCTCAGTTACAACTCCCTGGAGAATGGCAGCTATTATCCCCTATTGAGTTGGTGCTTACCATACAGAGTCTGAACAATTCATACAGAAAAATAAACCATAACGTTCCTGTTTATTATTACTTTAGTTGAGAGGTGCTGACATTAAACAGTTCTGCACTGCTGCTATAAATCAGCATGCTGTGGATGTTCTCAGCATGGGACTAGGGCTCCCTGGTAACAGCTCTCATCAAGGCAACCAGCTGTCAGAATTCTTCAAATTAAACTGTTATTACTGCAGTATTCATTAGTCAGTTACTGACTATTAAGATATTTTTATATCTGAGCCATTGACATTGGATATTGCTTTTTAATATGCAAGTTATATATAAACATGATTAAGTGGTTCATGCGGGGTTGACAGTTTCTATTATAGCTTGATCTCCCCTTTGTAGGGACTATGGTGTTGGAGATAACATCCTAGTCTATACTTAAATTAATTTTCTATTTAAAAGTCTTGTATTTCTGCTGTGATTGATAAACTGTTTCACTAGGTGCCACATTCATATTGCAGAGGTACAACACAATACAAAAAGGATGTACAATAGATTGTTTTGACCATAACATAGAGAGAAAAAAATTGGTAATTTTAATTACATTGTTGTCCACAGTAGCTTCTGGTCATTTTGTTTATGTAATGCCTACGTACCTGTGGTTGCAACAAAGAGGAGATTCCAGTCTTTCAATACATGCTTTAATTATTTTGTATAACAATGTAAATAATTTAAGTAGGAGCATTCTTAACATTTGAACAATTTGGGGACTTTTTTCTTGTTGCGGCACGCGGAGTTGTTTTTAAGTAGTTGGATGTTGTGTTTGTTCAGTTTTATGTAAGTTCTGGTCAGTTTTATAAGTTATTGTTCGGAGTTCAAGATGGCGTTTTTAAAACTTGGTTTTCAGGGCCCCCTCCCCTTCTCCTTCCCTGTAGTTAACTGCCAATCACAAAGTCTCCATAACAACTCCCGCCCTTTTGTATCAGTTTACCCATCCATCAGTTTTCCCCTCCTTTGTTTCCCCGGCAACCCCCCTGTCCATCACCCTCTCCCCACTCCCCATCCCTAGAATCTTCCATCAGGGGCTGAGGGTGATTGGTGCAGGGTGGGAAGCCACATCTTTGTTGTTTTCTCATTGTTAGAGTCCCATGCTCATCATTTTGTTTCTGTAATGTTATTGGTTCTTTGTGTTTTATCCCACCCCTCAGGGATCCTTTATCTACCCCACCCGAGGGGTGGGGCTTTGGGCAGTTGCTCCCTTGCCTTGAATAAACCCTTCCCTTGCTGTGAGTTGCTGCCTCCTTCACGTCATCATTTGCCTCGCCGAACTAGCATTGCTGCCGTGCGCTCTCTCCCAGCCTTCTTCGGGGACGCCTTCTCCTGCCCTGCCGCAGGAGAGGTCCCTGGCAGATGGCCATCTCCCCAGCTGCTCTCGGACGAGAGCCTATGCTGCCGCGGACAGTTGGCCGGCCCAACCAGGCTGCAGGCTGTGCAACTTGTGGAGCTTAGCCGGGACTGAACTCTCGCGCAGCTGCATTTTCTGAAATATTGATCTTAAAATACCAAAAAGCCTTTTGATATAGGTTATATATTTTGATTCCAAGATGTGAAATTTCAAGTTTTCCCACCTTTCTCTGCATTTGCATGTTTTGGACGTACTCTCTATGCTGGTAATTGTTTTGCATCTCAGACATATCTGCTTTATTTTCAGATTATGTTTTTGGATAAATTTCCAATTTAAGCTAAAATATTGGCTTGATTCTCTTTCAAACTGTGCTCCCTTTTCCATGCTATGTGGACATTTGTGAAGCACTGCAGAATTTACACATTCCTACTTTAGGGCTTTGTTTCCTTGGCAGAGTTTCAGTCTTTAAGCCTGGAAAAGTCAGTTTTGCTAGCAAGTGTTGGCAAGCACAGGAGAGGACTACTGTTACCAGTGTGAATGTCTCTAAACAAAGCTTTCCCCACCAATTCGTCTCCAGAAACTGTTTCGCTGCAAGCAGTAACTAAGACATCACAGCGTGTGTATTTCACTGCATCATGTGAAGCGCCCAAAGCTGTTCCTAACAAGGACCATGTCATAAATGTACACAGCAACCCTCTGATAAAAACTTTCCTATTGGTACAGCTAGAAACCTGGGAGAAGGTCTCCTACTATAAATTTCACAGTAGTAAAAATAAAAGCAGAATCTCATCCAGCATCTTATCTACTGGGAATGCACAACCTAAGCTCCATGAACTTATTCACATGCATCTGGAAATAAATGCTCTCCATGGTTGGTTTGGGGCCGCCCAAACCCCACTTTCTTCTTCTCCCCACTTATCTCCAACCACATACCAAAGCTTCAGAAGAAGCAAAACACCCTGGGAAATCTTGTGACCATATTCTCCCCAGTGGAAATCTACCATTACTGAAATTGATAGAATTACTAACATCAAAACCTAAACAGTAGTCCTGAAAATTCTTGTAATGGAAGCAACTCAGAGAAAATACCTTTCCAGAATGTTTTATAGGGGGATGTTTACATAAAGTTCTTGGATTACTGGAAAGAACTAATGCTCCTCTGTGGTCATTAAAGTCCTTCAGTACATGAGACAATAAAGATATTTGTACTTCAGTTGCTCTTTTATAGGAGGTTAACTGTAGAGGAAATCAAGGAGATCAGATTCTTATTTTCTCCCTCCACCATTCCCCAGCTCTTGACAGTTAAACCCTAGAAGCAGTAAAAAAGAGAGCATTAGAAAAATTATCCCAGGAAATAAAAAGTCAAGATATGTTTTACACATCAAAACCTCCACGAGTTATGTCACTTAAAATTTGTTTAAAGGAGTCTCCTTTTTCATAAGGAGTTTAGCTTTCTGAACATTTCTGAAAATGGTTTGAGAGAAGAAAGGTTTAATCACTCTTGGGCAGAGACATGGAGAATTTCTCCTGCAGTTGTGCTGGTGTATGCCAGCCCAGATTGGGGTGCTTCCATCCCCTCTCAAACTACTAAGGCTCTCTGCTCAGTTATATTGGAGTAGCGCAGATTTACTTTAGTAGAAGCTTCACATAAAACCAGAGCCACTTAATTATGTCTAACGCCATTGTCCATAGCTGGACACTAAAATAAAAATAATTAAATTTTACTGGATATTAAAATAAAAATAATTAAAATCTACGCCATTAAATTTCACAAAGACCTTACAAACTTGTCAGTTTTAAGTTGTTTTTAGACATTGTCAAAATGCCCTTTGGCTACAGGCAGTGAAAATTACAACACTGAAGTTCCAGCAGCACACTACATAGGAAATAAAAGAGCTTTTAACATAGCTTAAAAAAGATAGAGACCCGAAGCCTCAGAGTGGAAGAAAAAAAGTCTAGCATACAGGGTAAAAAGCTGTATCCAGGTAGTTTGGATTCAGAATAGAAGTTTACCCCACCGGGAGCAAGTGTACTGCCAGCAAGCCACAGATGCATGATGAATGAGACAGTAAAAATGTGCTTATGGAAGTGTGATGACAGTTCTGTGTCCATAAGACATACATCTCCAAGGTACACTTGTGCATCTGTTATGTATTTTCGTGTTGTTTCTTCTTCAGCTTCAAGTCATTTGAGAAGGTGAGAATATATGCCCAAAAGGCCATTAAGAGAGAAAAGTTAGCAGAGGCCATAAGGCGACAACGTGAGTGGCTAGAAAGATTTATCATCAAGAAGAGCAAAAAATATTGTAAATATCATAGAAGACTCTGCAGTGGAGGAAAGCAACTCCGCTACTCACTCTCGCATTACCTCAAGGGTGAATTATGTTTTCCTCCTTATTGTACAATTCCTACAACTCAGTAATACTAGTATAACAGAGCCTGGTGATTTTTTTGACATGCAGCAGCATCCTCTCCAGCAATGACTTTTCTTTGTTTTTCCCCATTATTGTTGGGACTGGCAAAAACTAAACATAAGGCTATATTTCCTCAGCTAGAATAGACAGGTGCAAATATAAGGGGAAGAAAACATGCAAAAAATACCACCCCTCCCAACAACCAAATGAAAGTATTTCAAGACACTGCGTGTTGCTATTATGCAGCATTTTATGATGGTTATACAAACTCTTAAGTTTTACTAACAAAGTTTGCTCCTAAGGCTTACAGCACTTAATATTTTGTAGCTCTTAGGCCTGCATGACCTCTTCTTTTCATGCAAATGAGTCTTTAGTGCCTGAGTTAGCTGTCTTCTGCTTTCTGCTTTGAAGATAGCAAATACATGAAGAGCAACAACTAGACCTATGATGTAAAGTTCATCTGAAGCAATCAGAAAGAAGACCTTTGCCTCCAGAGCTTAAGCAGAAACTGCTACAAGAAATGAAAATTTAGATCAAATGATACAGATGAAAGGGGTTCAAAAAGAAAGAGAGCATGACAACAAAAACTCCCAGCAAAATGACACTCTGGATGCATGGAATGTTTTACAATGTAAAGAATGGAAAGTTCAGTAGGCATTACTAACCAAAAGACATGCTTTGAAGCTGGGTAGCATGCTGAAACAGTGCTGAAGAGCCATATTCCTCCATGAGGAAAATTAGTGTGTAGGGCACACATGGGACCTCAAAAGGCTTGGCATATCATCACATCAAACTAGATGCTAGTTAAAGATAAAATTGAACTTGTGTACAAAATAGGTAGCTGCCCTTGGACAAAAAATTGATCTAGTCACAGGCAGCTATGAAATCTTTTTTCCCACATGAAGCCTTTTTCTTTGCTTTAGCAGTAAGCAAAGTTTCTGTGGCTCCAACAGATCATGCTTACACAGAAAATGCTTCATCAGCCTGAGCAGGACTGTCAGTGCTGTACAAAAGAACCATACTGTGCTAGAGAGTCAGATCCTCTAAGTTAGTGTATATAGGAGTCAGCTGTTGTTCAGTCTTCTTCATGCTAAATAAATGCAGCATGTCAAAATAAGCTCCCCCACTGCCTAGACAGAGAAAAAATTTAGGAACCATATTCAAACATTTAATTTTATGGGAGATTAAACCAGAAAAAAATAGATGCATTTTGGCAACTTACAGGCTAAATTTGCATTCCAAGGTGCTCACAAAAAGCCAACACTACTTTAAGACAGCTTATGTACTCTAGCTGCCAAAAGGAAACCCAAAAACTTTTCTACAAATTTTATTTGCAGATATGGGAATTTAAAATCAAGCACAGGTTAAGAACAGCCACCAGTTTTACCACAGCTGCTTCGAAGTCTTAATGCATACCACATGGCCAGTAAATCTGAAAAGAAATTGGCATCTCACTTTCCCCTTCTCATGTTTGGCAGAGCTTCTCTCCTGGAAAGCAAGCCATAATACTCTATTGTTGTGAAGAAGCTGAAAATATAAACATCAGCCTTCTCCTTCATCACTTAAGACAAGGCAACAGAAAACACTCAGTACTGCTAACTGGGAGATGCAAAGCAGAGAATAACTCAACCAGCAGTGGCTGCATTCCTGTGATGTTTATAGGAACAATGAGTGGAAGAATTTTCATCTAAATGTTTAAAAAACTCCTTTTGACACATGCTTTCTTTGTTCTGGACATGATTGGTTAACTGACATAAAATAGTCTTCAGAACTGGATAGACTGTACCCCACTGCAGATTTCAAGTATTTTCAGGGAAACTATATACTCAGAGAACAAAACTGTGAAATTATTGCTATCTTCGTACAAAATACTAGCAGGTAGCACAGTGACTAAATTCAGTGTGTTTTCACAAATTGGATCTAAAATATTTCAATTACAGATACTAATTCTGAAAAAAAAATATATAGCTTACCTATTATACTAAGGCCTACAAGACCATCTTTCTACTTTTATAAGCTATGAAACACACAGATGGCAATAGTCTTCAGGAAACTAAATAGTAGTTTTGCTATAATGAAGTGTTAGAGGAGGTCATGTTGAGAAAAAACACTTTAGATAAGCCACCAGCAGTTCCAGTGGTCACTGAGGGAACCTGGCAACCAGATGTGAGAAGTTACAGAGCCTCAAATGACTAGCTGGTTTGAGAAGAAAGAATGGGATTAATACAAGAATGGAACACGAAGTCTTTGTAGAACAAAAAATTATTTTGTCTTTCAAAAAAAAAAAAAGCATATTACATCAATCACAGGCTTTGTCTGATATATAAAATATAGACAAAATAAAATTCCTGACCTCCTTTAAGCCTATGTGAGACATAATGGAGATACAAGAGCAGTGAAAGATGGCTGTGGTTTATTGTCAAAACTGAACAACAAAAAGTTACATTATTTCCAAAGTAGGGAGGAAAAGGAAATAATTTCAGTCTTGGCTATCAACAAGATTGATGAAAATGTATTTATGATCAGAATTCTAGCATATCATGCATCTACTTCATATTGTGTATACATCCTAAAAAACTTAAAACTATTTACCTAAGCTGAACAAGGCTGGGCTTTGAAGGGCTTTTTACTATGTCAGCAAATTCTCTCTACCAAGAGCTGTAAAAGTTTTTCTCCTCATTCATAGACTGAACTATGAGGTAAGGTCTTCCCCTACTCTCTTGAAGTTCTTTCTAGAGCCAGTCAGCAAGTTAGCATTAAAGTCATAATAAAACCAAAAATTTTTTCAAAAAATACAGAGCATTGGCACATATCAATTGTGTAGTCATGTTAAAAAAGCAATCACCAAAGGTGAAGAGATGACTCTCTTTTGTTATATTTTTAACCTGTGCCTCTGTGCAGATTTCATGGATTACAGTAACATATCCACTACTACTTCAAATTTAAGGTGATTCTTTGTGATAGAACACTTTACTGGGAAAAGATATGCTGAAGAAGCTGTGAACCAAGAATTCTCACAGCTGCTTACATGACGAAGTTGCTGCCATGTCTGCATCTCATGCTGCCATTGTTTTTTCATGGCACGTTCATCCAAAAGACCATGGATTTTCTAAATTTAAGGTTATAATAGTGGTAGCTGTTCTGGGTGAATCAGATTTCTGAGGATGAAAACTACTAAAGTTTCATAGAGAAAAAAAAAGTGAAATATTTGATAAGAAAATGCAAAGCAAAATTACTATTTTATTTCAAGGGACTGAGTTGTTCATCCCCTCACAACTTAAATGTTCTTAATTTTAGGTACTGTTCCTTCTTACTCTGTTAAATAAAGTACAAAAAGCAAGTCTGCAGCATATATTTTGATATTATACTATTTACTCATTAGGAAATTTCTATTTTAATTTGAAAAAGTAAGCTAGAAAGTAATTGATGACAATGTTTGATTTAGTTAACAATTAAATGGAGAAGAAACAGTGTGAGTTTTTCAGAGCTATTTTAAACAGCATTGACAACATGCTGATCTCACTGACATCAAGTCATATTTCCTAGAGAATATTCCAAAGTTAGGATTTCATCTAGACTTTTAATACTACACAAGGTTAGGACCCTGTTTCTTACGGTTCATCACTTGTGATGTGTGATATGTGACTACTCATTTTCAGAGAAACAGTTTCTCTTCTTACAGACATCTATGCATGCCTGCTGTTTGTTTGGTTGTTTAAATGTAGTCATTCTCGGATGACTGCTTAGGACTCTCTGCTGGGCTCACAGTAAGTGAAATCTAATTGAAGCCAAATGATTGGCAATCGATTCTGTGTAACCCAAAGCCATTTGTTCAGTTCTGGCTGACACAGGGTAACTGCCTTTCTTCCCCATGTAACAGCGGAGCAAAGAGGGTGGGGGCAGGAGACAGAGAAGGATGGAGTCACAACCTTCTGAGCTTCCTCAAAGTGTGAGAATACTATTTTCATCGAACACCTTATGTTTGAAATATAAGGCAGTAACCACGGGGAAAAGAAGCCCTCTGTATAATCTCTGTGCTGCTTCCGTGAAGATTGACTGTGACTTAAAATAGCTGGGGGTTATTAACCCTGTAAATCTTACTGAAGGAAATTCCAGTTGCCTTCAGAAAAATCAGCATATCGTGTATCTGACATAAATTTCAGACTTTCAAGTTATGTTTGAATAATTAAATCATTTATTATACCCCAAATGATAAATTTGACCTTACAACCCACAAGTCCCCCTCCCTGTCCACCACAGGAAAATATCTAATAATTTGAAAAAGTCCCTCTAGCCCTTCAGTTCAACAAACTGATTTTTCTTTTGGAATATTTTAAAGTTAATTGAACATTTTCAATCTATTAGTAAGAGTGAATCATTGTGTGGAAAACATTATGGATAAATAAAAATTCATCTACACTATTTGTAACAGTTGGAAAAACATTATAACTTTTCAATATAAAATACTTCTAATTTTTGCCAAGGCCTTAACCTGATGATACTTAGGTATGAAATTAACCTTACACCTGTACATTTGTTGTCTACATTGTTACTCTCATATGAGAAATAAGGTCCTCAGAGGACTCATGGTTAGAGGTGTGAATTAAACACAAATGTTTTGAGGAATGCCACAATGTTGAGTGTAGCAATAATATACAACAGAAGGAGGGCTAGAAACTTTGTATCTAAATAATTTATCTTGAGCAGAGGTCACAATAAGCACTGTCACTTTAGTGCAAAAATAACTAGATGATGTCCTGGAGCGCGTGGGATTAGAGGGGTACAAAAATTCCTCCAGACGAGAGATCCTCCTAAGACTCTGCCAATTACTTTTTCCACCCATGCCATATTCACACATGGCATTTTGCTTTTCTCCCCTAGAAAAAACTGGAGGGAAAAAATAAAGAAACCTCTAAAGGTGTTACGATGAGCATAAGAGATACTGATAGAAAAATAAAGGTGAAATTCACTGCAGACTCTCCCCCTTTATTTTTTCAGATTCAACTAGAGTAACTGAGACATATAGTGTCTAGCTATACTTTAAGTCCCAAAAAAAGTAATTTTCAAGCATTTTTTGTATGAAGTTATGTAAAGTTCAAAGTTATGTAATCCTTCTTCATATTCGTATGAAGGAGGATTTTAGGATTATGACTCAGAATCTTATGAAACAATCAAAACTGTAGGGGTACTGAAACATCAATTGGACTAATAAAATCAAGTTGCTTACACATTCTGTTTGATCTGCTAGTAAATAATAGATGGAACATATCTGGGAGATGCCCTTATAAAAATTTCTAAACTTTTAATGCAAAACGAATTTAGAAGGAACCTGAAATGTAGTTTAATGATTCTCTGAGATGGTGCAAAACTCACCACAAGTGTTTCAGAGGAACAAACATTTGGAAAATGTCGTCTAATCTCATTGCATTTTGTTGGACTCTTCAGAACTTACTTTTTGATACATGCAGATCCTTATTTCCTATTTCAAAGTTTTTTTAAAGAAGACAAATTTGGAATGAAATCAGTATAAAGAAATGCATATAACAAGAGCTCATGCTCAATTAGTTTATATGCAGAGAATTGTTCACAAGAAAGGAGGTTGCCAAAATTCAAAGTATAAACAGCAAAAATAAAACACCACTTCTTAATTGCGTGTGAGTCTTCACACCACTGAGCAGGTAAAAAAAAAAAAATTACATATAAAACTGAATTTTACACACTTCCACACAGTATAAACATGGAATTTTTAAAGATGTGACCTGTCTTTAGAAGCTGAGTATTGAGTCATCAGCTGTGTAAACACTGGATTTAACATCTTGCTTCGACCCCCAAACTTCTTGTTTCTTGTCTATGCTTAAAAGCATAGAGAAGACTCAAATGCCTGGATGAGGTTTTTTTGGCTTTCTAAATACAAAGCAGATATAAATCTAAGCTGCAGGTCTTGTATTAAATAATTAATACTAGTATTTTGGGCTTGCAAAACTCAGCTCTCTTAACTGCATGCAAATTTGTTTCATTGTCCACCATGCTAGAGTTAACTGTGAAATCTATCACACAGGAAAAATGGGGAAAACATAGATGAAAAACAATGAAGGACTTGATGTGTAGCAGAAGTAATCACTGTGAATTATCAGAGTGGATAACGCTTCAAAAATCAGTAAAGGAAAAATGTTAGGAAAAATGTTACTCTTTTAAAGTGTCATATTACAACAATGTTTTGCTGAAAACTGTTGTCTGCATCCAATTTAGGAAGGCATCTGCTCATGTTTGCTTAAAACAAAAGGGTGGTTGACTTAATGAATTATTTACAGGCATGCAATATGGCAACAGTATCATTATGAACTCTCTCCTAAGATCTCCTCTGGCTACTCCTGGCAGGGTGTCAATTTGCTTGTTTTTATGGTAGGTGCAAGAAATTATGGAGCTGTTCTCTGAAATGAGATTCTGCTATTCTATTCACTAAATGTTAACAAAGTCAGTGAACAAACTACACTACTACATTGCTCAGAAAAGGTTTATTTCTTAATAAAAGAACATTGTTCAAAAGCATAAACAAAAATTTTCAACAAAAACTTTCAAAGTAGGTGTGCAGAGATTTACCACAAACAGGTAGTTTCCTAAAACAACCAAGTTTTAGAAAGTCACATCAGATTATGAGTATCTTTTAAGAGGAACCTTTTAAACACAAGGTTAATTTTTCATGCATTTTCCTTATTTTGCATCAGAATAATCAGGGCCTACCTGGATGTAACACCAGCATTGCATAATTACAGAAACCAGGGGGACAACTATTTGGCAGCAAGAATTCAGAAGCGTGAGGATTTCTTCTGAAAGACATTGTATGCAACTTTCAAACCACGTGGGCAACTGAAACTTCAATACTTCCTTTAGAGAGGCCACAGTACCACTCAATTTCGAGGAATAAGTTAGGGAAAAAAGGGCTAATGGAAGTATCCCACACTTGCATTACCCTACCAAAGAGTTACCAACAGAGCACTGCAAAAACAGGAGAATCAAGTGGGGATTCCCCAAAGCTCTGCTCCCAATCTCATACTATTTCAGTCACTAATGACCTAGATAATGGAGTAGAGCATAATTAGTACATTTGAAGATGACACCAGGCTAAAAGCAGTGGCAAGTGCTGGAGGGCAACTTTAGAATACAAAACTATTCTGACAAACTGGGTATATAGCCAGGGAAAAAAAAAAAGACAAAAAGAAAAACAGAGAAAAAAAAAGAAGGATTACAGAATATTATTCTTGGTAAGAACAGTCACTCAAATGCGGGGCAGGGAACAATTGCTCAGTGACAGTACTGCACAGACAGGCACATTCTGCTTAAGCATAAGCAGACACGAAGCCACAGTGTTCTGTCACTGCAAGGAAAACATAAATTATCAGGATGCACAAACTATATGGATGACTACAGAGAAGAGATATAACACCACTGCTTAGTACTGTCACTCTCTGAGCTCTGCTTACCTCACTCCAAGGAGAGACATCTTTTTAATCTGCCTCCAACTGGTCTGCAAAAGAAGCCAAAAAAACATGGCTCACAAATAATGAACTGATTGTATTGCTTTGTCTTGAGGAGCAAAAGTAAGGGAGAAGGAGAAGGGAAGAAGAGCACAAATCTTCAAACCTTTGCATACTGAAGTAGTTTTCATGTACATGAATAATCTAGTTTGAAATTAATATTCCATTTATTCAAGATATTTAAACAATTTCTATGGTAATACTTTATAATTTATTAGATAAGAAATAAGCAAGCTTTATAACAGGTATATAATTGAGATTCTCAGGCACTCATCTGAGGGCATAACAGGCCAGAGGCTGTCAGAACTGAGAGCATACATTGTACATAATACATTGTACATAGAAATTAAACACTGAATAACAAAAGTTATTTTGCTCATTTCGTGGCAACTCTTTGCTCAGAACATGTAATACAGTGGTATGACTGAGGAGACACTGCATCATCTTTCCTAAATAGTTTCTTTCCCCAACCTCATATGAGAGAAGGAAAATACAGAAAAAGAAAAGGAAGAAAATAAGAGGAGAGGGAGATTAAAAGAAGTTTCATCTCTTTCTTAAAACCTGCAGATCATGGAAGCCATATTATTTTCAAGTGCACCTGTTTGTAGCTGGTTTAATAAGCATAGCAGTTTCACAAATTACCATTGTGTGTTCAGGTGGGGTGATAAATGGATGTTCCATACTAACAGAGATCTCATTCATCTCATTTGGGCTCAATGTCACTTGCTTTCTGACCCAAGCAGAGTGCTTGTTTCTCTTTGTTTTAAATCTTCTGGGAAGCACAGCATTTCCAAAACAGGTCTAAAGTCACACAGAAAAGATTTCAGAGAGGTTATCAAGTTGTACATAATTGGTTAATCTGGACAGGTTCTGGGTGACATTGTGTTCTCTGTGCTGAGATCTTTTGTCTGAAGGGAGACAAGGACAGGAAAGCCGGTACTTGTGTGTGTCTGGCATCCTGAACTGCTTTCCTCTGCATTTATTACACCCCAGCTATGTAGTGTGAGAGAAACTGCAACTGTGCTTTTCCTTTGGGGGACAAAAACCTGTCAACTTGACAAGCCTATGGTCAGTTTGAATAACATATGAGTACATGGGTATTTTCCAGAGCTATGAGACGGCTTTAACTCTTTTTAGGGAAGCGAAAATGAGAAACTGAAGTGGAATATCTCAAAACACAGGAAAAGACACCTGATTAGCTCTTATTAAGTCTCCAAGGATTGCCCCTTAATGTTTATGTGCAGTCCTAATGATATGGAAGCTTCTTATTCTGTTATTTAAAAAATTTCTTCTGGAATCCCCTTAGAGGAATCTTCCCTTGATTGGTTCAAAAGGCAGATGTTCCACCCGCAATATCTGCAACTTAAAGACACAGGTTTTAATTGTGCTGTATAATATGTTTACTACTGCCCTTTCCCCATTATATTAAAAAAAAACCATTTGAACATAAACATGTCAGAGGCTTTCTACCTTCAGAGAGTAAGGAAGAGATGAGCTGCATTGTTTAGGAGTATTTCAGCACAAAGCTGGAAGGACATCAGGACAGTTATAAACATAGCATGTAATTTTAGTTAATTTCCCTGCCTTATAAAGATATGTTTCCAACTAGCTTTGCTGATAATGTGTTTGTAGCAATGGTAGGTTGGGCTCAATTTATTAAGTGTGAGTTTAGTTCTTGCAGCCTTCAGCAATTCCAGACTTTCTGCTTAGCTACAGACAATGTAATCAGTCTTCCCCTTACAACAGCGCTAAGCTTGGTGTTTGAAAAATACATTGTATTTATGAAGCGAGAGGAAGGAGAACTAAAGAGAACTGTTTGAGAATAACAAATTAAATTGTCTTTATAGTTAGACTGCAATCCTGTACATTCGGTGCTGTTGTTGCCTAAAAGACAAGATCTGTCTTTACTGAGGGATTGCTTGATCTGTCTTCTGACAGTGTGCTTGTCTACGCCACCAGCGTCCTGGGATGACTGTCGTGCAGGGGCAATAAAAACGTCTGGGAGTATTTGACAGGGGTAAGCAGAGGTATGTGACAGGACATTAACTACTTAGTGGGTTGGTTTCATTGCTTTCACGGTGTTCAGCAAGGCTTTGCAGTCTGAGAGATGCCACAGCCAGCCTACAAAGACAGCTGCACTCCCTTTGCACTCTTGGCAGTGGTCCTTCTGTGAAGGTTCTGCCCAAAGCTGCTGCAGCCTTATTTATCTGCTCACATATATGACACTCTATTAGAGAATAAGCTTTGAACACCCTCAGACACTTTGTCCAACATTGTGCTGTTTGTTAATGAATACGTTTCCAAAACTTTGTATTTTTAAACTGACAAAATAAATACATCCAATTTTCATGTGAGACTAGATGTAACACATCCTATGGCTCTGGACCATCTCCTGGATGTTGTCACATTAAAATACAATACTGGTTTTAGGCGGGTTTTCCCCTTCTCCTTCACTCAGCCCCCATTTTGAAATTTCCACTGGGAACAAAAGGCATTTTAAGCTTGAAAAATCTGAAAGACCTGAAGATTATGGAAGAAGAAAACATTAAAGTAATATTCAGTTGTGCATGCTGCTGTCTCAGGCACTTATTCCCATGACATGTGAACTGTGGCACCAGCGCAGTTCAGAGGGCACAGGAGTTTTGGGAGAGAAGGTGGAGGCAGTGCTGGATGCTGGTGGGAGCTGCCTGCACCTGGCAGAAGCCCCCACTGCCAGGGCTCTCAGCTCTGGTGCAAGCTGCAGCTTTAATCAGGCAATTTCTCCTAGTCTGCTGTCTAACTTCAGGTTCAGGTCAGGTTCACATCAAACTGAGAGAAAAGGAGGTGTAAGTATTCACACACACACACACACAAACACAAACACAAAAAACCACACACAGTCATGCACCTGTACTCCTCTATCCCAAAGCTTACATCCCCCTGTTTTCACAGATTACAGGGCCCTCCCTGGCCACAGTCCTTCAGGGTCTTCGTGGCCTGATACAGTTTCCCATGGCCATGGTCCCTTGGGGCTGTCCCTGTCCTGGGGCATGTGTCCCATGGCTGCTGTCCCTCAGGAGTTCCTATCTCCCTTTGGCACACTGTGTCCTCCCCAGGGTGCATCTTTAGCTCTGACAGCTGGGCCCTCTCTTAAACACAGCTTTTCAGGATGTGCCTGTGTTTCTCCAGCCAACAGTCATGGATCAGGGTGGGTGGTTTTTTTTCTGTCAGTGCCAGGGGTGGCTCCACATGTTTGCCATGGGTCCCCTCTCACACATCCTGTACTGCTGTAGTCCCCACCACTTCAACCTTGTCTCTCTAAGAATACAAGCCTTGAGGGAGCCCATTCTGACTCACATCAGGAAAACAGGATCCCTCAACAGAGCCCTGCTCTGTGTTTTCCAAGTGTCTCCTGTTTCCTGGGTGATTTTATAACAGTGGTTGAGGGCCTTCCCAGCTGAGGTCCCTCCATGCAACTGAACTTTCCAGGAAAATAAACGAAACTTTGTGTTTCCTCATCTCACACAGATATTTTGAAATGAGTACACCCAGGGGGAACATCTCTATAAGCCCAGGTCAGTACAGGGAGGATGGCTGTTGATCTCCATGGGAGAAGGCAGGGATGTCCCTCATTTTCAAAATGAAACCAGCCCCAACAGATGCTATCAAGTTTCTATCTACCATTAATCATGTCTCTCACTGTTTCTTGGAAGTCTTGAGGAAAGTGCTCTGGAGAGGCTGCCATAGCCCCAAGCTGTCTTTTGTCAGTGTATCTGTCTTTACATCTTTATTTTGACATGATGCATATAAAGTTGCTAACAGTAGCTAATGGTTTGAACATTGTTTTAATATTTATTGAGTTTGTTATCTCATAAGCTGCAGATACAGCTAGGTTCCAAAGATGTAGAAATAGATGTGAATATTATCATCAATCAAAAAAATATTTAAAAGTAATAACTATGTCATGAATAACTATATCATTAAATAAAGCACAAGAAAATTGTATTTTTGTATGGTCTACATATATTTCTGTAGAGAACTATATGTTAATTTAAAAAAATAGTTAAATTGTTCATCACTAGATGCTAATGCCCCACAATTGACCGCAGAATTGCTTGTAGGTGCCATTTAAGGTGTGGGTGTTGTGAAGTCAGTTTAAAAGCAAATGAAGTTCAGAAAATATGAGGCTGGTTGCGGCATGTGAAGGAGGATGGAGGTTTGTAAGGAAGAGGCGCAACAAAACAGAGGTGGTGGGAAATAGTGGAGGACAAGTATCACAGATGAAATTGTAGAAACTGAAGAGTGAAGGTATCAGAAGTTATAACAGTTAGTGTGGAAGAACATCTGGCACCACTTAGGAAATTTCTGTGAAGAAAGCACTACATGCCAGATGTATTGTCAGCTAAATGTCACTAAATTTTTTAAAAAGTCATCTACCTCCCAAACTAATCACAAGTCACTTATTTATGAGTGTTTGATCTCAGTTTCTAAATGTATGAGAATGATGTAATTGAGATTGATCTCAGGAATAGTATTATATTATTTCTTATTTTGTTGGGTATTTGTGAGAAAATGTATTGTGAAATGTATGCATAATGTAATCATTTTCATGAAGCTTTCCAGACTGAAATTAGCTTTCTACAAGTATTACTAGGAAAGTCTACTGCACAAGTATATGCACAGTCTACTTGCAAAGGAGGTCATGTCTTTGTCATGTCTTTTTGAAATGCAGGTACGAGGATACTCAAATAGGCCGGTTCTTGTAATTCTTCAAATCTGAAATAGTTACAGAAATAATGAATAATTTTAGCTTAAAAGTCCCACGGATGCCTTCTCTGCCATTGTTTTAATGTGAACTATTATTTCCTATATATTCTAGGAGTCCAGACTATGAAAAAAGCAAAAAAGGAAATGAAAGATGAATCTGATAGATGAGGCCATTGATATTAAAGGTTGTTTTTTAAGAAAGAAGGAAGGTTAATTTATGGGCAGAATTGTTTTGGCACCACAGTTATTTTACAATCAGTGCTGTGTTCCCAAATTTTCTTTTAATCTCTCTTGTTACCTTAAATCATTATATGATAATGCATATATCATATGTAACATATAATTTACAATAGAAACCATGAAATGAATGAGAATTAAATACAAACTGTCCCATTTTGATGACCACAGAGAAATAAGGGAGAGGGAAAAAAGTCTCAGGAAAGGGATTGATTCCTGGTAACAGCAAAATCTTCCATATTATTATTCCCAGACATCACTGAATTTAAAAACATCTGCAGCTTAAAATGTGACATTGGATCTTTTAAATAATAAAAATTGTCCAGACATTAATGCAGATATGATATAAGTTGTTACAATTTTAGTATTTTCCTAATTAGCAATAATAATGTCAGATTTGAGGATCTTTTATTGTATATTTATTCTCCATCCATACCTTTTAATAAGGCTACTGACAGAATCAAATAGTCTTCACACAGTACATTGGATTCAACTTAACAAATATGGCACATGGGTTCTCTTAGTATGCTGCAACCCTAAAAGTCTATTGAAGAATCATGAACGTTGTACCCTTTCTGCTCCTACTGAGACGAAGACCATTATCAAGAGAGAGAAAAAAGTGTTCAGACATTCTCTGGAATTGACAAATTATTTAAAAAAATCCTCGAATTGTTAAAGTGAGCCTAATCCAGGACAATATTCAAAGCACAGATGGTTCTGCCACTGAGTAAATATACTGTAAATACTAAACCAGTGTCAAGGAGTGAAACTGCACTGCCTGGAGTCCTGCTATGAATGTGTTACATTAATCAGCCCTGCAGCCAAAATACCATGCAGTGCTGTTGCAAGTTAGTCTTGAAAATGAATAGAAATGTGGTCTGTGTAAATGGCATTGCCTAAAGAAGAGCTCTTGCCATATTGAATATATTGTTTTTCAGGGAAATAGAGTGGTCAGATGTGACACCAGGTTTATTTGCCCCTCTCAGGAACAGCTAAGTTAGCACTGAGAAAAACTCTCTGCAACCATATAGTGCAAACCTTATTCCTCATGGGTTGCAGCCAGACTGCTCATGTAAAGTATATTTTGATTTAAAGAAAAGGGTATAAAGCTTATTCCTAAAAATACTAAAGTGTTAATATTAACAGGACATTTCATTTGAATGTAAAAAAAATAATTAATAACATGTTGAAATCTTGTATTGAGGTAAAGATAGAGATTGACTTATATGCCTGTATTCTGACCTGTTACCAAATGCTGACACTCTCAAAGGAATCATCATAGCAAATGGTGTAAGGAAAATCAATATGTCCAAACCAGAGACACTGTTGGTACCCAGAAAATTATAAACTATCTTCATATCAAGAACTTCCCAGAACAGCTTCCAATAAGTACAGAATTATTCTCATGAATTCATCAGGTAATATGAAAGCTTTATCTAGGCTTCAATAGTTAAGAACAGGAGAGACAACAGGATATCCTCATAAAGATTATATTCTATACTCTGTTCAGAAAAGGCCTGCACCAGCCTACAGGTACCAGCAGAGCTAAACAGGAGAGCATAACCTTGAAGTTGAGATTGTAGAGGAAGGGAGACAAAGCAATTAAAAGGATATTTATCTTACCAGAAAAAAAGAATAATATCTTTCTCTTGAGATGTAAAGAGATGAATTTTTGACATTCTGATCCATCTTTCATGAAAATGTAGAATAGCAAAGCATGCCTCTATTTCCTTCTAAAAGAAAATGTGTGTTCTTTCCATGTTTCCACTCAGAGTTCACAAAAATTCACAGTGGACCAGACTGTGACACAGAAACCAGTCATGTCAATCTTTGGTCATTAGGACATGCTCTGTTGCACTTCTCCATTCTTGAGGATCAAAAGACAGCAACAATCAAATTTTGAGGGTTCTGCTCAGGAAGGATTCTCCTACAGTCTATTTTGAATTGTCCCGCTCACACAACTTAAAGCTGAGGTCAGTTATTTCGTCAACAATTTCTTCGTGTTCTGAAGATCAGAAAAGTCAATTGAGATAACTCAGTCTGCGTCTGCTAGCAAAAACTGCTAGGAACTTTTTGATTGTTCTACAAGCTAGTGAAGGATTTTTATCTTGACAATTTTGTGGTGAATTAGCAGTAACTTATAGATGTACAAAAAAAGAAGTATATATTATCCCTGAGAAAGATTTCACTATGCTAAAACTGTCAGACAGCTTTGCTCCTTCAGAATTTCCAAGACAGTTTTTCTTAAGACTTGATTCAAATAAATCAGAAAAAAATATGATTACGTTTATTTTAACTTCAGCCAATCTTACCTGCCATCAAGTGAGTTCTGATATCAAAAGACTCAAAGTAGATGTTATCATATTTTTGTTTATTTTTTGAATGGCAGAGTTATTGCTTTTTGCTTTAGCAGAAAGGTTATGTTTTCATGTTTTCCAATATTTCCAAATTTCACCCCACAAACTTGCTGTAGGAAGAGTGGAACAACAACTTTTTTTTAATTCTTTTTTTGTGTGTGTGGTTTTTTTTCATCCTACCACTTATTTGGAGATATTCAAAGTTTGTCTGAGCTTGGTCCTGGTCCAGGTGACTCTGTCTGAGCAGAGGGGTTGGACCAAACAACTTAGACAGGTCCCTTCCAGCTTCAGTGATTGTGTGATTTGTAACTTCAGAGTGTGGACCCCTCGATGGATAGCCCACATGATAAAGACCATGGAACTGCTATATTAAAAAGACCCCATGTGGAGACGATATCTCAGCAAAATTATGTTGCTTTTGTCAGGGCAGTGACAGTCAGAATCAGCAAGTTGTGACCGACCATGTGTCTGATAATACAACAAAATAAACATGGGCGGGACAGGACTACTCCAGAAAAGTTGTGCAATATCTAGCAGCAGGAGTTGGGGTTTTTGTTAGTTTGTTATTAAAAGATATTTCATGTATTTTATCTGTTTCATTCTGTGCTACAAAGCCTGCTACATTATTAAAAACTGATGTTATGTGTGATATGAGAAATGCATAACCTGTAAGAGAGGTGTGGGAGTGAGGAAAACATTTTTCAGTGATGGTGAGTTTCATAATGTTGAAGCTTTTATCTACCCACTTCAACTTCCTGATTTCTTCCACAGAGGTTACATATATAACCCCTCTCTTTATGATTCTGTTTATGCATTTGTTTTTGTGGAATTAGACAGAGCACTCTAATGCTTATTACTATTAAAAAAAAGCAAACAATAAAAACATCTTGATAGATCAGTACCTTTTTCTTAAGGATTAATCCCTTTTCAGTTCACTGTATTACAATGGATGTCGTACCTTGATACAGCAGTGTGTAATGAGAAAGAAAAATCCTGATCATTTTTTATTTCTGCGGTTTTTCATGTCATTGACATGCCCTCCTAAAAACAGGAATTTGGGAGGGAAGATCTATTTTGCACCCTCTTCCTTTAGGAGGAAAAACCAGAAAATATTACAGTATTAATAAATGTATTTGTGCTTCAATTTCTTCTTTTCATGAAACTGAGAATTTTGAACATCAAAAAGATAATTGTGTTGTTCCCTCAGATTAGCTCTCTGTCTGAAATATGCTGTGCTAGAATGTTAATTGAGTTTGACATAGGCACGGATATAAAATGCATCATGCCACTCAACTTACCAGCAGTGAAACTGATTACCAATTATAATCATTCTCTGCATGGTGACAGCATACCAAGATGGAGATGTTGAATATTTCAGTTTGCAATATTATCTGGGTTGTTTAAAGTACTGACTACGTGTCCTGAAACCAATAGAGGTAATTGGTATGCATGTAAGAGCTGGCAGGCTGAGCACATCACTTATTTATAGAGTCTTTTGATGTAACTCTGTGGAAAAAAAATGTTAATAAAACATGGTTCAAAGGAAAATTTACACTCACCATTATAATATGACATAAAGTACAAATTATTGTACCTGAATAACTGTTTTCTAGTGAATAATGTTCCTTTTTCCTTTTATTGAAATAGTCCACTGAAACCTAACAGAAGCGGGAAGTGGAACACAAAGAACAAGAAGACTATTAACTCTTTTCATTTTGTGATGCAGCTATCTGGAAATTAAGATGCATACACAAGATAGAGAGTGGAAAATCACTGGGTATGTCATCGCTTTCATAACCTTCTAATTTGCTCCATAAATTGGTTTATGGTCCTCTTAGGGCACGTTCATCAACAAACTTCATGTCAACAATTGATATGAGGCTTGAAATGGACCAGAAAACAGGATACAGGAAGTAACATGGTGACCTCAGTTGAAAGGCAATGAGCCAGTTAAATTAGCCTTCATGTAAGTCCTTCTACTGCAAGGACACCAGCAATCCTTACCTCTTTTCAAAAAGGAAGATAACATTAAAATACTGAGATAATGTTTACAGAATACTTTGCTTTGGTCAGAACTACTTGTAAACCTGATTGAATCTATGTGGAATGAAAACTTTGTATCAGAAGTAAAAAAAACCCAAACCTAGAACTTCTAGGCACCAGATAAGAAGAGAAAAGACATGCAGTATTTGCAAATGCTGGTAAAAAGCAGTTTCATTAAACTCAGAATTTGTTTTCTACGAGGTGAGTGGAATCCTTAATACTGGCAACGAAAGGGAAAAAGGGATTTTAGGGTGTCCAGGCTATCTCATGGGGGTAAGATACTGTATAATAGTAATGAGAAATTGCATTTAATCTTGTCATTAATCACTTAATCCTTATGTTCATGCCCAGTGGTGGAAAATTAAACCTGACCACACATTGACCACTGTCATTCCCACTAAGCTGACCATTTGCATTTCCTGCAGTTAAATGTTTCACTGTGCAAACTTAATGCCCTAGGCATGTATTTTTAAAGGATTGTTAGCATTTCATGTAAGCTGAATAGCACATTAGTAGTGCATTTTGGTCTTTAATTTCTGCCCTGTGATGCCTGTCCATCATAAAAGTGTAAACTCTGCACAGGTACAGAGATTAGCTATTAATGTCTCCCAAAAATGTCTTAGCACATCAATGCCTTAAAGAGAGGCAGATCCTGGAAAAACAATCAGAATCTACAGTGAATGAATTCCTATATAGCATTCAGGTAGTCTCATTGACGTGATTTAAAGCCTTCAGTTTTACGTACCATTGAAGGCTACAGCTGCCTGTCAAATAAACCTGTTGATCTTGTGGTTGTCTGAGGACCTTCCTGATTTCATTTTGGCTTTATAAAATACCTGGGATCACTTTTCAACTCTACTTTAAATGTTGAGTACATCCTCTTGAGATCATAATTTTGCCTGAAGCAATATTTATTTACGTAGAGCATATTTGCATGATTAGAGCATGAGGAGAAATATGGCTGTGAAATGTGAGCAAGGCCAAATTCTCTTCAAATTGACTGCTATCAGGACTGTAAATCCTGCAGAAAGTACCATGGATTTGAGGTGGGTAAGAATAAAAAAATTCTCCTAAACAGTATGTTTCTTCTGGGCTAACCAAATTCATGTTTTATTCATAAAACACATAATATAGTGCTTGAATGTACAACATTATTTCCCTGGAGCCAAAGTCCTCAATAGATGTCAAGACACAGGAGGAGGGAAGAACACAGAATTGCACATACGCTTCTTCCCCCTCCCTGTCCTTCCACTCTCCCGAGTGCTTTTTGGAAATGTACTTTGGGATCAAGTGCAGCCCAAGAACACTGTCAATGTGGAAATTCTGAAGTGGGGAATTGTCCTTTAGACAAGCAAGTAATCAGCCTGTTTGCATCCAGACTACATCTGTGTAGCCTGCCTTGGCAGGAAAAGCTCTAGTCAGCCAACTTACAGGTCAGCTTTTCCCAAGATCCCTTGAAAAATGTGTCCTTATCAAAGGTGGGCACTGATCAATCACCAGGACCCAGATGTGTGTACCAGCAGCTACTGCAGGGGTTAGTTTTAAAGAGGAGACTTAACCCAGTGGTGGAGTTAGGCCAGTTTAGGACATTGTTTACTTCCGCACATGTAACTGAGGCACTCAACACTTATGAGTTACAATATTGTTTTGTTAATAACAAAGCTGAAGTGAAATAATCTTTAAAGTTGTTTTCTAATATTATTTGATCAACATGAAGACTTACTTTTCAAGGCATCAGTGGGGGTGAGATCAAGTCCCATTTACTCCCACTGATCTCTGAAAGCCAACTACTTTCCCCTCATCTGGCTGACTGCCACTGAAATCCTAAGCCAATCCTTCACAGTGGTTTTGCCACTGCCTGCTCAGAGCAGATCCTTAAGGTGAACAGAGTTTTCTACCAGGTACCCAGTACTCCAAGCCACCTACAGGTGTGTGAGTTTTGGTGTAAAATGCAGGGGTTTTTATGAGAAAGCGTCAGGGTCTCAACAGCCTGATGTGGCACAGGGCATGCAGGTTTGGTGTGACCCAGAGCTGCAGCCCACTGCAGATGGCTCTGGGTGTAGAGGCAGAGCAATCAACCTCTGCCTGGTATCTAGAACCAGTTGAGTCCAGTGCAACCTCTTCATGAGTGCCAAGTTTCAAGTCTGGAACTATTTCTTGAGTACCATCAAGGATGCAGCTGTCAGGAGGGGAAAATTAGATTGAGTTACCCTCAGAGAATGCTACACTAATTCAGGAAATGCACACAAAGGACATGAGAAACAAACATCAATTAGAAGAAGAAACACGAAAATATCTTACAGCATCTGCCCTGCCCTTTATTATTATTCCAAGTGCATTCAACCAATCATTCCCTCAGTCTGCTTCATTATTAGCAAATTGTAAAACAAATACCGAGTATTTTTATCTTCCCATTAGCAATGCTGAATCTCATTTCCTTGTCTGGAAGATTTCCTTGACTGCCACAAAGGGAAATATCCTGTGATGGCCACCTCATTCTAAAATATGTCTTTGAAAGAACATGAGGTGCAATTTAATCCTTCTAATTTTAAGAAAAATAAGAAAGATGTAAATGAAATGACAGCAGCATTTTTATTAGGGTATTAAGGTTTGATCTGAGTGCTGAAAAGGCACAACAAACCATTTAGTGAAATACCACAGGAGTAAAGAAAGAAGGAAGAAAATACAGGCAGTAAGATCTTCTTTTGTTTATGGTTCGAAGCATGCTGACAACAGTTATTAAGCTATTAACATTGAATTACATTATGCTTTCAGAGGCTGCACATTATGCGGGAAAGAAACAGGCTCCTCAGCAGCTATTTTTACCCCATTTCTAGGTGATACAGAACATACATAGTCAGGTCATCAGAGACTGTATCTGCAAAGCTCATGAAGAGAGGAGGGTCTGTGAGCACCTCGTGACCCTGATCTTGCAGTGAGCTCTGCAAGCAGCTGCTGTGCAGCCTGCATGAAGAGGGTCCGTGCTAAAGCAACACTTGCAGGTTGGGTACCTCTGTGTACAGGAAATTAATTTTCTTCCCTTTGATGTGAACTTCTAGTGGAAAACACAATGCAGACAAAGTGGGAAAGCTGAAGAAAATTGTCTCTGTGTAAGTGTATCTAATTAGTAGTCAGCAGCCAGTCTCCACCCCATATCCACCAGGGTCGTTCGTCTACTTCGAGTGTCTTTTTATTCATAGGGGATTAAGGAAGGAGAGTCCTTGTGCCAGAAAAAGAGGGAAGCAAACACAAAAGGGAATTAATGCACAGTTCTCAGAACTTGATTCAAGTTCTGAGTGATCATGCTCAGACTAACATCTTGTTCCTGTTGAATGACAGCTCCCAATATAAATTGCTTACCTCTCATGGCCTAACAGACAAAAAACTTCATAGGGAAAACCTTCTGGTAGACATCTTGTTCTGACAAATCAGCTCATTTTTACTGTTATTGTATAGATTGTATTAACCTTCAGGATAAGCACAAATATATTTCTGAATATGTATTTAGGTTTAGTTGTTGGTATTGTAATGTCTTCTCTGCTGGCTGTGCAGATCAATGTTTGCTTGCACAAGGGTTGTTTTTCCACTGAAATGTTGTAAGAAAACAGACAAAACAAAACAGACAATCTGCACCCCTGAGTAAGCAATTTAACCACAGATAAGCAAAAGATGGATTCTAGTATATTTAATTCCATAAACTGAAAACAAAAATAATAATGTAGTGGTCTATAATAAAAAAGAGACAAATTACAAATGTTTCACTATTGATTCAAAGGACTGTAATTTTAGAAAGGTACTTTCAATTCTGCCAGCATAGTAGATCCTGAAAATAAATGGATTTTCTCAGCAATATTGTCATCCAAAAACCCATCTCTCATTGCTTACAATATTTTGAATAAAATTGAAGTAGCACAAAACTTTAAGCAGATGCTTCAATGACTTTTTTTCTTTACTAATCATAGTTATGGAGGCATTCACTTCATATTTTATTGCATTTTCAGTGGGTATAGAAAATTTCAGTCTGATAATAACCTTTGTACATCATGCTGCAAATTGATTTTGATGACCTTTCACTCTCAGATAATTAGGCTTCATGCACATTCATCTTGTTCACATTGCACTGAGACTGCCTACTGCACTGAGCTGTGTAAATTTTTCCCTTTCCAAAATGTTGCCTCTCATCTTTCATCACTGGTTTGTTGTTGGAGAACTAAGGACTTTTTTCTGTGAAAATTACATGTTCAACTTAGCTTGCCTTTACATCATACAATCATAAGGGCTGGAAACACCTCCAAAATCATTGAGTCCAACGTCTGACCAAACACCACCATGTTAACTGGTATTAGTACTGAGGGCCATGTCCCATTTTTCTGGAACCCTTCCAGCGATTGTGGTTCCACCACTTTCCTGGGCAGCCTGTTCCAAAGCTTGACAAACTCTTCAGCAAGAAAATTCTTCCTGATGTCTAACCTGAACCTCTCCTGACACAGCCTGAGACCACAAGATTAACAATTGTGCTATTGATAGTTGGTGTGAAAAGGGTGAAAATAGTTTTTTTCTCTATTAATAAAAGAAAACTTAAAAAAAAAATCTCAAATAGTTTTCTACTCATTCCTCTGCCTCCCTCAAGTACAATTTCTCCTCTAAACTACATCTTATCTGGATGGTTTGGTGATTCAGCAAAAAATATCATTAGGTCCTCCACAAACTCCATATACACTACATCATAATCACTGTAGAAAACACTGTGATATCCTAGAAGAGGGTGTTTCCAGAAGTGAAAAAGCCCCCTGGACAGAAACAAAGCATTGAGACATAACACATGAATGCAACTGTCTGGAGTGGAATATTTTTCCTTAGACATTGGTTTCTCCAAAAATAAATGTGTTTTAGGGAAGAGCACCTGTTACACCAATACTCAAGTACATGTTAAATATACACTGTGAATGATTGGAAATTTCCTGAATATGACCTGCTAAAAATCACATAGTTATAAAAGGAGACATACTAGAAGGTAAAATAGTCTTTTAGCTGAAAATTATAAAGCAATTAAAATCCCCATATTAGGTGGCAGGCAACTACTTAATCCTAAATAAATTATTCTAATCAGGGTTTTTTAAATCTTTTGACAACAGATGTTGCTTATATGTTTAATTTCCAACAAATTAATACCAGTAACAGATATAATAGGATAAGAGCTAGATTAATACATATCAACAAGTCAGTCCTGCACCAGGAAGGAGCTGTATGGACAGAACAGCCAATGAATTAATGCAGCTTCTTTGTATGTTTGCTTTACTGACATAGAAGACATGGGTCTGCAGTTCTGCAGCCAAAGCCCTTTGATCCAATCTGTCATAAGCAAATTGATTTGCATGTGCAAAAGTACATGGAAAGAAAAACAAAGAATAGAGAAATAAAAGTAAGCAAACAATACTGTTGTTTTGTAAAAGGTTAACAAGTTTAAGCTCCCTGTAAAGAAAGATAGAATTGTCTCTGTTGACATGTTCTGATACCAATACAGGTAAATTCTATTAACTTCAGTCCAACAAGAACATTTGTGTATTTCTGCTAGGAAAAGAAAACTAGAGCAGGAAATGAAGATCTCAAAGGGTAAGAACATTAAAACCAGTCAAGCTGAACAGTTACACTCATATTGAGATATTTTTACTATTAATTTTATTGTTGTATTTGTCAGCAAAGCAAAACTCCAAGAGAGGAAGAATTCTGGAACACAGCCAGAATGTGTTTACTATCTTATGAGCAGGATGGAAAAGAGCTTTCTATGTTTCTTGATGCATAAGATTCACAAGAGCAGGAACTTTGTGTTCTCCTTTATTCTGTACAGCTATCAGCATAGTGTCAGTTCTTAATAAATAATAAATAAAATAATGACTTGAAGAACATATAAAAAGATGAGTGGGGAGGACATACTAAATTATTCATAAATGTTCCCAACAATGTCACTTTCCAATTAAAGTGTCATCCCATCGTCTGTGTGGGTGACACAACAACCTTCATCTCACACGAATGTGACAGCACTAAGAACAGAAGGATTTTGTCATATATTAGTACCTAGGGTGTGACAAAACATTTAGAACAAGTTTTCAGGAGGGGAGTTTTTCTATAATTGTCTTGCCCATGCCACTGAAATTCCAGCCATTTTTCTGTTGGAAATATGCAGACTACAATTTGTCAAACAATTTATGTAAAAACTTGAATAAGGGCTCATAAGCTGCTTAATAGTTCTCTTTTTTAAAGCAACTCACACTAATCAGAAATAATTTTAAATTTATTAATGGCTACATACCTACCAGGTTCTCTCTACTATGAATCTACTGAATTAGGTTTGAAGGAACTGCTTCTATCCTGCCTTGGTTAACCAGGAGCAGTGTGGATCCTCATGTCACAAGTGCAGTCTAATTTATGCCCCTGTTGTTCAAGGCCAGCTTATTCATATTAGATGAAGTGAAGCATGATTTGTCTCACCAGCCTCTGTACGCTACAGTGCAGACCTCCCTAAAGCCACTGTGCTGATTCCCCTGCCTCTTCCATGAGCACTAGGATCAGCACAACCCATACAGCAAGGGCTGTGCTCTGCATATCTCCCTCTGGTCCAGAGGTTTCCTTGGTTCCTACAAAGACAGCAAGCAACATGGTGAGAAGGCAGGAAAAGCAGGTGAAACGTATCTGCTCCTCCAACCCTAAGGAAAATGTTCAGACCGGGCTGTTACTGCTCTTCTCCAGTGATTCTGTCATGCAGTGTTTTTGTGGTTCACATAATCACAGCTCCAAGACCCATGAAGCAGTATTACAATAAGCATGAGATTCAGTACAATAAATAGTAAGTTTCTAGCTATCAGAGACACAAAAATTGAAACACTAACCCCTGAAATATGCAAATACAGAAAACAAAACAGAGCAGTTCGAAATGCAAGTTGTTTAGCCTCATGATTCCCAAACACATTTTACCTGCTCAGAGTACAGCTCTGAGGAAAGATTTCTGGTGTTAGATGACTGTGGGCCAAGCTGTCTTTCTTTTCTTCTCACATTTGTTCAGAGATTTGGACTAAGACATGAAATTTCTAAACAGCAATGCTGTGTTCATTTGAGTACATGCTTCCCCATTATACCATCTGTGTAAAGCTGATTAGTTCATTGTATAGACAAGCAAATACAGGTCTGCATAGCCAGGTGAAGAAATATCACTAATAACAGTTCGGTTTAATTGACAATAAGCATGAAATAAACTGTTGAAAAATTTAAAGGACCAGATTTTAAAATTTATTTTACAGCTGAAATTAATGCTGAGATTTAAGTATGCAACAGATCTGTATAAAATGTTATGGATAACATAAGTACACAGAATATTTCCCAGATCCTCTTGTATATTTAGAAATGAGATGATGGACAAAGCCTTTAAGCTGGCTTCTTAGAGCATACTGCACAATCATTTCATTCACTTTGTCAACAAGCTTTGGCTTGATGAATTTCAACAGAAAACTGCTGGGTAAAGCACTGCAGACTAGCACCGTTCTTTTTGCAGCAATTTTCTTGAGGCTGCCTCAAGATTGACCTGCTATCTTCCTTGTCTTCTTATCATTTTCCCATCTGGAAAAGTCTGAGTCCTCACTTACACTGGGGAGTAAGTGATCTGAGACTGCTGGAGCATTCAAAGATCATTAACAGTCATAACTCTTAAAATCACCACCCTCCTGCAGATAAGGTTAATAGTAGTCTACAGAATTGGTAGAGAGGTCACTACTTAACTTCAACTAGTATAAATACTGACTGATTTTTTTAAATTTGCTTTGTTACCTCAGACTTAAAACAAGAATTGCATGTTTTAGATGCTGCTACTGAAGATTCTGTTGAAAATTTGGAAATTAAAGATTTTAGACTTCCATGGCCAGTGGAAAGCATCATTCTCTATATATCTTTTGGATTAATTTACTAATTTTCTTGCTCTAAAACTGAAATATATCTGCATTTTCTCAATGCCTGAAATTTTGATTAATATAGCAACTATTTTAGCAGTTTAGCTCAAGGATTTTTAATTCAAAAATTTGAAGAATTCATTTTCAATGGAGAGAAAAAAATCTACAAATTTGAGAAAGACACTAATTGGTAAAAAAATCACTTCCACATAAGTCAGTTCAGTGCCATAAATTAAAAGCAAAGTAAAAAATCCAACCATCCCACCCCTTACCTGCCAAAATCAGCGCAGGAATTAAAAATAACAGCAGACTTCAAAGTCAAACTTTCTTAATTAGTCTTTGCTCCCTAAATAAATTTCAAAAAAGCTTTTTGAAGAGAACAGGAAATACTGGAGTTAGATATAGCGAAGTAAAAATATCCCCTTGATGTCACTTAGACAAATTCTAAAAATGACAGATTATCTAGAAAAGTAAGGAACAAACAAAAAACCTAACTTCTTTAAAAGAGATACAAAAAATAAGCCTCTAAGAGGGAATAGATAATAATTATAATCAGTCAATAAAAGAAGGAATAAATAGTTTATCATCATGGTAAAAACATATGCTAAGTAAAACTGAGTGATAATAACTGTTATTATTCCCAATGGAGGTAAACTACCAGATAATTATATTTCCAGTGGTACAGCAGTTATATCTATATGTGTGGATGTACAAAAACACACACACTATGAGGTATGTATATGAATGACAAACATCAGTAACAAAATAAAAGAAGTCCACACATTATGGTGAATTAATTAAGCAATTGTGTTTGGAAAATTCCTCGTTTGTTTACATTAAAAGTTTAGGATTTCAATATTTGAAATCCTTCAACTAGACAAATTCTTTTATTAAAAATTATTTTGCTCCATAAAATACAGAATAAAAAAAAATTTTTCTGCAATCTATATTTATTTGTAATTCTCATATATGTAACAGCATTCTGCTATTTTGTACCTATAGATCTCACTTATCAAATCTGGAGTAGTGTACTTTACAGGTGTATGAGACAATAAAGCCTAATACACTCCTGGTAAGTCCTTTGTAAAATTTTTTGAGACTCCTACCCCTGCACTCTCCCTGAAGACCTGAAAGGCTTGGGGAATTGCTGAGTTTGTGGAACCTTTCACTCTGGGTCACTGATGTGATTCAAGTCAAAGTCATCAGCGGACTAAGGATCACTTCCATCTGAGGATGAGTTTGTGCTCCTCTAAAACAAGTTGCTAGCTTGAGCCAGTTTCCTTTGAGACAAGGACGACAAGCACCATCTCAGCTGACCATGCGATCTCAGCTGACAATCTTTTGGTTCAGTCTTAGCTGAAAAGACTGAATTTCTGACCCACAGACCAATCACTCTAAGTCAGAGTGGAGCAGTACTCAAGCTCCTTTAAAAATGCCAACCATTTCTCTTGTGTAGAAAAGATGAAAATTTCTTTCTCCAAATCTATTTGTCTCTACTGTATTCATGAAGACTATGCATGAAAAAGAGAATAAGGGATTTATGTGACTGTATAGTCAAGTTGCTATTAAGGAAACTTTCTGAGAAAAGAGGAATGTTATCTTGTGTTCTTGTTACGATTCTCTGGAAATTAATACATCCTGATTTGAAAAAAAAACCTGAAATAATTTTATTTAATCGCTAGAAATTAATGTGACTGTGAAGGAGACATTGGTTTTGCTATCTCCTGTAGGGTTGTCTCTTCTTTGAATATGAAATCTGCATTTTTTTAATTGAATGACCTTCTCCAATAATTTTCCTCGCTAAAAGGGTAGAATTCCAATTCCTGCATTATTTACAAACAGCTTTAAAAAACCTGTGCTTGTGTTGACAGTAACCTCTGTGAAATGATGGGCAATTTCTGATTTGTTTAAATTTCTTTTCAGCTGATAATGGAACTCTACCTGTATACAAAAATACATCCATTAAGTGATGTGATTGGCTTTCTGTTTATGGTCCTTCTCAAATAAGGCTTTTGTCTATAATTATATAATCCCCATCTTTATGGTGTCAGACAATCTGTGTGATTTCTAGCCCTGATTCTCTTTGCTCCTGATCAGCACTCTTTGCCTGTGCCCATAACAGCAATCTATCTAAAAATGCAGTCCACCTCAATTTAATCCCATTTCTGCAGGCTTTAACTGGCAAAGCCTTCTAATTTACTAAATAAAGAAATCTCAGGTCTGTGAAATAAGAAAACAACATTCTTATGAATTAGTCCTCTTCACCTGACCTGGGTGGGACTTTTTTATGCTTCTTTAAAACAACACCATTGGTGGTTTACTAATTTGTTTCTCCAAATTACTGTTCTACTTTTTTGTTTGTTTGTGGTCTTTTCTTGCTTTTGTTTGGGTTTTATTTGTTTGCTTTGGGTTTCTTGTTGTTTGTTTGTTGTTGTTGTTGATACCCATGTAAAAGAAACCATGCATTCAGAGCACATTTTTTTCTCATGCAGCATCTGTATAGTACAAAATCAACTCCTGCTGTTGTTCATCAGTTGCCAGTCTTGAGTTAAGAGTACTTAATGCTTGGGTTGACAGACTGGTGTTCTGGGGTTCCATTTAATTTATTGGCTGAAACACAAAACTGCTGGCTGTTGTAGCACAGGATCAATCTCAAGCCTCTTATTCTGCAAGACACTCATACATGTAACTACTTTTTCTTGGATGGATAATTTTAACATGTGCAGGGTATCCTCCTATCACCAAGCCTGAGTCTGATATTTAATTGATTGTTTAAGTTGCTAAAAAAAAGGTTATTTTTTAGCTCTGATAATTCAATTGTGAATTTTAGTAACTTATTGGATATGATAGGAAAAGCATATGTTCCATGCTACTGTTTATATTTGCACAGAAATATCTTCTTCTAAAAGTGGCACCTCTGAAGAACAGTCCATTTAAAGGGCCTATGCTGCATGCTGAAGTGTGTGTTTGCTTAAAAAAAAGGGAAAATTATTTGTGTTACAAAATTTAATTGTATGGATTCATTGGATGACTAACAGGAAATGTTGTAAAAATATGGTTTTTATCAAATGTATTTTTAAATTGATCTTACAGTGAATCAATCTAATACAGATAAAAGGCAGGGAGAATGGGATGGAGAGGGTGACCCATGTAGAATTAATTTTGCCTTCTAGAGATCCCTATGACTGCACACAGTTCAACCCATTGTGGCTGTTCTACAACCAAACATTTGATTCACTGATCAGTATCGAGAGTGGAGGTAGAGAAGAACCACAAAATGAGGCTGAAAATCCTTGGTAATGCTACTTGCTCTCTAAGCTTGGGTCTGTGGTGAATTAAAGTAAAAAAGAAAATAAAAACAACAGCAATAAATAGAGAAAGCAAAAGAAATCCAAGAAAATTAGCAAAAAAGGAAAAATTAAAGTAGGGAAACCTGAAAATATTCCCTCTAGAAAACAGCCTTCTTGTTTCAGTTGCTTATGTCTTTTTTATTCTCTATTAATAAACCAAAATATCAAAGCACTCCTGTAGACACCAGCCATGGGTTCCCCAAGGGAAAATAATGTTAATGTTTTGAATAAATAACAACATTTCCTTGTAATTATTATAATCAGTAGTAGTAGTAGTAATAGTATGGTTTTATAAGAAAAAAATGCCAGAGATATGTATGCAAAATCTGTTTCTTCCTACAAGCTTTTGGGACTGTTGTTCATTCATAAAAGATTTCACAATAATAGAAAAATAATCAAATGAAGAATTGAAGAATTTCTATAGAAGAACAGTGTAGGCATTTAATGTTTGTGAGTCAGAGAGGTTTATTGTTCTTAACACAAACATTTGGGAAGCAGCCACAGAAGTGTGGCAAATATTATGCAATAGCTAATGTCAGCATAAAAAGAGAAATTTCTAACTTAAACATGCTGTGGTTAATGATTTAAAATACTATTTACTATTTAAGTGCTAGTGTACCTATATCCATATATATTAAAATCAAAGACATTTACGAGTGGACAGTTCTCCTTTTGGAAGGTCTCATTATATTCTCCACATTAAACATTGGTGTCAAAGGTTAATAAAACACTCCCTGAACTGAGTAAACTATGTGTTCAAATATTCTTCTTTAAATTATTAATTTATATTCATCTTGATAACACCTAAATCTTTCCAGATCTTTGGTTCACACTTTGATAAAAATGGCACAGACTAACACAGCTATGCAGAGTAGAATGAAGTTTAATGGAGAATAAAAGAATCCAAAGAATTCAAATATCCAAAAAGGGCAAAAATCCAAGCATTATTGGATTCAAAAGATGAAGCAACCTCCCAGATGCTTCACAAAACACTGAGATTTACAGCTTCAACTGCTCATAATTTACTTTGTCTTGTTTTCTGTAGAGTTGTGTCTATCTCGTACAAAGCTGAAGGAAAAGTAATATGATTATACACTCACTGGGACTGGGCAAAAAGGTGTGATATAAAATGAAAAATAACTGGAAACTTTTTTGCAATATACTATTGAACAAACATGCAATATTTCTGTCTTGCATTAGTTAAATTCACTTTCTATATTGTTTCAACTTTCTTTGTCTCTGCACTGGAGGATTTGGCTGGAGTGGAAGTACCAAGGAATTGAGTTATTCTCACCTTCTTTCAATGTGACTGTTTTGTCATGGAAATTAGGCAAGCTTTATATTTCTGTAAATTTGGAGACTGATTTAAACCCAAATCTCCTTGCAACTTTACTGCTTCGGGTAATAACAGAATGGTAATTCAGCAGCTGTTCTGGCCTCTCACAAGATGGATGCCACCTATCAGTAAAAGTTACACCACATGTGGATGTGGTTCCCTGGAGCCTGCCTTTCTCCACTGTGAAGCTCAACACTGTCCAGGGGTGATCCTGGATGTACAAAATTACAAATGTGATCTGTGCAGACACTTAAATGCGACCTGACTTCACCCAGCAGAAGAGCTGTGCTGCCTGCAGGATCTGTTTCAAAGGAGATTGGAGGAATTTAGGGCGTTGGCAAGAGTATAATAGTTGCCATATTTGGCAACTAACCTTGGCTAGCAAACAATTGCCTGAGCAACTGTTTCTGCAGCAATTCTGCATTTAAAGCATGCCTCATAAAGACCTGATCACAAATTCATTGTCCTGAAATTTGAGGGCCATTCAATGCCATCCCTAGCATCTAAGTAGGTAATTTTTCCAGAACAAGAGTTTGAGGGCAGCTGGGTTCACATTATGGTTCACATTCAGTGCTTTTAAGTAAGTTGTTACCTCTCATCTTGAATGACATTACATATCACTCATCACTATTTGTCAGAAGTTGTATCAGTATCTATGCAGTAGCTGTTGCATTTCCTGGATGAAAATTTAAAGGATTTAAAATGTCAATCCTTCTGCACTCCTAGCATTCACGAGCCTGTTTATCAGTTTGTTCTCCACTGCCATGGAGATGTGATCAGAATAAATGAAGCAAGAGGGACAATTTACAAGGAAGAAGCTGTAGGCAAAGTCATCTGCAGGTTTCTATTCACTGGCCATTTCTTTCAGGGATCCTTCAGGGATCCTTTGCAGTGATAGCAAACTGATTTAAAACTGAGATTTAAAGGTGTCAGACTTGGTCCATTTAGGTGACTGAAAAAAGACAGGCCTCCAAGAGAGTGATGTGACCATCACAGCTCATGCTGTCTCCCACAGTAACATCTCTATTCAGACAGCACTATACACAACACATGGTGCAAATCAAGAAATAATTTGAATCATCAGTGGAGGCATTCAAGGTGCCTGACTGACATCTCCAGCAAGCAGAGGTACAGGGAAGGAATGGACCGGATGGGGTGCTCCATGACCTGAGAAAAATTCTAGGTGAGCTTGCAAAAATCAATTTCCTTACTTAAACATCATTGGAACAGTCTCCTTCAAATAAAGGGAACATGACCTTCTGATGTCTTGCCCTCAGATTATATGGCACATTTCTGAATATGAACATCTAGCATTTTGGATGTGCTACTTAACAAAATACAGACTGAAGTGACCTGCTTCTGGTCATTGCCACAATGTATGTGACCTGATCACAGAAGAGTGCAGCAGATAATAATCATAATCCTTAACATCAGTGTATTAACTACTAACTAGTGATTTGGAAGTCATCATCATAATTCTCTGATAACAGTTCTTATATCTGATTTGTATTATTCCTTGAAAATAGCAAATTTGCTTACTTTTTTTACATAACTAGTAAAGCAAGTAATGTATCTCAGATTTGCAAACTAAGTTGAAGAGTAAAATGCACCTTAAAAACTAAGAAGTCTTAGCAACAGTGACTTTCACAGGCTATCTACTGAAAAAATCCATTGCACTTGCATTTTAAAAAAGAGTCAGTATTTGAAGTAAACCCATAGATACAGAAATGCCATCTCTGCTCTATAACCTGTTGTCTATGGCAGTATGTTTTGGGTCTCTCAGGGAGAGAAAAAAATAATGGCAATTAATAATAATAAAGAAAAGTTTAAACAATTAATTAGGCCTAATATTAACAGTAGGTTATACATGGCTGGTGTAGTATCTTCTAGAGTCTGTCTGCAGGTACTATAGACTATCTGTCTATTTCTTTATTTCTCTATTTCTCTATTTCTCTCTCTCTATTTCTCTCTCTCTCTCAACTTGCTAATGTACAGAGGGAAGAGAAAGACCTTAGCAGCTGTATTCTACCTCAGCAATTAGTACCCTACTCCAGATCTGGACAAGGCAAATAAATATTGAGTTGCAGGGGCTGGCTGCCATGGCAGCTGTAAACACAATCCTTCTCATCTAGGGCAGAAAACTTTGGCAAAGGAAGCTTCTGTTTCCACTGTGTCGTCTCCTCTCACTAAGCAGAAACACAACCTCTGAAACTGCCAAGCCACTATCTACTGAAAGAGCAGCATTCACTAAAAAATAAGAAAGCAAGAATGTTTTATTTTGATCTACAATCCATGCTCTGCCTTTCCTCCACACTGTTCGTACATATGCACCACATTAAAAAAAAACACATCTAGAACAAGTTCCTTTCTCTTGCTCATATGTGTGAGCACAGGCTTGATCATCCAAAAGAACGAGCAGGTGGGACACAGCCGGGATCTCATTCATTAAATTCACACAGTTTTTATTCACTGGCTCCATTGACCCTTTGCTTGGAACATTTTTGCAAAGTTCTTGTGCCTTTGTGACTACATTGTTATGAGATTTTAAGGCAGCTTAGAAATTGGATATTCACAGGCAAAAACCAGCTTGTTTTCTGTCTATTTTTTATCACAGCCAAACCAGGAAATTGTGATGAACTTTCACACTTGTACATTCTCTTCCACCAGGGCTGGAATATCAGGGAAGAGTTGCACATCATAAATGCTTTCCATCAGTAGGTACCTATGACTATAATTGCTCGTCCTAAACTGGACAATTTATGTGGATTTATGATAAGGTATTATAATACAAACTGTGACTGAAATTTGATTTTGATGTTGCAGAGAGAGAGGGGAAAATGTATTTTCTCCGGCAGAGTGATAATTAAACTCAGGAGCACGGCAGAACAGCTGAATGTAATGGATAAGTAGCTGCTCTCCTGCAATTATATATTAGAGTATTAGTGATCTTAGAAATGGTTTGCTATTCCATCAATGAATCCATTTGAATCATTGAATTAAAAAAATTATCTCATTTCATTATGAGTCTTGGGGACCGTTTTATGATGTCTGCTTTCAGCTCTATGTTAACAGCCTACTGTTTTTTCTCACTTTCAATTGACAGGTGGTTTCAAAGGTTTTTTGACTTTTACATATGCACACATAAGACACTTCAGAGCACACTAGGTAACTTTATTCCACAGAGGAACTCATTAGTGGCCAATACACAATATGTCGGGATAAAAGTACATTTGAAAAATAAAGTAGTCCAAAAAAAGCAACCACTTGTTCTGCTCCAGAGTCATTGTTAAGCCATGTTTACGGGCATTTCACTGACTCAAAGGTATTTTTGTCGTACTAAAAAAGGAAGTTAATTTAATAAACATTAGAATCCTCCTGGGAATGTGAAAATCCCTTTAAAAGGTTTTGAAGTGAAATTTTCAAATTTCAAAATCCAAAGCACATATCTAGAGACAGGAGCTACACAAATTATAACATATCTAGATGGTGAATACATAAATATATTTGTTATGCGTGATATTAATGTCCTTTTTATGCACAGACATGCAGCTGAAAAATGACGATTCAGAAACAGAAGAAAGCACCCACTTGCCAGTATGAAAAAATGGGAAGGTACTTTCTTGATTTTAAACAATTGAGAGGAGGAGGGTGAAAAAAAAAGACAAAACCCCAGTTCTTAAACCCTGATATTTTAGCAAGCTAAGAGAGAGTCTTTTGTAACAGATTCCTAATTTGTTCATTTTACACTGTCTAGCTAGATCAAAAAGCAGTGTCAAATGCCCAAAGCAGTGTTTGTCAGCAGTTCTTCTAAGTTTCAAAGCATCTGAATAGAGGAAGACTAGTACTTTATTTCCAAACAGACACAGGAAGGCTCTTGTTGGCAGCCCGTTGCTGCAGAATGAATACATGCCATGAGAATAGACCATTTGTCTGCTGATTACAGCAGACCCCGGGGGAGCTGATGTTAGCTCTCATTTTCACCTCTCTCTCTCACACAGTGTCTCCTTGCTGTGGCAGTCATTCCTCCCCTCCTCCTCCTTGCCTTCATTCCTCACGGCTTTGATTCGATCTGACTTGGCAGTGGTATATTTAAAACTGTTTTCCAAATTAAGATCAGGCTGGGATGTTTGAAATGTGTTGACTTGCCTTGAAGGTTAACACAGAGAGGAAAAAAAAATTGTAGCTATTCTCATTTGGAATTCAGCACTGATCATAATGAATGTACTTGGTATTCATGTGAATCTCACACGTATTTCCCTAAGACTGCTACTGTAATTTAATGCTGCTACTAAAAATATTGGGGGTAGAGGGACACTTTAAATAAAATGTCATGAAATAAAAGGAAAGAATATACCTCGTGTCTCTGCAGCAACTCTGTGGTTTGCCTGTTGTTTTAATACTTGATTTATAAGCTTTCTCTCCCATCCCCCACTCATTTCCATAGAATTTTCTGAGAGAAAAGATGAGAAATATTCTTTCACTGTGCTAAATACGTAGCCTTATGATCCTTATGATTCAGTACTCTCTAGGGCAATGGTGATGTATGTGCTATCAAATTACATGGATTTTACACACCTCTTTTCTCAGACATCCAATAAGAAATGTGTACTTACTGCAGTAACCTTGCATTACTCATGCTACATTTTGGAGACGCAGAGCATGCTGCACCAAGCACATTCCATAGCCTGTCATCACATTTTTCTCACCTTACAGTATTTAAAAGAAAAAAAATCTGTGTTATGCTCCAGTACATAATTTTCTGAGATCCCTAATTAATATTTAAAATAGGGTAAATGTCCATATTTTTGTGGCAATGGGCTTCAGAACAATGTGGTTGTACAATACACTAGCTGAGAATAATTTCTGCAGATGTAAATTTGACTATCCTGCTTTGCTTTCATTGTGCAAACCATGATTGTTCTTGGCAGTTTTCTCCTCTTTCATTAGGTTGTCATTGCTGGAGCAACACAATTAATAGCAGCTTTTAAGGTTTAATAATGGAAAAATCTAATTACATTCCAGTGTTGCTCTTATAATAATTCCAGACTTAAAGCCTGTGTCCCTCTACACTTCAATGATTCACATACTTGTGACTTTGCTCATCTAAAGCTTTATCAGAGAACACTACATTTGTGGCCTAAAATCTGGAGTTGCTTCAGCTCATCAGCACAACAAATGAGTCACAAAAAGTAGACAAAAGTGAGGTGCTTGCAGAGATATGGGGGAGTAAGAAGGGGTGGGATGTAAATTCTAGTTTCTCTGTTGTTAGCTTTTTCAAATTTTCCTCTTTCCAGGAGAAAAGCATAAAAAGGAACTATTTATTAATGGATAATTAATAGATGTCTGCCTATTTCAGTTATGCTAGAAAAAACATGCAGAGAGTCTGATACTATGTAAGACTTACGGAATCCATTCAGTGCCCTTAAAGAAAGCCCCTAAATCTTTCTCTATGCAGAGGAAAAATACTGGATATATTGGAAATGCTGTGATAAAGAATCTATCCTCTTCAGTTGAGGAATATAGGAGCTTAAGCTAGATCTTCTACAGCAGATCTCATTCTGATATGCTAGAAATGTGTCTCTCTGATTTTTATGGAATTCTTGTTAGGAAAGCAGCCTCATTAGGGACCTACACAGTGCTTGGATACATAAGGTTGGAATACTGAATTCTACACTCATGATCAAAATCAAGCAAATACTTTAAATTGTTGACTTTTTAATTAATCATCTTCACAGGCATGAGAGGAGATGAAACTTTGTTATGATATACATTCTCCTCTTCATAACTCATGTTTATTTTGGCCAAATGAGCCATTTACATTGCACAGAGGAACCACCAGAGGTAATATGTTTGTTGTAAGAATACCTGCATGCATTTTATAGACATAAGTAAACACTTTAGATAATTTCATTTTTTCTTTCTTTACATGTAAATCTGTTATAAAATACAGCATAATTACATCCAGATTCCTTGTGACAACTTGGTGAATAGGCCTTGATTTAGGAAAAAATTTTTTCAGACTAATTTTACAAACCCCAACTATATTTTGGCAGCCACCAAAGTTGAAGGCAGGTTGATGTATTTTTCCTAGTAGACACCTAATAAAAGGATGTGAGGAAAGGTGAAATAGTTGAAAGTGAAATAAGCCCCCACATCAGGAAGAAGGGATAGAGCAATATGTTACTCTCTCAGTAGTTCCCTGTGACTTAGAGGAAGCTGAAATGATGGGACTAAGGTAGTGAAAGTGTTGTGTAAAACCTGGCTTCTCACATATTTTGTTTAGAGTGGAAGGTTTGTTGTCTGGTATAGCAATACATGAGCTGAGTGAGCAGACACCTTTCCATATTGAAAAAAATAAAGACTTTTGACAAAAGACTGCTTAGCCTATAGTGTAGTCTTGCAAATGTTCATGATCTGAATATATATAGCTGCCATTACTTTGTATATGCCGACTTTGGAATTAAATTACTGTTCTGCTACATCTACTGCACTATGAAATGGAATATTCCTTTGCAGACTACATTATAAATGCTATCCTTTAATACATACAAAGAGATATGTCACAAAAAGAATATCAGCTGAAGTGTTAATAATGGAAGAGACATAATGAAAATTAATTGCTCAGTTATAAGCAATTTTTTTCCATTTTTTTACCTACACTATGCTTGTCATTTTATCGTCATTTCCCCACAGCTGTTACCAACAAAAGCAGTATTGCCCTTTCCATGTCCATTTTGAACACAGTACTTAGCTGTTTTTATTTTTTTTTTTGTAGAGTATGTGATGAGCAAGAATATTTTTAGATACTAAAAAGGGACTAGGCAAGTGCTGAACCTGGCACCCAATGATAGAAATATCCCTGGAAACACAATTCAACAACATAGAATAGCAGGGAACACTAAATGGAACACGGAATAGCAGGGAACACACAATTTTCAGGTAGCATTAAATGGTCCCCTCATATACAAAGTGGTATCAGCACACTGTATTTCCTTGTCTTTGTTGCTGAAATCATTCTTGCATTTGTTCACTTACTGTATTTATGTGATCTGTCTTGGTTTTCATATAAAGTTTTTAATGAGGAATTATAGCTTCTTAAAATATCCTACCTTGAACTCTTTGTATAAAGTTGTAGTAAACCACTATTTTATCCCACATTATTCTTACAAATTAATCTGAAAACATCCTTTCAGATGCAGGAAAATATAGAGAGTATCCATCTAGAAACTCAGAATTCAATAGCTTGTAAAAGAAAAGAGGAAAAGATTACGCTACAGATAAAAATGTTAAAAGAGTTGTGCTATACTGGAAATTTTTAGTCTTGATAGGATATATATTTAATTTAATGAAATTAGGATTAGAAAAAAGAAAGCAATTTTTAAAGTAAATCAATAAGAGAATAATTTGCTAATTAAAGTGATGAGAAAGGGGTTGCTTGACCCTACAGACATATATTAATATCCTCAACTTCTTATTTATGATGAGGGAGCTGAGTAGGAATATACTTAGATTATACTAATCTACTAATCTAAGGGACTGGGTGAAGAATTATGCAAGAGTGTAACACAGTTGTGAGCGGGGAATTATATATTTCATGGTACTGAAAAGCTTTAGTTCTATTATCCACTTCCTCCCTATAAATATTTGGTGTTATAACTAGTTCTTGAAGTCTTAAGCTGGAAAAAGCTAAGCATCTGCTCAGCTTTAGGCCCTCAGCTATTCTTTGGACTTCATCAGGTCTCTTATTTCAAAATGTGCATGGGTTTAACTCATTCATGGATCAGAGCCTTAGTAAGAGGTAGCAATTTTTCTGCCAGTGTTTCCCTGTTAAAATTTAAAGATCAGATCAGCAGTTTGAACAGTCAGACATCCATTCTGTTCTCCAGAGGAGCTGCTGCAATCTGACTCAGCAATTTTCAGCTTTGGTGTCTTGGCCTATATTTGTCACCTTACAAAGCAATGGCACCCCATAGTAAGAAGCACTGTGTTAAAATATAGCTTTTTGGGAGGAAAAATTAGACTGCCAGGCCAGTGTCAGTATCCTTAGTTTAAAAAGTTTAAAAAAATCCTTATTGATAAGGATAGTGTAATGTGCATTGTTTTACTGGTTTATAGAGAATAATTCTAAATTTCAGGTCCTTAGTGAAATTTTTCCTGAATACCTTGCTTGCTAGACATGTAAATCCAACTGAAAACTCGCCATAAAGCATGCCTATGTATGGTATATGCTATTCCTTGGATTTGGTCAAAGGAAAAGTTACCTTATCTCAAGAGAACTATAATTTTCATACGTATTTATATATAAACCTAAGTGAGAAATAAATAAAAATTACAATTTTAGGACTGCATGAATTCTCTTGTTTCAGACTGCCAGATACTAAAAATTGAAAGAATGCTTCTACAAACTGAGTTTGCATCTGTAAATCTCCAAAGTCCCTAAAGCATATGACTCTCAGTTTAAGTTGTACTGGTCAATGAAAGATGGCAGAAGCATTAAAGAAGATGGAACCATAACAATAGGGGAAATGCTAGGAACTTCAACATTCTCCAGAGAAAATTCTTGACAAAAATTATTAACCGATATATTTAATATCTCTACCCACAGCAGAATTGCTAAAAATCCTCAGTGCCTTTAAATGTTTTAATGCTTCCTTCCTTTAGGTCTCAATATGGTACACACAAATGACAGTATAAGTATGAATCATGTTATGTTAATTCTTTACTAATTTTAGTATACTATATACAGTTATTTCACTCTGCACAAAAGAGTGAATTTATTAGTCTTCATAGAAAGAGCATGGTTTGAAAAAGAAAAATGTTATTGGTGAATTCAGTTTTCAGTTCAGAAAATCTGGACTTACAGAAGAGACTCAGCCTTCAGCAAAGGCTTTGACACCATTCCTCAGTTTCCAGGAAGAGGTAGATTCTGAAACCCTGTAATATTTACTATCTGTTTTAATGATCCAAAAACCTGCGCTGAATCAGAGGTAGAAATGTTAAAGTAATTACCCTGGAAAGTCAATTTAATGAATGCCCAATATGTGAAAGCATTATTTCAGTAATCTTTTCTATTGCCCAATTTATCATTTTTATTGTTCATTTACCTATGTTATATAGTTCTGGTATGAATTATATTCTCTAATATTCGTTTTTCTTCAATATGACTTGTTAGATAGCTATTGAAAAGATCCTCTTTAAAGACAGACCTTTGTACTCAAGAAAACTTTGAAATATAATATACTAAATGTAAATCCATTCCTGTCTCAAGATTTTTTTGACATTTTCCTGCGCTTCTTACTAGAATTAGAAGAAATATCTGTTTGATTGAGGCACTTTTTAGCTTTCTATTTGTTTTGAAGCATGGTAATATTATTTTTGGACTTCCATTATCCATTCACATCTTCATTTTGTAAAAATTTTCCACATCCCTAGATTTGTTCACACCAGTAATTTCTCAGCTACTTAGCTGAAACACAACCTGAGATGTGTGATAATGCACACAAAAAGGATTGCTGATGACATCTAGTCCTAGTGCAATATGTTCGTATGATATAAACACAGTACTTTCTCCTGAATTCAGGCATAAACCATCTTTGCTGATGGAGAAAATCAGTCTCATTAGGACTACAGGAAATACCAAAGAAAACCTGTCTCTCAGTGTGATATGATTCAGAAACTACATTTGGAAGAAGATTACCGAGAGACCTTGTAGGAATTTTTGGGGATGACTCAGTTTACATTTTTCTAGGATAATGTTCTTTTTAAGATAAAAAAAACCAAAACACCTTCCTCAGAAACATTGAATTGAAATAACACAGATTATGGTAGACATTGTGGTAAAGAGAAACATACTTCCTCATACTTAAGTTTTAAGTGTTTAACTTGGTCAGAACAGGCTGGTGAGTAAATGTCAAGAAGTAGGCAGGCAAGGTGCAACTTTTAAGACAGTGCTGGAAAATGAAATGAAGTGAAATACAATACCACTGGAACAGCCAGAAGAAAATGAGGGGGGGCAAAAAAAAAGTAAACATGACAAATATTTTGATATCCAGAGGTTTCCTTTGCTCTCATGGAGTGATTGGAACATGGCCATATGCTGGCTTTAAAGCCAGTTAGAGGCCTTATGGTATCTGGTATAGCCTCAACCTTCCAGAAGGGAATCAGGTCATACTTATAACTATTCCATATCCCAACTGGTGCAACATCTCTGCAGGACAACTCTCCACACCCACAAAGAAAGAAGGGAGATTAATCAGTGCCCAGTTAGACAATTAGGGCCTGCCTGGCGCATTCTTAGGGGGGGAGTGATCAGATCTTACTCTTATAGGCTCATATTGGCAATTTTAAGGCAAGGGCTGAGAGACCTAGTAGTGACTGAGGGTTCTGAGGCTGTGTGAGGAGGAAGGATGAAATACAGTGAAGAGCATACAAGGCACTCCGTGAGATGGAGAGGAACAATTTTGTATGGGTTTGCATAATTGCTGAATTTGGCATTTTTTAGAAACATGAAGTAATTTGAATCCAAACCTAGGACAACATTACCTCTATAAAAGGACATCATGGTGGGTGAAACACTGGGGGTGTGGAAAAACCACCAAGACCAACTTCTCCTATTGTAACTATGACAAGGCTCAAGCCCTGTTTATCTGCCGCAAATGTGTGGCACCCTCAAAAAACCCACATGAAGAAGAAAGCAAAACATTGATCTTCACAGTAAATATTCTACCAGGACCAAAAATTCACAATCCAAAAATTTGAAGGATTCATTCGCATGCACCTAGAAGAAATAAGGGTTTAGCAGGAATTGGTTTGCACTCCTGCAGGAGCTTTTAATAATTAAAGAAATACCACTTGAATTGAAACATATGATAATCACATGATTATATTTTTTGATACAGTGCATAGTGTTTATGTATAAAAATAAAAATACATTTAGAGCTTAGGCGGTCCTTTATTGTATCAAATTAAATCGGATTTAATGCCTACTTGTGTGTCATGCATATCAGATCCATTTGTACAAGGCTGTACAGTGTGGAGCCAGTTCAAATGAATGAATAGCGTTCTCATTACTTCACCCTATTCTGCTGTCTCTTTTTCTGTCCTTTGTAATGTAATGGAGGACAGCTGTGGCAGTGAAGTGAATATTAACTAACCTCATCGCCTCAGCAGATTGTGACTTAATCCCTGCAAATACCACTAAAATCAAAATTTAATTACTGTCAGCACAGCTCTGTTAATGCCTGAAAAATATTTAACAATTAGTGGTTAGCTTAATTAAGCAAAATGCCTTTCACAAAGCAACCTGAAAAGTTTTTCCCTGTATTTTATCCCTCAGACTAATTAGTCTGATGTAAGCTTATAGAACTTCGTTTACTGTTACTGAGTCTGTTATACTACTGATCCAGTTTCTGCAGCTTAACAGTCTTTAATGGAGGAGAAATTGTTAAAAGAAAAAAAATAAAGATTCATTGAGCAATGCTACTCCTTAAAAATAGAAAAAAAATATTTTTAGTAAAACATAACACTTCATTACTTGTTTATTCACATGAATTTAAGTAGATAAAGTTGTCTTAGCTATGATTATATTATTTACACTGGTTCAGTATGTGTTGAGTAACATGTAAACTAAGGTACAGTCATGTCTGTCAGAGGACAATGTCTTGTACCTCCGTAAAAAGAAAGGATTACATCTAAGCCTGGTGAAAAGGCTTGGCCTTGAGTTGTCAAGGCATAGATTCAGGTATTTGTTTTGAAAATCTCGGATGAAAAAGGAGAACTAAAAATTAAAAGGTGATTCACAGCTGACTTTTACAATTAAATCTTGTAATTTCAATTAACTTGATGTAGCTTTGATCTTGTTTGTTTGTACTGTTATGATGCAAGATCCATTGCTCTTGTTTCTGCGATTTTACTAAAGTTGCACTTCTGAAAACCAGTGATTACAGACAGGCTCGACTCGCTTTCTGAAAATGGAACTATTGCAAGAAATTCCTGTAAAATGTGGCTTGGATTATAACATTTTCATCTGGTATCCTAGGAAAAAATACTGTTCCACAGTTGAATGAGCAAGATACACCACTTCAATGTTTGAAATATTTATTTGATGACACTTTTCTCCATACTGTAGTGGCTAGCATAGAATCGTTTAACAGAGTGGCAGATGTTTGCCTGAGGATAGTTAAGTACAAGCATATTAAATTTTTCAAGGTAAACTCTTACAATTCTTTAGCTCAAAAACTAAGAGGGGCAAAATTAATCCATACATTTATGAAGTGTATAAATATGTTTTGGGGGAGTGGGTATAATCAGCTTAACAAGAAAGGGTGAATTCCTTCACTAAGGACAATTGTCTACACAGAGAAGAAATTTTAATATATTTTTCATCCTTAAAAATTTACAATTCATATAACCCCAGGAAACAGCTAGAAATTCATAGCATTGACTTGAGTCTACTGCAAAACCTTTCAAAAAAAGTTTTCATCTACATAAATATATCTCTCTCAAATTATTTGGAATAGTAGGGACATCTACATAAATATATCTCTCTCAAATTATTTGGAATAATAGTACTGCTGCACTAGCTAGAGAGTAAGTAAAACATGTCAGAGAAATGAGATTGCCTTGCTCCAAGTATATGAAACCAAAATACAAAACTGATTTGGACCATTTAAAATCTAAATGTTTTATCCCTTTTACAGGTCCGTCTGTCACTGGGATTTACAAGAACATGGTTTACCTCTCTACTTTGTTTAAAAGAAAGGTATTAGGCAGTATAACCAAACCATTTGCTTCAATCAAGTATTGGTACTCTGCTCCATTTGTATATGGTTTTATCTGTTTTCAGAGAATCATAGGATCACAGAATGGCTTAGGTTGGAACAGACCTTCAAGATTACCCAGTTTCAGCCCCCCTGCCACGTGCAGGGACACCTACTAGACCAGGTTGCTGAAGGTTCCATCCAACCTGGCCTTGAATACTTCCAGGGACGGGGCATCCACAATTTCTCTGGGCAGCCTGTTTCAGTGCCTCATCATCTTCACAGTAAAGAATTCCTTTCTTATATACAATCTAAAACTACCCTCTTTCAGTTTGATGCCATCACACCTTGTCCTGTTACTGCATGCCCTCATAAAATTCCCGTCTTCCTTTTAAGCCCTGTTTAGTACAGGAAGGTGCTATAAGGTGTCCTGGAGCCTCCTCTTCTTTTTGCTGAACAGCCCCGACTCCCTCAGCCTGTCTTCAAGAGCAGAGGTGTTCCAGCCTGGCCATCACCTTCATGGCCCTCCTCTGGACTAATTTCAACAGGTCCATGTCCTTCTCATGTGGGGAGCCCCAGAGCTGAATGCAGCACTCCAAGTAGGTTCTCTTGCATGTGACATAGTGGGGGAAAATCCCCTGTCTCACTCTGCCAGCCACAATTCTTTTGCTGCAGCCGAGGCAACAAATGTTTTTCTGGGCTGCCAGCTTGCATTGCTGGGCCATGTTGAAACTCATCTACCAACACCCACAACTCTTTTTCGGCAGAGTTGCTCTTGATCTATCTTCAGCCCAGCCTTGGGATTATCCATTGTTCTTGGGATCACCCAGATTCAGATGCAGGTCCTTGCACTTGTTGGATTTCACGAGGATTACAGTGGCCTGTGAACCTCTTGGGCATCCTTTCCCTGCAGCACTGATTGTGCCAGTTTGTGTCACTGCCAGACTTGCTGAGTGTGCTACTGTCCCTGTTGCTAACAAAGATATCACAACACCAAGCCCTGAGGAACACTGCTCATCACTGGTCTGCAGCTGGACATTGAGCCATTGACTGCAAAGCTTTGAGTGCCATCACACAGCTAATTGTTTATCCACCTGGTGATATCCACCAAATTTATTCCTCTCTAGTTAAGAAGAAAAGGATGTCAAACCAGCTGAAGCAGTAAAAGCTGTGGTTTGTGAAATAAAAATGAAATCACTGAAAAGGTAATCTCTGTAAGACAATTATGCATAGTTTGGTACAGTCCAAGATAATTGACAGCCTTTGCTTCTGGGGTCATGGTGAATTGAGGATGGAGATTAAATTACCATTCATAATACTGGAGAGGTGGTCCATTCATGTCAAGTCTTGAATACTCAATGTTGGCTGAAAAATGTAGAGAAGCACCCAGCACCTGTATCAATTCTTTCTGGGCAGTAATTGAACTTATTATGAAGGAAAAAAGGAACCAAAATGCATTACAAATCTGAAAGCAGAGTAAAGGTTTTTTTCAGTTATCATAAAAAATGTGCTCTCAAATATTGTGTATGACATTTAGATGGGCTTCAAATGCTTCTGTCTATATAATCTAACTGTTTCTCTGTGAATGCACACTTGTATTACTAGTAAGCAAATGCTCTTTCACCATCAAGTTTCATTCTTGCTTTATGGCTGTTCTTTGAAAATGGTAAGTTTTCCTTAATGATACAAATAATCCACATAAAATGTCTATTATGCATATTTTTTTTCCAAAAGCAATTCTTTATCTTTTTTTCTTTTTTTCTTTTTTTCTTCTTTTTTTCTTTTTTCTTTTTTCTTTTTTTTGTTTTTTTTTTTTTTTTTTTTCTTTTTCTTTTTCTTTTTTTTTTTTTTTTTTTCCTTTTTCTTTTTCTTTTTCTTTTTCTTTTCCTTTTTCTTTCTTTTTCTTTTTCTTCTTCTTTTTTCTTTTTCATCAAAAGCTGAAGAGTTTCTTAATGGTTAATATACTTAAATGGTCTTTATATTTTAGTGAACAAAAGCAACACATGTTAAAAAACAAGCAAAATTTGATCAAATTTTCTTCATCTCAGAACCACTGCCACAACTCTCTCAAGAGCCACTTACCTATGTTTTCAGAAAAAGATCAAGCTGTAAGCTTTACTTTCTACTAGGAAGCACACTTGTAAATCTCTGGATTAGACCTTAGAAGGAAGTTCATAAAGTAGGATTTTTTTACTGCTTTTCCCTCTCTTGAACTGTAACCATTACAGTGCTTAAAAAGCTGTGGAAATTTTAAAACTGAGTTCAAATGTCTGTGCATACATGTGCTTACTTGTGTAAAATGTTTTAAGGTAAAATCCTGTATTCTGTAGCACCCACAGTATTCTTACTGAATCAAAAGGGAAGTGTGTGTATGTGTCTTAGGAAAAATAGTAATCTCTTATGCTCACTGGAATATTTGTTTAAAATCTATGTCTAGAAGCACAACTTGTGTAGATTAGCATAACATTCATTATACTAAAATTTAAAGCAGCAAAACTCTGCTTCACTAATGTGCCAGAGTACTGTCATACAGATATCTGTAAATGTCGCTTTCCTGACCTCCATGGAATGGGTAATATCCAGAAAGGCTGGAAAGCAGGAGAGCTACATTGGGGTTAAACAGTGATGTATTGGGATCCACTTAGATGGAGCTGCATAAGAGAAGGCAGCTGTTCATGAGAATGCAACTGCTTTGATATCCAGGATGTGTCTTTGATCCTTTGTGAAATTTTCAGAGTTGTAGTGCTCCAGTTTATGCTGGGATTGATGAGTATCAATACAGAGGTTGCAAAAACACCACTATATTTTAACACTCAACCCTGATTGCAGTACTATTTTTTAAATGGGAAAATGAGAGCCGTATAACAATTCAGATTTGAGTTTAAATAAACCGAACCAAATAATCTTCCTCTGTAACCTTCCCCTTCTCCTATACTGTGCTTCTTCCCCTGTTGAATCAATATCCCAGACCTTGATAAACTTATAGGTTGAAATCTATTTAAAACTTAACCATAATGTAACAAGAGTTTTCCTCTTCTTTATCTTCCCAATGAATTACTGGCTCTAGATCTTACATTCTTTTTCTAGCAGGTATTGATGCCTTGGACTGGCTGCCTAGAACAGAGGCTAGACAGAGTTAGAGAATAAAGTAGGCATTTATTAAAGGCCTTCAATAAGTACACCTTGGGCAGTGCAAAAGCCTCCAAGAGGGGCTACACCCAAGATATGGATGGTGCTCATGAGTTTTTCAGATGGATTAAAGTCTGGTCTACTTGCATATCAGAGGTCAATTGTCCAATTGCAGCTTCAGGTAATGAAATCACATACCCCCAGTTTGCTCTCCCCCGATTCACTTTTGTTTACACTTTTTGGGGCCTGAGGCAGTGACAGTGACCTTGGCTCTCAGGCCTGGAAGGATTGTTTTATCTGAGCAAACAATGAAGAGAGCACAGGGTGATCAGAGTTATATACTAGTGCAGTACAGGATCTGAAAAACATAAATGCTAAAATTTAAGGCATCATTGTAAGATGTTCCAAAACATTTGCAATAGCAAAAAAATCCACCCCAGATTTTAATAAGAAATAAGATAGCACATATTGACAAAAATTAGTCTATGTCTGAGTGTGAGATCAATTTTGTTGCAGATGAATTTTGTTAGTTTTAGTTTTGCTTTTAGTTCTGTTTTATTCTAGCTTCTCTGGCATTTCCCAGTTGGACAAGTGAGTCTTTGGCTCATGCATATGTATGCTAACACAAGCAATTTAAGAAAAACAGCTCTGGATCTCTGCAAGCTGGCAAATATAGCTAAATAATACTAATGAATAATATCACAAGATTTCAATAGAACAACCTAAAAAGAACAATAATAGATATTATTATAAGTGCATCTTTAGTACAAAGAAAGAAACAAAAGGAAGCTAAAATTGTTGTAAAGCTAAAAAAAAGATTGGCAGACAGCAACTGTCATACAGAGGTAAGTTGAAAAAATATATATATACACATTCACTTTGTATCTTTGTCCAATCATGCATTCTACATATGTAATAGGAGGTTTTAGTGACTATTGCAAAGCACTAAGTAGTGATTAGGAAATCTTCCAAACCTACTCAGCAAATTAATAGGTCTAGGAAACACATATTGGAATGGGCTTATAGTTGCTTTTTGTGATTAATTTCTGTCAACATAGCAGGCTTTTGTAAATGGCATAAATCAGTTTAATATATAACAGAATGAGTTTTAGGCTACAACAATAATGTTATAAATTAGAAACATTAGAGTGGGTCATACCAAAAGCTACATTTTTTTCCATGACTCTTTGTATTTGCAAGCAGCGTCAAAACCACAATTTTTCCCAGTATGGCATGTTTGAAAAAGTTATTGTTCATTAACGTTTTGCTTGTTTTGTAGTGGCATTGTTACTAGTTCAAATTAAACTCTTCCTTTTGTGCTGCATAACTAATCATCACGTATCATTTCTTGTGCATTTTTTTTCTGTCATTCAGAAGAAATCAGTATAATAAAGAAGATATCAGTAAAGTGCTTTCTTCACTTGACATCATACTTCTAGACTCCATGCCAATAATTTTTTTACCCATTATGAAGTGGATTATTAAGAAAAATAAGGAGTAGCCATTTTATAATACATGAATTATTTTTACTTCTGGCACAGAACTACCTTAAAAATGTAACTATGTACTAAGTTATAGAACAAATAATGTCAGGATCATAATGGAAGAAATTTTTGAAGTGTGTTCCTTGATAGCATCCAAAAAGACAGTGACAATGGAAAAATAAATTATTACACTGGTATTTAGAATGTGTTATGTCCCATTGCTCTAAAAACTTTTAGAGGTCATAATGTGACATATATGACATGATCTTGGGATCAGTATTCAAATTTTTAGCACAACACTTTACCCTTAACAAAAATTGTCTTTAATGTATTTAGGAGGGTGCAACTTCCCAGGAGGTGTTCTTAATTAGGAACAACTAATTCTACTTCACTGGATATCAGAAATGTTTCAAAACCACATAATGTAAATAATGGTATGGAAATTGAATGAATACTACTGGATGGAATGAATATTACTGACTAATAGAGACCGTTCAATTTCTGATTGAATGAGAACTGCACATAAAAAAAAAAAAGGTAATTTGGCAGGTTCCATTGTTTTAGGAGCCTTTTCACTTCTCCTCTAAGCAGAGTACAGAAAGATGACTAAAAATATTCCAGTATAATTTCTGACACTGTGGGCAAACTAGAAACATAAGCCTATTTTCAGAAATAAACAAATCTGCAAGTACACTTTCCAGTGTAAGAAATCCAGATAATTGTTGGGTAAATAAATGTTGTGCATTTATGAATTTCCTATCTTTGGTGCTTTGACAAACTTAGGGTTCTTGAAAAACAATAATTTGTGTCAAAGGAATAAACGCTAGTCTAATAAATTTTTTCCTTCATAAACTGACCTTATGTAAACCCTCATCGGTCATATTTGATGATGTTATTTTTCACAGTTATGAATATACCATGTTAGCTCTTTCAACACCGGGGTGAGAGGTCAAACTTTATTAGCAAGAGTAAACTGTATCAGTTTTAGGCTCAGCTTGGAAATTATATACTTCATTTTTTATTACTATGAAAGTGAACCAAAAACATAACATGATTGGAACAGAGGACTCTAAACAGAGATGTGCGCTTACGATGAAATGTGAACTACAGCTTTCATTAAATATGTTGTGATTCTTAGTTTTTTCAGAAACTGCATTCATGTCATCCAAATGAAGCGTTATATAAATGAGTTATTATGCTGTGATTTAGACTACTGCATCTTGGGTATGGCCAGACTATGGCCAGACATTGGATATAGCTACTATCAAATGTGCTTCTATCATGCAACAGGTACCTAGGAAATGGCTGCCTCGAATTTCAGAGACAGTCCTTTCTGTTTCCAAACCAGGCACTAAGACAGGGATGGGGGCACAGAAAGAACAATTTGCAAAGACACTTCAGTTTCATTTGCACTTCACAGCCCCTGGATGTGAAAAACTGGGCATTAATAATGTAAAGGGGCAGAAGACACTTTAATAAACCAAAGTCTCAGAAGTTTCAGTCTCTGGGCAGTACAGTATCATATCTTTCCCCGGGCCTAAACCTTTCTGAGCTCAGACTTTGAATGCATTATACATGCTTCTGACAAATTTCCCTAGCATATTGACATCAGGCAGGCTTCAATGAATGAAACATTTTATGAAACCAAGAGACTGACACTGACAGGGAATAGCAGAATCTATGTGATCATAAGACACAGATGCAGACATCTCTAGCGAGGTCAAAGTAAAGATGAGACTACTTTGATGTCAATGCTGAGAGCATCATGAAGGAAGGTGAACACCTAGATCCTGTAAATGTCAAGCTATACTCATCGATGGGATACATTCAACAATAGGGACTGATTTGAATGCTGTGCAGTTGTTTCCCACACTAAAAAATCTCAACATCAGAAGTAACAAATAAACAAAAATCAGCATGGATACTACTATCAAGTAACAAGAGTCATGAGGAATTTTTATATGGATCACAAAGAACATGAATATGTTTTAAATTCAGGCTATACTTCATGTGGGAAACTTTCTTCAAGAAACTTTGTCAAGTCTTGCATTGACTTCACTTTTCTAGGGTGCAATCATGTGCAGGTCATGGAAATATAGTGCTGGATGTGCCTTATGAAATGCTTTGGGCAGCTAGGATCACATAGGCTTTGAGGCCATGGGTCTGCAGCCACCTCCCTGAAATGCCCAAAGTGCATACATGTAGTTTGCTCCCCATATGCAAAGGCTTTCCTTAACACACCATTTAGATCATCAGCAAAAAACCCCAAAAACCTATAAGAGATCAACACCAAGAGTGGTTGGAGTGTATGGTGAAGGAAATGAGAAAACAGCATCTTCCTAGGTCCACAGAATAAACAAGAGACCACCAGACAGAGTTCCCATGTAAGATAGAAAGTAGGTGAAGCATTGTGTTTCAAAGAAAGCTGGAGAAATCACGAAAGTCCAAGGCACTTCTAATGAGAAAAGATTACTTCTTGTCTTAAAATCTTGCTCGAACCCTAGCTACATTCCTAGCACTCTTCAGAATACCAATACACTGTCTCTGACCAAGATCAATTTGTGATGCAAAAGAGCATCCATCCCTCTGGGAAAAAAAAGAATCTGTGTATTGGCAAATGTCAGCTAGGTAGGGAGGAGAGAGGTAGAAAAAGAGAAAATTATAAGGAAAGAATTCCCTTTTTCCTCTTCTGCTGCCACAGAGAACCAAATATATATATAGATATATCTCAAAAACAGAGTTATGGCAGGTCCTTAATTGTTTACCTTATGCTTGAGCTATCTTTTCATTGGAAAACCATTGGACCTTTCAAAAATGCAGAATGTGTGTGTTTCCCCACCTCTAGTTTCTAGTTTTGTGGATTAGGTATAGCACACAAAGAAAGGTGGTTTTTTTTCATTCTCAGAAGACTCAAATCTCTCCTAAGAGTTAGGAGTTTCTTTTTAAAACCTTTGCATATAAGTAATCAGAACCACTAACAATAATACAAAGATAATTTATTTTGCTGACTAGTAGTTGTATGTAGTTGTGTCTAACACTTTACCCACCTTACCTCCTGCATTAATTCTTTTTCACAACTGAATGAATGCAACAATTCTCAGTTATCCCATGAGCTGTATGCTTATAGCTTATCATCACTGGAATTGATCAGGACTTTATTGAAAAACCTTGTTATTAGTGCTCAAGTACATAAGTTTGTATTTTATACACTGAACATTTTCTATTCCTTATTTACAAGGTCATCCTATACTTCTCAAATGGTATTTTCCTAAGAAATAATAGCACTTAGTTACCACATGCCTGCACCTTTCACCCTGAAATTTGCAGCCAGTTTTTCGCTTTCTAAGTTGAACATTTTTTGAGGATTTCTGCATGAGAGGTAGAGCAGAGAGCCTGGTAAAAGTGCTGGTCCCTTGCTCCTAAGCAAGGGACATTAATAATGTAAAGGGGAACCTAGTGTCAGCTCCACCCCAGCAGTGGGGCCAGGAATGCAGACATGGCCACTACTCATGTATATGTTAGTATGAGAAACATCTCTAAAATATTGCTTTTCATATATGAAGAAATACTGCTTTCACATATGAGTGGGTTTAAACTTAGGGTTTTGGATTTTTGGGGTTTTTTTGGTATGAATGCAATTAATACAAGAATAAGTAGGTAGAAACCCTTTTAACTTAACTTATCTTTCTGGGTTTAGGAGAAGGACGCAAATGTGTCATGAGGTGTTCCACAGTTGAAAGGACACAAGTGTGGAAAAGAACAGGCATGATGGAATCATAAAATCATTAAGGTTGGAAAAGACCTTCTGGATCATCAAGTACAACTGCCAACCTGCCACATAAAATCAACATGTTTACCTTTTACACCAGGTCCTCAAATACCATATGTACATATTTTTTTTAACACTTCCAGGTGGCAACCATCACTTTCCTGGGCTGTCTGTACCAATGTTTATGACCCCGCTAGGGAGAAAATTTCCTTAATGTCCAATCTAAACCTTCTCCAGTACAACTTAAGGCCATTTTCACTCATCCTGTCGCTGGTTGTCTGGGAGAAGAGGCTGACCCCCGCCTGGCCACACCCTCCTTTCAGGAAGTGGCAGAGAGTGATAGGATCCCCCCTGAGCCTCATTTTCTGCAGGCCAAACACCCTCAGCTCCCTAGGCTGTTCCTCATGAGAGTTGTGCTCTAGGTCCTTACACAACCTTACTGCCCTTCTCTGATATACCCACTGGACAGACTGGTGGTCATTAAACATCCCGTGAACAGGACCACACAATTTGGAGAGGAGGGCCATCATGCAAACAAGGTTTCTAATTCCTTCCCCCAGCTCCTGTACTCCCAGTCCTGTCCCATTTATAGATGCTACATTCTTTTATTTTGCTGCCAGTAATGTGACAGTCAGGCTGCATCATCTATCTACTTCACCTACATGTATTTGAAATCTACTTAGTCTGAAATAACCTTACAAAGTAGAATATTCAGAATATTTTAAAGAAAATGCCGAGCCACCAGGGACATAATTCACCCCTAAAGATATGCTGTCGCAGTTTTCTTTTTAGTTTCTTCCTCCCTCGTAATTCCCATCTTAATAGCCATTATCTCCATCTTATGTGCTGATTTACTGTAGGACACTGTAGGAAATACTTTGCATTAAGATAGATTAGGTCCACTTTATTAACCCTGTCAAAGAATTCAGTTATCTTATATAAAAAAAAAAAGTATTGAATTAGTCTCACACAATCTACCTCTGGTAAAACTGCACTATATTTTATTATTTTCATTTGCTTTCATGCCCTTGGCTCTGCTTTTCTACAAAAAGATTTTAAGGCTTTACACAGTACTGAATAAAATCTTCTGCATTACAAAGAACGCTCCTTCCCACATACCACCTTTGCCCTCCTGGTTAAAATGCAGGTACTAATCTGCCATTGCCCCATTCTAGCTTTTACTAATATGTTAAATTTCTTGGAATGGCAAAATTGTATGTTTGCAATTCTTACTAATGTTTCCAATATTCTACAGCAGTTTCTCCCGCCAACCTTCAGTTCCCCAATGCTTCTTCACAATGCAGTGTAAATTTGGCCTGCATGCTAGAGGTTGCAAAACACTCATTCCCATTTTCTGTACAGATTTCTGCTATAAAATTCATCATTCGCCAATTGAAAGTGTGGGCTGTTCAGTGAAAAAGCATACAGAGCTGTAGGAGATTCTTTCACCCACAGTGAATCAACAAAAATAAGATGGAATCTGCCAAAATTTATCTGCTAAATTTTCTCAAAAATCAAAGCCAAGATTTTGCAAGATTGAATTATCAGTGAGTCTTATAAAACCTACAAAGAGCAAGAACTAACTCTACAGCAGTGATTGTGCATTTAGCTGTTACAGATTTTCTGTCTAGAACAACCTCTTTCAGACATCTGTGGCAGGCCACTTTTTGACCTGCTACCTACCTCACAGACACATTGTGAAGCTGGACCAGTTTTATTAAAAGGTTGTGATACTCACTTCACAGCTCCAACCTAACATAATTATCAGAAGTTATATGTGTCAGACTGATTTGCAGTGGAGAATCAGTAGTGTTAGTAGAAAATATGAAAAGAGACAGTACATATTTTTGACCAGTACCTTATAATGCATTATCTATAATGAAGCTAAAAATCACTCAACTTTTAGTCTAGCAGCAAGTGTATACACAGATAAAATATGATCTTATAGATCTTTCAAATGAAGGACCTACTATCAGTAAAAATGTTTTAAATGTGGGCTCATATACCTTTTTTTCCACATTTCTTCTAATCTATGTCAGTTACAAAAAATTATTGCACTTGAGAAGGAGAATAATCTATATGTAACATGCAATATTCAGGAAATTAAGATAACATATACTTCTGGTCTTTCCAGAGTCACAAAATGCAGTGTATTAGAAACATAAATATCTGGAAATTAATCTAAACCAAACTTTTATGTAGGATTTTTCCCCATCACTTCTAAGTAATTTACAAAGGATTTTTATAGAGTTCTTTTCTTCCATGAATCTTCAAATATCATCATGTTTACAAGCTCCTAAAGGATTATAAACATGTAGTAGATCGATGTTAAAACAGTGAGACACAATCTTAGCATTTCCCTACAGACAGTTATTTTTTCTTGGTTACAAATTATGAAATAAATATTTCTAAATCAAAATTTCAGTCCTTCCTAATTTGCACTAACCTTGAATGAATGAATGAATGAATGAATGAATGAATGAATGAATGAATGAATGAATGAATGAATGAATGAAGAGGACTGAGAATAAAGAAAGGTTATACATGTTCACTTTCCTCGCAGCTGGAGGGAGAGTACGGACCCCCAGCATGGCTGGTCCTAAAAGGAGATAAAAATGCTTAAAGCCTGTATTTTTTGGAGTGTGCCAAAATGCATTGGCCGTAGGCAGGAGCATCTGGGCTATATGGTACCTAAAACAAGAATGTGTCTGGTGGGTGTACTGGCCGAATATCATCCATTTGGGAGATAATGTTTGGGTTTTTGATGGAAGGCCATGACGTATGATGTGGATTATCCTGCATTTCATGGACTGTCTGATGGGGCAGAGAGTATGATGCATTGTTATACATACCCTGAAAGCAAGAAGGCTGTGCTTCTGGCAGTTCTGGATTTTCCTGTAAAGGGATATAAATATTATTGCTCCATAGTTCCAAAGGGACTTCTCAGGAGAATGATGCAAAGAGCAAATGGTGGATTTTCCTCAGAGAACATCCTGCAGCATTGGCTTGATCAGAAATCAGAGAAGAACAGTAAACTATGTTTCAGGGTGAAAGATTGTAAGCTGAATAGTTTAATCATATCAAGACTTTGCTTTGCAAATTGAGGTCAAAGAGGAAAAAGAAAAAAATAATTTAAAAAAGATTACAGAAGTGATATGCCCACAAAATCCCCAGGAACAGGACAGGACTGCCGAGCTCCGTACATTGGAATTATCACTCGCATGTCACCATGGCTGAGATGGGGGTTAGTGACCTGCACAGATTGCTGGTTCCTGTAAGCACCAGTGATATTGCCATCACCAAAAGAGGCAGGAGTGCATGCTTTTCCCTGCACTCCCATTGATGATTGCAACCTGGATAGGCACACTTACCTGTGTCCCCATAAAACAGCTGGCATTTCTTAATTACAAAAAATTTAGAAGTATTTAGAAGTGTATTGTATTTAGAAGTGATTGAAAGTATCAAGAATCCAAAATATTATGGCTGCAGTAAAATATCAGGCAGGTTTCTTTTCTGATAATTTCTTGAAAAGCTACTGGGAAGACCGAAATTCCAATATCTAATGGCAGGCCAGCTCAAGCCAGTGCTGGCTTTTGTGCCTAGGAGCAGAGAGGGAAATGTCCCACTTCAGAGGAGGAACAAGCAAGTTAGTGGCTTATAGGAGCTCAGACATAGCTCATGCTGGCATGTGAGGCCAAACATAACAGAGGTGCAATATTTTGTAAGCACCGCACCATCCACTTGTGCTCACACTTGCTCATAGGCTCTAACCTGATCATAGGCAGATTTGATCACTGGTCATTGGAGTCTCACAAAACTTTGGGCTTTCTGAACATTCACAAAATAGTCTTGAGAAGATGTCCTTGATGTGCTTGCTTGTTTTGGTTTTAAATTGTCTTTGAACAATTAAGAATACAAGGAAAAGTGCTTTGTAGAAAAAAAGGATATTACTGACATGAGCTAGTACACCAGCCGGGGGAAAAAGTTCATAAAGAGGAATTTCTGCTGGGATCATTCTACTGGCTTGAATAGCATGGCAAACAATGATAAAAAAATGTCCATGAGTACTGGCCCTCAGTACAGAGACCTGGAAGGAACATCAGCTGGTCTGCAGCCAAAAAAACAGCAAGCAATTAGCACAGGCTGGAGATATCGTCAGCCAACGGGAGTTGCTGCACATTGATACTCTAGCTTTTGCTTATCTTTTTATACTCCAAGGCAAAAGGTAGATTGGGGTGTCTTGCTCTGTCACGGTGCTGCAGAAGTAGTTTTTGACCAGCATAAGATTGTGCAGGGTTTGAAGAAAGGACAAACATTACTATGATGCTCCACTAACTTTACTGGGCTGGACTTCACAAAATGTGCTGTAGAAAGCATAAAGCATAACTTGCTAGAAAGCATCTGACATTAAGAACTATTTCCTTGAGTTCATTTTTTAAGGAAGTTAGATTTTTAATTTATTCTATATCCTTTATACCTTTCCAGACTGGACATATCTGTTGCAATTTAGGCTATAAATTCAAATATACAACTTGGTCTTCTTAAACATAATTTCTAAAATCCAGGACATAGCTAGAAAGATCAAGGCAGAATGAAAAAAATATTAAAAAGGAGAAGGTTTCTGACAAGGTCTGACTCCAGAAGAGCACAACAGCTGTAAAAAGTCTTTGTCAGGGCTTTCCCTTCAACAGTGTCACACTCCAGTAAAATAGAGAGGTACAAAAACAAATCTTGCAAAGGCTGTGAAGTGTTAATCTCACATAGCATTAAAAGTGTCGTGAACAGCATGGAACAAGCAGTGTTGCTCAGAGCAATTAGTAGGACCAAGGCTGGTGAAATCTCAGAAATGCATTAGCTTGTAAAGTTGAAAGGACTAGAAATTGTATTCTACGGCTTGCTTCTGTGGAATAAGGAGGAAAAAGTGTGTCAGTCGAAGTTCTCAATAAGTTCAAACTATTTAACTATGTAGTTGCCAAATATTGACAGTACTTAAAAATTATACTTAATGGAGATTTAACCACCTCTGACTTCATAGGAGTCCCTTGGACAGAAAGGAAAAAAAATGATAGATTTTCCAAATCACTAAACAAAGGCTAAAATTAGCATAGTTTCACTCTTTAAAGAAATAGAGAAGATATGTGATAAAACAAAAACAAGTAAAGTAGACATTAATTTACTATTTATTTCTTTCCTGTGGATGCTTGAATATGTCCTATTTCAGGACATCTATCCTTCTTAAAACAATTTCTTCATTGGTAAGGAAATTGGGCATATGTCAAGAGCTTGCTATGGTTTCCTAGATAGTAATGGCTTCTAGATTTGGCTATGAAAACTTTTTTTCAGTTTCTCATTTCAGAGCAACCAAGCAAACACTACCTGATGGTCCAAAGAATTTAATTATTTGAGAAATGCTTTTTCTGGAAAGAAGAGTTTTCTCATTAAAAACAAAAAAAGAATTCTATGTTTAATGGTAGAGAAAAAAGACTGACATAGTTAAAAAGCATGGTCCACTCCAGATACAGAAATGATCTAACTGATGGACATCCAGGCACATGTGTTCACCTATAGAGTATATAACAGATAAAGAAAGGCAAATGATTTGAACAATGATTCCCAACATATTGTCAAAAGACAGCTAAAACGAATGTATTTTCATTACAAATCTACCATGAAGTCTAGTACCACTATGAATATACAGTTCTGCCAGTGCTAAATAATCTGTGCTTGAAGCCTGAAAATGAAATAATGTTTTCTGTCTCTAACTGGATCGTGAAGCCCAACTGCATTATTTATTACTCAGCTTCTTCTGAGGCCAGCATTTCCCAAACTCAAGTCCCTCAATATAATATCTTTATTTCCATCTAAAACTGCCCACATGATCCACAGAAATAAAGTATGTGAACAAAGGTAAAAACGAGCTCTATGCTACCCTAGGAACCTTTCCCAGGAAGTCTCACTAACCCAAGGTTAGTAATGGGATGGGCTCTGATTAAACAAAATCCTGTCCTCTCACATGGACTCTGTAAAACGTGTCTAGCCATCAACCTGTCCCACTTTTTTTTCTGTCAGGATCTAGGATTTATGTCTGCCAAGATAAGCCATTTTAATTTAGCAGAAAAACTTCTGCTTTCTCAACCTTCCCAAGGTGAAACAAAGCCAGAGTTTTCTACAGATGTAAACTTATTACTATATTCCTGTCCCTGTAAAGTAGTGAGATTAATACTATTAAAATAATTTCAGCTATTGATAGAAAATCTGGAATGAAAATCTCTCTTGAGTGTTTCTAGGGGATTGATTTTGTGCTTTCACAGACATTTTAGTAAAAAACTACAAATGCCCTGCAGTGCTGAAACAGAATAGCTTAAG